>NC_062288.1:104475358-104783387 GCF_902655055.1 Lutra lutra | reverse complement strand
CGGCCACAGCCAACACCGCCCCGAGCCAGCGTGCAGCCCGGAGCCCTCCCGAACTGCACTTCACAGAACTAGGACTTAGAAAGACAGAGTTCTGGTGTCAGTCCCTCTCAGTGGTGTCCCCAAGCTTCCTGAGTCTCAGCAACATGTCTTTAGAAGTTAGGGTTTCAGGTGAAGGTACATTTTCATCTGGAGGCCTTTGAGCTCTGCTGAGATGACACAATGCGTTTGTTCAGGAACCACTTGTGTCCAAAGCTGACTGGCGGTGGAAGCTCTTCACAGAAAGGCCGAGAAATGGGCAGGGTGTTCCTGCTCAGGATGGGACGGTGGCTCTTGTGGTAACATCAGACGTTACAGCTCCTGAAGGGACACCTCCCTCCTCTCCCCCCAGTCGCTTCCATTGACTTGAGAGATCATTTACTTGACACAAAAGACGTCCCTGTCTCTCTCTCTCTCTCTCTCTCAGTCCTTGTTGCAGTGATGTCCTTGACCTCGTTTCCCCAGCCCTTTTCATTCCCCCACAGTGAAAAAAATCGATTCTTCCTCTTTTGTTAAGTAGAAACCAGAAGTATGCAGGAGAGGGTAACAAAGGATTTTGAAGTCGAAATCACTCGAGTTGTATGGAGCCCGATTCTCCAGGGCACATGAGTCCTGTCCATGCACGAACACACATAAATGTGCCCAGGTTGGTTTAAATTTGTTTTACGTGACCTGCTGCAGCCCTTGAGAGAAACGAGTGCCTTATTTCCATCCCCATATGGGATTTCAGTGCCTGAAAAATGCACACCGCTCCTTCCAGCCCTGCCCTCTGCGGAGGAACATTTTCCCATGAGAAGCTGCCTGTGAGGCTTTGAGTTCAGTTTGACTGACTTAATTTTGCTGGGAGCACTGTCGGGGGGAAAGCGAACCTAGTTCCGACGCCGTGGGAGCCTGGGGCCCGCGGCTGGTCATTCAGTGGGGCATTGAATTGCCTGATTTATTTCCAGAAGCGTGGGTGTATCTATGTGCATTTATTTCAACATGGGGTGAGAAGCTCTCATCAAATTCTCCAAGGGGCCCCGTATTCCAAAGAGGTTAAGAACCAGTTTTCAGGGCGCCTGGGTGGCTCAGTGGGTTAAGCCGCTGCCTTCGGTTCAGGTCATGATCCCAGAGTCCTGGGATCGAGTCCCGCATCGGGCTCGCTGCTCAGCAGGAAGCCTGCTTCCCTTCCTCTCTCTCTGCCTGCCTCTCTGCCTACTTGTGATCTCTCTCTGTCAAATAAATAAATAAAATCTTAAAAAAAAAAAAAGAACCAGTTTTCAATGATTTAAAATGGTCAATTATTTATTTCGCTTTTTAAGCCTGCTTTCTGGAATTGAAATAGCTCATCACACTTCTCCATGCTCCCGAGGCATCTAAATTGAGCTCAAGGAAAAGGGTCTGTTGTTTCCTCTTCACCTCCCCCAAAAGGCCACGTGGGCCTCAGTTGTAGAAAACAGTTCCTTCCCATTTTTAACTTTTTGAGGAACCTCCATACTGTTAACAATAGAGCTACCCTACCACCCAGCAATTGTACTAATGGGTGTTTACCCCAAAGATACAGATGTAATGAAAAGAAGGGCCATCTGTACCCCAATGTTCATAGCAGCCATGGCCACAACCGCCAAACTGTAGAAGGAGCCGAGATGCTCTTCAACAGATGAGTGGATCAAGAAGATGTGGTCCCATGTAGACAATGGAATATTACTCAGGCATCAGAAAGGATGAATGCCCAACTTTTGCATCGACAAGGATGGCACTGGAGGAGATTATGCTGAGTGAAATAAGTCAAGCAGAGAGAGTCAATTATCGTATGGTTTCAGTCGTACGTGGAACATAAGGAACAGCATGGAGGACTACAGGGGAAGGAAGGGAAAACTGAAGTTGGGGAGTTCAGGGGGAGACAAACCACGAGAGACTGTGGCTCCCGGAAACAACCAGAGGGTTTCAGAGGGGAGGATGGCGGCAGGATGGGTGAGCCCGGGCACTGGTATTAAGGAGGACACGTGTTGTAATGAGCACTGGGTGTTATGCTCAAACCATGAGTCATTGAACACTACATCAAAAACTAATGATGTACTGTATGGTGACTAACAAAACATAATAAAAGAAAAGAAAAGAGAACAGTTCCTTCCACTACACATTCTTTCTGCAGCACAGACCTGAAGGGTGTCCATTTCTCCACTAAGTAACTCCTGATAGCCAGTGGAGAATGAAATCTCAAACCGGCCACCTTCTGAGACTTGAAGAGGGGGCAGGGAGCACATCTCCTCACACTAGTGCAGCGTGACCCTCAGCAGTGCCGTGGAACCCAGCCGGTGGCCCAGAGCTAAGCTCAGCAACACCGTGCCTGTGAACAGTGCGGACCAGAGAGCTCTCTGCCCTTAAGAAGGTTACAGTCTAATTGATGAGACCAACAACTAGTTGAACACTTGATAATTCTTACGTCGTGTCTTCTGGGAGAGTCACTGTACATTTCAAAGATGCTGCAGGGAGATGACATTCCGTGAAGCTTGGAGGAATTAGAAAGCGTGCTTGTGGGGAAGGGAGACGTAAATCAGGCCTGAAATAGCAGGTGTCTGAATAGTGAGGGCCACCTTTGGCTTATAGATGTTTTCCCAATGCGACAGGAAGGAGGTAAAACAAGATGGCCCTAGTACCTTTCCTGCAGGGTCAGAAATAGCACAAAACAGGCAAGAGCAGGGAGCCGTCGTCCTCACAGCTCATAGCTACTAGGAAGCCCTTACCCCCACCCCTCTTCTACCCATATCAAGAGTGGGAAGGTGAGATGAAATTATCTCCGTGGCCTTAATGCCCCAACAGACATTGACTCTGAACTCATGTTGCCAGGTTTGCTCTATGACCAGTACTGGTAAGAAGCAGAGAATGTGTACGGGGTCATGGATCAGGTTGAGTATCGAGAAGCAAAGAGGTAACCCATCCCCGCTCGCACCGAGAAACACCTACCCAACCTGCTTAAAATCTCACAGTGGGTCATTCCCCTGTGGCGCTGGAGGTCCCTCCCAAAATAAAAATGAGGTTTCTGAGGAAAGTAGATGAAGCCACCTGTCAGTAATGTCTGAGGGAGAATTTGTTTCATTTTGTGCAGAATTTCCACCTCCCCCCTCCTCTCTCTACAATAGCACACAACACACAGAGATCATGCAGTGGAAGAGTTAGGGCTTGGGTGTATAGCTTTGAAAGTTTAAAGAAAAAGCCCACATTCGTGTGGTGTTTTTTTCAGGTGAATTGAAAACTTGCTTCTCACTCTCGGGGGATGTGCCCAGACTGGCTTATGAATGTCAGAGGAATCTTGGCGTTTGTCTTGTCCCAGTGGTCGTCCACGTCTGAGAAGAAACTTGCGTGGCTCACGAGCCTCTCGGCATTTCAGAACACCCATCATTTTCCTCCTCTTGGCTGCAATGCCAAAAGAGAAAGAAAACCATTTACCTGAAGAAAGCCGGGGATTCTGGTACCTTTTTAGTGTAACTGTTGGTTTCTTTCCCCCCAGCCGTCTTCCAAGAAACCCTCAGAGCATCATAACCTGTAGGAAATGAAAACTCTGAAACATTAATAATTTAAGAACAAAGGGATGGCATTTCATCTCTCTGCTGCATCTGGGAGAGGTGGAAATTATCCAAGAGCGAACGTCACTGATTTAGATAAACCAGGCGTTGTGGTCTGAATTCCGTAACACTTCCAAAGGCACAAAGCCTTTTTCTTCCAACTCCCTTCCGACACTGAATGGAGGCCTACTGACAAAATTTTGCCAATGAACAAAATTTAATGAGCTGGGTGAGAATGATTTCTAATTAGTACATTAATTAATTTTTATGTAAAGAGATTCTCTGTTGTAGTTGAGAACAGTTTGTTCTGAGCAGAGATAAATTTGCCTTATTTACAGTGTTGATTTACTTGGGGAATACTTTTTCTTTTTTCCAAAAAAAGTCATTTGTTTTATAATTGAAGTGATCTTTGGCCCAGACGCTAAGTTACTACACAATTTCACTAGTAGAACCTAATTGAATGTGGTTTTATTATGCTAAGAATTAAATTTTTTCAGAAAGATAAATTAGAAAAAAGGACCCACATACACTTGAAAATAACACCTAGCAGAAAAATTCATTAAAGGAAAAGATTTCTTCTCCTGTTTATTTCAGTAATGTGATTCATCTTAAAACTTGGACCTTTGGGGGCATTAATGAAAGTCTGAAGAGTTAATATTCTGAGGCTTCAGAGTAGATAGGGTACCTGGGACCCAAATAGAACCATGAGATAATAGACGAGCAGTGCTCGTGAAATCACATAATCATTATGCCGGCTTCCTCTTCCCACCCTCCACAGAGCCCATTTCACAGACATGAAAACTGAGGCACAGGAATGAGAATTCACTTGATCCAGATCGCACAGTTGATGAGTTAGGGTTTGGGTGTATAGAAAGCAAAACCCCAATTAACAGTGCCTTGAACATATTAGGACATATTTTGTCCCACATAAAATAAATCCAAGGTGGTCAGTCCAGGTATGATAGTCCCATGTGCCTTGAAAATCTAGGCCATGTGCACCTTCCTGGTCTCCCACGGTGAGCCTTGGGCAGGGGCTGCAGCCTTTCCTCCACCTGCCAGGCAGCACAAAGCCTGAAGATGAAAGCGTGGAAAGGGAGCACCCAAACCCTCTGTCCCTTCCTAAAAGAGCCTTTCTCCACCTCCCAGCCAAGAACATCTATGTCCCGGGTCACAGCAGCCCCCTGACCGTTCACAGTTTAGTTTGGTCTAATAAAAGGCATCTTCAGCTGAACACGCTTGGTGTCCTAACCCCACCCGCACATACGCACCTATCCACACCCACACGTACACACACAGCAAGACAAGCAAAACAGAGGAACTGAAAAGGAGCGTTTTGTAAATTAGAAAGGGGGGAAATTGGGATTAGGCACATAATGAGGGTTTGGGTTTTGTTTTTGTTTTTGATTTTGCCACAGAACTACTTAACGTCAGAACTAAAACTCAGGGCTCCCCTGTGGCCATTCTGTCTGTGAAAACAGAAACACGGAGAATCCTTCAATGTAAAAGTCCTCACTGGTTATATTTTGAGTAAATAGCAAGACTTTACCAGTGCTGCCTTGTCTCTTCCTGCTCTCGCAGTGGCTACCAGGGGCATTCGGGTGAGACTTCCTGGAAGCCATCCTGAATCTAACACCAGGTCTGCCATAAATCCCAGGCCACCGCCCAGCAGTGTGATCTCAGTCATGTGTCTCTTCTCTATGACTGTAAAAGTCTGTGCGCTAAACGGGAGTTGCCCTGGCATGGACTCAAGGACCCTCAGCCTCTCCACCAGCCTTCCCGACGAGGCCAGTGCAAAAAAACGTGCCGTTTAAATAACGCACTTCCTAATGATGAGTGATGTTGAACATCTTTTCCTGTGTCTGTTGGCCATCTGGATGTCTTCTTTAGAAAAATGTCCATTCCCGTCTTCTGCCTATTTTTCAATTGGATTATTCATTTTTTAGGTGTTGAGTTTTCTAAGTTCTTGATATATCTTGGACACTAACCCTTTATCAGACATGCCACTTGCAAACATCCTCTCCCATTCTGTAGGTTGACTTTTACTTTTGTCGACTGTTCCCTGCGCTGTGCAGAAGCCTTTAATTTTGACGAAGTCCCATCCGTTTATTTTTTATTTTGTTTCCCTTGCCTTGGAGATCTATCTAGAAAGAAGTCGCTACAGCTGATGTCAAGGAAGTTACTGCCTGTGTTCACCTCTAGTTTTTTTTATGGTTTCAGGTCTCATATTTAGGTCTTTTATCCACTCTGAATTTATTTTTGTGCATGGGGTAAGAAAGTGATCCAGTCTCATTCCTCTGCATGTGGCTGCCCAGTTTTCCCAACACCAATTTTTTTAAAGACTCTGTGTTTTTCCCATTGGATATTCTTTCTTGCTTTGTTGAAAAGTAATTGACCGTATAGTTGCGGGTTTCATTCCGGGCTTTCTCTTCTGCTCTATTCATCTACGTGTCTATTTTGTGCCAGTACCACACTGTCTTGATCACTGCAGTTTCATAATAGAGCTTGAAGTCTGGAATTGTGATGCCTCCGGCTTTGGTTTTCTTTTTCAAGATTGCTTTGGCTCTTCGGGGTCCTTTGCAGTTCCATACAGATTTTAAGATTGTTTGTTCTAGTTCTGTAAAGAAAAAAAACGCTGTTGGTATTTTGATAGAGATTGCATTAAATGTATCGATTGCTCTAGATAGACTAGACATCTTCATGGTATGTTTTCTTTCAATCCATGAGCATGGAATATCTTTCCATTTCTTCGTGTCTTCCTCCACTTCTTTCATGAGTATTTTCTAGTTTTTGGAGTACAGGTCTTTGACTTCTTTGGGTTGGTTTATTCCGAGGCATCTTACTGGTTTTGGTGCAGTTGTAAATGGGATCCATTCCTTGATTTCTCTTCCTGCTGCTTCGTTGTTGGTGTGGAGAAATGCAACAGATTTTGTATGTTGATTTTGTATCCTGTGATTTTACTGAATTCTTGTATCAGTTCTAGCAATTTTTTGGTGATTTTTTGAAAGTTTTTTGGAGATTTTTTTGAAATTTTTTGAAAATCTTTTGGGTTTTCTGTATATGGTATCATGTAATCTCTAGTGAAAGTTTTATTTCCTCCTTGCCAATTTGGATGCCTTTTGCTTCTTTTTGTTTTCTGCTGTGGCTGGGGCTTATAGTACTATGTTGAATAACAGTGGCGAGAGTGGACATCTCTTTTTTGTTCCTGACCCTAGGAGAAAGGCTCTCGGTTTTCCCCTTTGAGGATGATATTGGCTGTAGGTTATTCATATATGGCCTTTATTATGTTGAGGTATGTTCCCTCTAAACCTACTTTGTTGAGGGGTTTTATTACGAATGGATGTTATACTTTGTCAAATGTTTTTTCTGCACCTGTTGAAATGATTATATGGTTCTTATCCTTTCTTTTATTAATGTGATATATCATGCTGATTGATTTGCAAATATTGAACCACCCTTGCATCTGGGAATAAATCCCACTTGATTGTGGTGAATGATTTTTTTAAAGTATTGTTGGGTTTGGTTTCCTAGTGTTTTATTGAGAATTCTTGCATCTGTGTTCAACAGGATGATACAGTTCTCCTTTTTGGTAGAGACTCTCTAGTTTTGGTATCAGGGTGATGCTGGATTCATAGAATGAATTTGGGAGTTTTCCTTCCTTTTCTATTTTTTGGAATAGTTTGAGAAGAATGGGTATTAACTCTTCTTTAAACGTCTGGTAGAATTTGCCTGTGAAGTCCTAGATGACAATGATTTTTGTTTTCATCCATTTATTCACTCATTATTTCATACATTTAGCAAGTATTTTTGTAAGTATTTCTGAAGAAGTTAATAACCTTACAATAACCTTTTGTCCTTGAGGACATTATAACGTAGTGGGGATGTGATGAGGATGAGGATGTTGCTGATGGTGGTGATGAGGACATGATGATGAAGATGATGGTGATAGTGATGTTATGATGATGATGGTGAAGATGATGATGATGAAGATGGCGATGGTGACAGTATGTTGATGGTGGTGATGATATGATGGTGGTGATGGTGGTAATCGTGACGATGATGATGATGAAGATAACTACAACTACTGATGTGTTACTTGCTAATTGCCAGAGATTATTCTAAGCATTTTTAAATTATTTCATTTCATATTTTAATAACTCCATGGATTGATTAATATTTTCATCTCAATTTTGCAGATTAGGAAAAAGAGACAAAGAGGTATGAGTACCAGTTAAAGGTCAATTATGTGTGTGTGTGTGTGTGTGTGTGTGTGTGTGTATCTATCTATCTCCAAGATATATATCATCAGGAAGAGTAGTACATTGTGCTGGGTATCTTCTAGATGGTCCCTGATCTTCTCTACCTCTGATATTCCTGGACTTAGGCAATCTCTTCCCCAATATTGGAGAGATATTGCTTTTGTGATTAGATTATAAAACTAATTTCCATCTTGCTAGTAACCTGTCTCCCTTAGTGACTTTGATGAAGCAGGTTGCCATCTTGAGATGGCCCATGTGATAAAGCATTGAGGAAGCTGGCTAACAGCCAGCTAAAAACAGAGGCCCTTAGCCCAACAGCCTGAAAGGAACCAGATCCTGTCAAAAACCACATAAGTAAATTGGACCTGATCCTTTCCCAGCTGAACCATCAAATGAAACCTCAGCCCTGGCTTACCTTGACAAAGGCCCCAGCTCAGTCATGTTAGATTCCTGGCCCATGGAAACTACAAGACAATGAATGTGTGTTGTTTTAAGCCACTAAGTTAATGGTAATTTGTTGCACAGAAATAGGTGAATAACATGTATATAATATTCTTTAGGAAGACTCCCTCAAAAAAATCTAAAACCAAAGGAAATACAGATTAGAAGTAAAATTAATATTACTGTTAATAAAAAATAGAAATTAAACTAAAATTAAGATACAGGAATATTTTACAGTTTTCTTAGCAAAGCATAGTAAATCACATAATTGGCTTTGGAGATGATTTGAGGAAATGGCACTGTTAGTTTGGGTGTAAATCAGAACAATCTCTTCAAAAGAAGTTTTGTAATATGTATTAAAAGACTTAAAATGTATTTTCTCTTTAACATGACAATTCTACTTATAAGAATTTCATCTGAAGAAATAATCAGGTTTTTGTGTACAAATATACAGGGTGCCACTCAGTGAGTAGTTACTTATAATTATGTAATTACAAACAATCGAACATTGAAAACAATCTGAATATTTAACAGTATGTCATTAATTAAATAAGTTAGAAGAGCTCCAAAGATAGAATTCTGTGTATTCCTTTAGATGTTCAAGATAGAAAAAACATTGAATGACATAGAAAAATAGTTACGTTGTATCAAATCACAAAGTATGTTATAAAAGAGAATGCACAACAGGTCTTTGTGTGAATTATGTGTACAGGTGTGCATATATGTAGCCTGCCTAGGGAAAAAGATTGAAACAATTTATATTAGGATGGTTAAAGACTGGTGCCTTAGTTGCTAGAATTATAACATTATAGATGATTTTTATGTTCATATTGTTCTTTGTTGTATTCTCCATTTTAAAAATGATGATAGGTTGTTCTTATAATTAGGAAAAAAATAATCTGCTATTGCTAATGACATAACTCATTTCATGATGCCAGACAGATGATATGTTACTGTATATTCATTTTTAAAAAAATTTTGTAGACAGAAGAACCAGACAAACATATTAAATCAAGAAAATGCTGATGATATATTGTCTCTGGGAAGCAATGAAGTTAATCTTTCATTTTGCTCTTGATAGTTAATTTATGTCTGCTCATACATCACCTAGGCAATCCATCAGTGCAACACAGTAGCGATTGGAAGCAAAATGGTATCTTAACAATGTTGGCTGTGGATGAGAACTGCTGAACTATTAAGAATAAAGGGTATAAAGTAATCAAAAGTCATTCTACTCTAAAACATTGAGCATACAGAATGTTCCTGCAAACTTCTAAGAGAAGAAAAAAATCTGCAAAATATGGAAACAATTTCCTGCTCGGTGAGAGTTTCCCAGAGTAAATCGTGTATTGGTCACTGAAGTTTAAATATAATCCCTGATTGAAACTAGCAACTGCAAATACTAATCAACCATGTATGCATATCCTGTGCTATCATGGGATCCTACGTTACTGAACTACAGCCTCATTCATAGTATTTATTCTTTGGTAAGAAACTTTGTTTCCACCTAGCAAGACCGTAGCCGAGCATAAACATGATTAGTTAATTATTGTCTGTCCATGTCAATGCATCATGAATAACTACTGATTTTCTCAAGCTATCTACACTTACGTAGTTAGTAGATCATGATAGGGAGTCAAATTTGTGTCAGTGAAAATAATGATGAAAATGACAGATGGCAGGTGAGGAGTTGGAGAAAGCCTGGAACTCTATTCCACACAAAAACAGCCAGTTGGATAAGCTGTGTAGAAAGAGAACGACCCAGACGTGTCCATGTTGAGGAAGAGCACCTTATATAGTAAGAATCAATGTAATCATATGCTCACCTATAAAATACAGAGATAAGAGAGAAAATATTAAAGGCAGGAATAGGCACTTGAGGATTTTTCAAGTCTATAGCCAAATCCAAGGTCCAGTTAACATCGTTTCTGCCCTACAATGGGCCTTCAGTTCTGCATTATTATTTTTTATTTGTGTTTATATTGGTTTATTGCACATTTTTGTGAGAGCAATCTAAAATCCATTGTGTGACCAAGATAGGGAGGAGACATTTCTCTGAGCTATATCTTGTGTTTGTTGAACACATATGCACTCTGCTAGCATTTAGGGACTCAGGGCTAGCAAACAGAGTCAGCCCCATCGATAAATACTGATAAATTGGAACGCCAGCATTTTCTCTTTGAATGACAGCATATCCGAGAGTAACTGAGCTGTCCCCTGGGACACAGGATAATGGGGCAGACAGAGCTGAAGTGTCGCAGACAAAGTGTCCAGACAGAGCCGGGGTGGTATAAGGTGAAGTTCATCATTCCACCTGTCATCCGCCAAGAAAATCCATAGCATTACCTGATGGTCTGATCATAAGCAGCCAGGCCCTAAAAGAAGTGAGCAGAGTGAGGGATGCCTGGGTGGCTCAGTTGGTTAAGCAGCTGCCTTCGGCTCAGGTCATGATCCCAGCGTCCTGGGATCGAGTCCCACATCGGGCTCCTTGCTTGGCGGGGAGCCTGCTTCTCCCTCTGCCTCTGCCTGCCATTCTGTCTGCCTGTGCTCGCTCGCTCTCCTCTCTCTGACAAATAAATAAAAAATCTTTAAAAAAAAAAAAAAAAGAAGAAGTGAGCAGAGTGAATGTGTGGGGGTGATGGTCTCTCTCCCAGTCCCTGCCACTGAAGAGCCTTTCATGCAGACCACAGTGATTAAAGATGATGCTGGAGCCAAATTCACATATAAAACTTAACAACAGCTTAGTAACCTTGAACTTATTACTTGGTCTCTCTGAGCCAATGCAACTCAACATGAACTGTGGTACCAGGCACATATTTAAAAAGCCCTCAGATGGTATGTGAAATTTGGTCATTGTCATGAACGTAAATTCTCTAACATTCTGGAACCATCACAGGGCCTTCTGCATATTCTATAGGACAGTCAAATAAAGACTGACCAGCTATTGGGTTGTGGATGGTACAAGAGGCACAGCCCGAGAACAGAATCTGGGAATCTGCAGTGGCTATATCACGGGCATTATGGGTGGAGTTTTGCCTGAAGTTAGTCCATGGGATCCTGCCACACTGAGTTTAGTAGATGTGCCATGAGTTTGGTGGAAGTATTTCCCTGGTCATTTATTTGATATACCTGTTGTGTCTTCTGGTTTAGAGGGTATTGTCCAAGGTCATGAAATTGACCTTCACCCATTCTCTGCCCACCCCCAACAGTCTCAGGGTTGAGCTGGCCACGGTGCCAGGAGTTGAGTGAAGAAGAAAAGTAAGCCGAGGGGTCCTGGAGCCAACCCAGCCCCAGGATCAGGTTCCAGCCCCTCAGCCCATGGAGGAGACCCTGCCCCACTTTCTGGCCTTTTCTCACATGGCTCCAAGTTCTCTGTATTCCAGTTCCATTCAAATACACTTTCTGGAACACTTAAAAAAAAAAAAAAGAAGAAGAAGAAGAAGAAAAGTAAGCCATTCGGATGCGTTCTTCCTCTGTGTAAAGTCCATTATTAGGTGAGGTCCAAGCTTATCACATTTCAACAAATCCCAGAGTCAGAGAAGAGTTGGTAGAACGAAGTGTCCTGAAATGAGGTGACTATGAATCCCTGAAAACCATATTGTGAGGCATCTGGGTGGCTACCAGCTGTCAGTTAGAGCACCGTGTCCCAGGGGCACTGCAGGCCACCAAACTGGCCCACTGCTCTCCACCTGCAGGGAGTGGCCTGCTCCCAGCTTTGCCTCCCAGTCTGCCCCTCCCAGCCTTTCCTGCCTCTGCTAAGGCAGGCGGCCGCCATGGAACTTCCACGCATTTGATGTTAGACTGTGACTTTCTGACTACTGCCCTGTCATGACCATGGCCTGGTGTGGTGACCATATGTCACAGCGCAGTGTTACCCTGGCACCAGAGCGTGGGCTCCAGCATGGTCCTGCTCTAGCCTGTAGCTGGCAGGCACCCGGCTGCACGGCGACCGGTCCCTTCTCCGGCGGCCACGAGGCATCAATCCTGATGTGGGCAGGGAAGAGTGTGAGGAGGAGAGAAGGTCAGCGTGCCCTTGCATGCTCTGCCCTGCAGCATCTGGCCTCCCAGTGAATGTCTGGCTCCCCAGCACCCAGAAGTCTCGGTAGAGGAAGTGTGACACAGCACCGGAGGGGGCTCAGGCACCAGGACAAAGCTGGCTCTGTGCCATGCCCCCATTGCCGCGAGGCTAGCTCAGACACGCACCCCACTTCTCAGATCAGCCCCCTGGCCAATCACGGAGGGGTGCCTTGTGCCCCTGCACCTGTGGGCCCTGAGGGACTGGGTCCTCCACTGGCTCAGTGCGGTCACCCTGGCCCTTTATCTTGGGCCCAGGGTGCAGCCTTGCCGGGAGCGAAAGGCTTTCTCTGCTGATCCCCATTTGCTCTGTCGGATCTCCAAAAAGAGTTCCCAGCACAGGCAAGTCTAAACATTGTCAAAGCGGTTTCATCGCCCTTTGGAGGTAACTTAAAAAAAAAAAAATCATTTGGGCTTACAGAATTTTCCAAGATTTTCCTACTCTCATGCAACCAAATTATATGGATAAGAGTCAACACCATGCTTTGAATTCACCTCAAAAGGTGAAAAACCTTTTTTTTTAAAACCAAGTTTTTAAAAACCAAGTCTATTGAGGTATATTTACATACCAATAAAGTACACTCAACGTTGAGTGTGCGGTTCAACAAGCTTTGGCAAATGCACGCCCCCATGTGACGCTCGCCACTTCCATCACGTGGAATATTTTTTCTCATCCCCAAATTTCTCTCCTTTCTTTCCAGGAGTCCGCAAACGCCGAAATGTCTCCTGCTACTCTAGGTTCGTTGGACCTCTTCTAGAATGTCAAAGAAACAGTCACACACCATGTAGCTCTCTTTCATTCAGCATAACACCTTTGAGAATATCAATTCGAGTGCACTGGTCTGCATTTCTTCCCGCTGATGAGCTGGAATTCCATATCCCATCACATGGATGTAACACGATCTGTTCATCCTTCTACCTGCCGACGGGTCTCTCTAGTTCTCCGCGATCGCGAACAAAGGAACAGCACATTATTTATGTGGACATATGTTTTTCTCTTGGATAAGTACCCAGGGGTGGGATTCCTGGGTGATATTTAAATATGCTCTTAAATTTGTGAGAAACTGTCAAAAACACAGTTGAAATGTTTCCCAACATAGATGTACCATTTTACATCTCCACCAGCTGCTACACATCTTTCTTTTCATTTGCTTTGCATTTTTTCATTACTTAGTGCTGTCAATCTTTTACATTTTGGTTACTCTAGTCGATTTAATTTTCATTTTTCTATGACTAATAATGTTGAACATCTCCTAATGCACGCATGGACCACAGATATAGAACATATAATACAGAATATATAATATCATGTATGCATCTCCTTTTGTGAAGTGTCTGTATGAATCTTTTGACTTTAAAAAATCACTCTTTTGAGGTGGCGCCTGAGTGGCTCAGTCATTAAGCGTCTGCCTTTGGCTCTGGTTGTGGTCCCAGGGTCCTGGGATCGAGCCCCGCATCAGGCTCCCTGCTCAGTGGGAAGCCTGCTTCTCCCTCTCCCATTCCCCCTGGTTGTGTTCCCTCTCTCGACATGTCTCTGTCAAATAAATAAATAAAATATTTTTAAAAAATTTTTAAAAATCACTTTATTGAGGTATGATTAACATACAAAAAACTATGCATATTTAATACACACAGTTTGATGACTTTGGAGATAAGTATCTACCCATGAAATCATCATCACAGCCAACGCCATTAACAGATCCATCATCTCCAAAAGTTTCCTCCTGCACTCTTTACTCTTTTCTTTTTGTGATAAGAACACGTCACATAAGAAAATTCGTATTACTATAAGCAAAGAAGCGATATTAATTAAAATTAAAAATAGGGGCGCCTGGGTGGCTCAGTGGGTTAAGCCGCTGCCTTCGGCTCAGGTCATGATCTCGGAGTCCTGGGATCGAGTCCCGCATCGGGCTCTCTGCTCAGCAGGGAGCCTGCTTCCTCCTGTCTCTCTGCCTGCCTCTCTGCCTACTTGTGATCTCTCTCTGTCAAATAAATAAATAAAATCTTTAAAAAAAAAATAGAACTAGCATATGATCCAGCAACCTCACTTCTGGGCATATATCCAAAGGAATTCAATCAAGAGCTTAAAAAGCTAGCCTCTCTGCCATGTTCATTCCAACATTACCCACAACAACCAAGACATGGACGCAACTTGTATGTCTGTCGACAGAGGAACAGATCAAGAAAATACATAATTACATACAGTGGACTATTATTCAGCCATTAGAAAGAAGGAAATTCCGCCATTTGCTGCAACACAATGAACACAAATTGTGTGACATGAAAGAAATCAGTCACTGAACAAATTCCTTGTAATTCCACTTATATGAGAGAACTAAGCAAGTCAAACTCATAGAAAGAGTAAAATGGGGATGTCTGGGTGGCTCAGTCAGTTAAGCGGCTGCCTTTACCTCAGGTCATGATCCCAGGGTCCTGGGATTGAGCCCCACAATGGGCTCCTTGCTTGGCAGGGAACCCGCTTCTCTCTGCCTCTGCCTGCTACTCTGCCTGCTTGTGCTCTCTCTCTCTCTCTCTGACAGAAAAATAAAAAGAAATAAAATCTTAAAAAGAAGAGAAAGAAACAGTAAAATGTTAGTTGGGGAGGGGGGATGAAATGAGGGTGTTGGTCAAAGTGAACAAAGTTTTAGTTATGCAAGAGGAATAAATCCTGGAGGTCTGCCAACTGTTTTTAATTGTGTTGCTTTGCTTTTTATTACTGAGTTTTAAGAGTTCTTTGTATATTCTGGATACCAGCCCTCAAATATATATATATATATATATATATGTTTATATATATATATATTTTATATATTTATATATATTTAAATACATATTTAAATATACACATTATATATATACACATTAAATATATAATATACATATATACATTATACAATATATATACACAATATATATAGTGGATATATATAAAATACAATGTATATATACAATATACATTATATATATAATATATACACACATTATATATTATATTATATATATTATATTATATATAATGTGTATGTGTGTATAATATATAATATATGTGTATATATGTGTATTTCTATATATTAGCCACAATAAGTATCTAATTTCAATGAAATCAGTTTATCAGTTTTCTTTTCTATAAACTTTGAGCTTATCGTCTGCCAGCGTCAGCCTATCACTAACCAGTGTCAGAGCTGGACTGGCCCTTGTGCTTCTCATTCTGAATGCAGGACTCCCTCAGCAATAACCACCAGGAAACTTCGAAAGGCAACGTTTCTTGCTGACAATATCTGGAAATTACACAACACAGCTGGGGCCACAAGCAAGGTTTCAGAGGAGCGAGCAAAGACCCCGGATTGTGCTCTTTATTGGGGTCCAGGAGGGTGGGGGCCTAGGACTTCATGGGCTTACTCTGTCTTGGTGAATTTAAAACGTAAGAGCAGGAATTTAAAGCAAAGGAAGAAAAAAAAACAAAACAAGAGACCCAAAAAGTCGGTTACCAAAAACAACCAAGGTTGCTAAGATGAAGAGCCTGGAGCTGGTGCGGGGCGGCCCTGCTCTCCATCTAGCTGAAGGCTTGTAAGGGGGCTTACTGGAGAGAGCCCCCTTCCACGAGCAGACACCCACCATCAAAGCTTAACTCAGGCACCTGCCTTACAGGAAGAAAAGCCAGCGGTCAGAGCTTTCATGACAGTCCTTTTGTGTCCTACACAAGAAAACCTTACTGCCATGAACATCACAAGAACTTCTCCTGTATTTTCTTCTAGATATTTTATAAGTTTAGTTTTCTCCTTGGGGTTTATTCTTTTCTCTTTGGATACCCAATTTGTCTCAGCATCACGTGTTGAAGGTCTCCTTTTTTTTTTCTTTTAAAAAAATTTTTTTTTAATTTATTTTCAGTGTTCCAGAATTCATTGTTTACGCACCACACCTAGTGCTCCATGCAATCTGTGCCCTCCATAATACCCACCACTAGGCTCACCCAACCTCCCACCCCCCACCCCTTCAAAACCCTCAGTTTGTTTCTCAGAGTCCACAGTCTCTCATGCTTCGTCTCCCCCTCTGATTCCCCCCAACTCCCTTCTCCTCTCCATCTCCCCATGTCCTCCGTGTTATTCCTTATGCTCCACAAGTAAGTGAAACCGTATGATAATTGACTCTCTCTGCTTGACTTATTTCACTCAGCATAATCTCCTCCAGTCCTGTCCATGTTGATACAAAAGTTGGGGATTCATCCTTTCTGATGGAGGCATCATACTCCATTGCATACATGGACCACATCTTCTTTATCCATTTGTCTGTTGAGGGGCAACTTGGCTCTTCCCACAGTTTGGCGATTGTGGCCATTGCTGCTATGAATGTTGGGGTACAAATGGCCCTTTTTTTTGCTACATCTGTATCTTTGGGGTAAATACCCAGTAGTGCAATGGCAGGGTCATAGGGAAGCTCTATTTTTAATTTCTTAAGGAATCTACACAATGTTTTCCAACGTGGCTGCACCAACTTGCATTCCCACCAACAGTGTAAGAGGGTTCCCCTTTCTCTGCATCCTCGCCAACACATGTTGTTTCCTGTCCTGTTAATTTTGGCCATTCTAACTGGTGTAAGAATGTGGTTTTGATTTGAATCTCCCTGATGGCTAATGATGATGAACAATTTTTCATATGTCTGATAGCCATTGTATGTCTTTGTTGGAGAAGTGTCTGTTCATGTCTTCTGCTCATTTTTTGACGTGATTTTCTGTTTTGTGTGTGTTGAGTTTGAGGAGTTCTTTATAGATCCTGGATATCAGCCCTTTGTGTTGTCATTTGCGAATATTTTCTCCCATTCTGTGGGTTGCCTCTTTGTTTTGTTGACTGTTTCCTTTGCTGTGCAGAAGCTTTTGATCTTGATGAAGTCCCAAAAATTCATTTTTGCTTTTGTTTCCTTTGCCTCTGGAGGCATATCTTGAAAGAAGTTGCTGTGGCCGATGTCAAAGAGGTTACTGCCTATGTTCTCCTTTAGGATTCTGATGGATTCCTGCCTCACGTTGAGGTCTTTTATCCATTTCAAGTTTATCTTTGTGTATGGTGTAAGAGAATGGTGGAGTTTCATTCTTCTACACGTAGCTGTCCAATTTTCCCAGCACCATTTATTGAAGAGACTGTGTTTTTTCCACTGTATATTTTTTCCTGCTTTGTCAAAGATTATTTGACCATACAGTTGAGGGTTTTTCACTCCATTTCATTACCTTGACAGCTTCTTTGAAAATTCATGTTCTATTTAGGTTTGCCTTTTTCTGGTTCCTGTTCTGTTCCATTGATCCGAATATCTGTTTCTATGACAATACTATCCAATCTTGATTATTACAGCTTTACAGTAAGTCTTGAAATCAGTTATGGTAACTCCTCTAGCTTTGTTCTTCCCCTTTGAGATCGTTTTGGCCATTTAGGATTCTTTGCATATGCATAAAAGTTTAGAATCAACCTATCAGACTTATGAAATAGCCAGACAGAATTCTGATTAGGATTGTGTTGAATCCATACATCAATTCTGGAGACAACTTCTATCTAAATGATATGCAATCTTCCAACCCAGAGATGTGATATATTTCTCCACTTATTTATTCTTAAATTTATCTCAAAAAAAAAACCTTATGTAGTTTTTTAATGTATACATAGTGAATGCATTTTGTTAAAGGTATTCCTAAGCATTTCATTTTTTGACGTTAATATCAATTTGATTCTTCTCTTAATTTCAGTGCCTCATATGAGGAGGCAGCAACATGTCTTATCACTGGTTATATTAACTTTGGTCATGTGGCTGATGTACTTCCTGCCAGATTTCTAAACAGTAAAGTTACCATCTTTCCCATTGTAACGGGTGACCATTTTGCAGGGAGATGCCTTTAATCAGTTATCTGGTTTCTTCACTAATTTTAGCATCGTCATCACTCTTGGCTATAACAATATTTGCTCTGGTATCTGCTCAATGGTGATTTTCTTTTGTATCATTCCACTAAATGTATTCATTAGGTGTATGATACACAGTGTATTAGATATAGGATCTAATTAGATATATGTATCTAATACATGATACATATATTAGATTCAATGATATCTGTTCATATGGACTTATTTATTTTATAACTTATTATTTGTGACGATCACCATTTACTTTCTTCCTGAAATTGTTTTGGATTCAGTCATTCGAGCTCAAGCTCGAATAAAGTCTTCAGGCAACACTTATGGGCACAGGGTTCCCTTACTACTTCATATGTTGAGAACAGCTTTCCAGTAGTCTTGATACTTTTTAAAAATGCTGCTTTATTTTTGTCTTCCTTTATGTTCCTTTTTGAAGAATCAGATGGCAGCCTAATTCTTTTATCTTTGTAAATTATTTGATGTTTTTCCTTGAGACTCAGAAACTTCTTTATATTTGAAATCTAAACATCTTACTGAGATATGTCTCAGAGTTGATCATTCTGAATTAATGTTCCCAGGTGCCTGGTAAGTCCTTTCAAGGTAAAGATTGAAGTGATCTTTTCTTTTCTTTTTTTCCCGAAAGGTTTTCTTGGGTTATAATTTTAAAAATTAGTCCTGTTGTTCTACTTTCTTCCTTGACCCCCAAAATGGAAATGGTTTTCCTACTTCACCTGTCAGCCATTCTACTAAATTTATGTGACGATTTTATTTTTTTAACCTCATTTAAAAATTATTTTTATCATTTTCTTACCCTTTTCAATGGTTCTCATTAATTTTTTTAATTTATTTTTTCAGTTTTCCAAGATTCGTTGTTTAAGCACCACACCCAGTGCTCCATGCAATCTGTGCTCTCCTTAATACCCACCACCAGGCTCACCCATCCCCCACCCCACCCCTCTAAAACCCTCAGTTTGTTTCTCAGAGTCCACAGTATCTCATGCTTCATCTCCCCCTCCTTGGCCCCCCAATTCACTTCTGCTCTCCCAATATCCTCCTTGTTATTCCTTATGCTCCACAAATAAGTGAAACCATGTGGTAATTGACTCTCTCTGCTTGACTTATTTCACTCAGCATAATCTCCTCCAGTCCCGTCCATGTTGATACAAAAGTTGGGTATTCATCCTTTCTGATGGAGACATCATTCTCCATTGTGTATACAGATCACATCTTCTTATCCATTCTTCTGTTGAAGGGCAACTTGGCTCTTCCCACAGTTTGATGACTGTGGCCATTGCTGCTCTGAACATTGGGGTGCATATGCCCCTTCTTTTCACTACATCTGTATCTTTGGGGTAAAAACCCAGTAGTGCAATTGCAGGGTCTCCAAATACAAAGGAAACAAAAGCAAAAATGAATTTTTGGGACTTCATCAAGATCAAAAGCTTCTGCACAGCAAAGAAACAATCAACAAAACAAAGAGGCAACCCATGGAATGGGAGAAGATATTCGCAAATGACACTACAGACAAAGGGCTGATATCCAAGATCTATAAAGAACTCCTCAAACTCAACACTCAAAAAACAATAATCGTGTCAAAAAATGGGGTCTCATTAAGTTTTCATTTGAGTCTGCCTCTTGTAATGTATTACTAAAATCTGAGATAACTCTGTCTTTCATTTCTTTCCTGAGTTTAAAGAACTCTGTTTTATTTTTCTCTGGGTGTTTTCGTTTGTTTGTTCATTTGTGTTGGTTGTGTTCAGGGTTCTTTCTCATGTCATCAAATGTTTGTCTGGGTCCATGTAACTCCCCAGGAGTTTCTTCTGCTCCGTGATGATTTGTCAGGTGGGGAATTGACCTTAGTGGGTGTGTGTTGAATTGAACTTTGTGGGGGGGTTTGCAACAACTTGTAGGGACATGTTAAACTTTTGCTATTCGTTTTTGTGAGACTAAAGTCATTTACCAAATTCCAAGTGGAACAATGACCCCCACTTTTAGTGAAGCAAAGTTCAGGGACTTCAGGGGACTTGGTTTTAGTGTGAGTATGTGTGGTGAGGGGAGGGGCTCTGCTCCTTCTGTTTTTGCAGTAAGACCTTAGAAAGCCCCCTTCGCTCTCTCCCCTTCACCACCCAGCTGCCACCGTCCTGTCTCCCTTCCTTCGCCCTGTTCTTTCCTACCAGGAAAGTCATTCATTTTGAAGACTACCCCTTCAGTGTGTGCATACTTTCAAGTCCCTTCTGGCACTCCAGATGCTTTCTAACAGTTTCAGATTGAGGGCTGACTCAGTCTTTCTGGCCATGGTTTTGGGTCAGCCTGGGTGTGGGGCTAGCCCTTTTCTTTTCTTTCCCTGCCCTTGGGATTGGTCTGCAAGGTGTGCATGGCGAAGGAGCATGAGAAGCTGAACTCCCAAATTTAGCACTCCCTGCTTTTTAACATAGTGATTTTGAAATATGAGCATTTTCTGTTATTCTGAGGGCATGGTTTTGTGTTCTTTTATCCCTCCTTCCTTGCTGTTCTCCATCCCTTCTGAACAAAACCTGGGCAGTTAAGGATGAAGGCTATTGCCATTGTCTTCAGCTAGGCAGGCCTCATTTAATATGTTCTTCTTTATACTTATTCTTGCTCAATTTTCCCTCATCTCTCTCTTTACCTTTCCAAGTTGGAATATTCAATTATTTATTTTTAGATCTTTTGTTTACAAGTTATAAATTTTTCATAAACCCTGCTTTCCCTGCATGTGCCAAGGTTTCTTATGTAGTTTTTTCATCTTCACTTAATCCAAACTATTTTCTTGTGTTTTCCTTTTTTTTTTTTAAACCTATGGATTATTTGAAAGTATCTTGTTTAGTGTCCAAACATCAGTGAGGTTTGCCAAATGTATCCTTGTTATTCTATTTCAATTCCATGTGATTCAGAGATTGTATTTTTGCATGGTTTAATTCATTTGAGAACTATTGAGAAATGTTTGGTGTCCTGGGAGACAGTCTATCTTAGTGAATTTTTAATAATTCTACATACGATTGAAATTATATGTATTTTGCCACTGGTAGGCTGCATAAATATCAATTAGATTGGCTGATTGACAACTCTGTTCCTGTGTTCTATCTTCTTACTGATCTTCTGTATATTTACTCTATCAGTTTCTGAGAGAAAAGTTGTCATTTCCAGCTGCTACAGGAGATTTGCTTTTTTCCATGTTCCGTTTTTTTAGTTTCTGCTCTGTGGATGTTGAAGCTCAGTTATGTGCACACACATTTTGGAGTATTTTTTTTAAGATTTTGTTTATTTATTTGACAGACAGAGATCACAAGTAGGCAGAGAGGTGGGGGGGGGCAGTGAAGCAGGCTCCCTGCTGAGCAAACAGCCCGATGTGGGGCTCAATCCCAGGACCCTGAGATCATGACCAGAGCCGAAGGCAGAGGCTTAACCCACTGAGCCACCCAGGCGCCCCCACATTTTGGAATATTAAGTCTTCTTAATGGACGTGCACATATGTATCCTTACACAGTGTCTTTCCCCTGCTGGGAAGTCTACTTTTGTGATACAATTACTCGTGCTCTGGCTCCCTCATAATTAGTGCTGGCACCGTGTAATTTCCATCTTCGTTTTCTTCTAACATATCTGTATTTGTATGAAGCGTGTCTTGTAGGGACGTATCATTGCTGTGCTTCTTTATTGAACTTCTACCTTCTACTTTGTAAATGGAGGATGTAAACCACATACATGCCATCTGTTTGTTCATTGTCCATATTTTCCTTTTTCTTGTCTATTCTTGGATTCCAAATATTTTACAAGTCTGTTTTTTGCCAATATAGTCTTAATAGCTATACTTCTTTTTTTAGACAGTTTATAATTAAAAGGCATTTTTTACTTCTCAGAGTTTACCTTCAAATAATAATAATACAATTTCAGTTTTAATGTAAATGCCTCTTAACAGTGTATCTTAATTTACTCCTTCCCATCTTTTGTGCTATCATTTTTATACATTTTATTTCTGCATAAACTGCCCAAAACATTATCATCTTTCTTTAAATATTCAGTTATTTTTTAAAATTTTTCTTAAAAATACAAAAATTTTATTTTTGTATTTACTCCTACATCTCCAATATCTGATGCCCTTCATTTCTTTATGTAGATTCACCTTCTCATCTGGCATCAGTTTTCTTCCATCTGAAGGATTTCCTTTAACATTTTTTAGTCTGCAGGGAGCTGAAACATTGCCTAATCTCATACTTGCTCCAATGTCATATTTACAATGTTCAAGCTAGAGCCTAGAATTCTCCCCAAATTTGGAATTAAACACCCCTTACTTGTTAAAATAATTTTAAAACTCATTGAGCTGCTGGATTCAGGGGTGCAGTTCTCAGATCCTACCTCTGCCCTCTAGTACTGAATAATTAATTTAACCAGATTCTGGAAATGTTGGCTATAGACAACTATTACCAGACTCTCTCTCTAGCAATTGTTCTCAGATGAAGATAGTCCTTCTCACCTAAGGTCACGGGTCTTTCCGGGGACAGCCCAGATCCGATGACACTTGACTTCTATCCTTCCTTTAGGGCAACCTTGAGGAGCAATCTCATCTCCCCACAGAACCTGCAGAGGCCCTTTTGTAAGTAGATCACTGTTCAATTTCTGCTTCTACCTTTCCTCTATCCATCACTCCCATGTGGGTGTTGATCTCAAGGGCATAACCCAATAGATTTCTTTCATAAATATCTCTCATGGTCTGTTTCATGGATTACCTGATCGATGGCATCTAACACCAGGAGTGGTGTGAAGAAATAGACTCTAAAATGGAATTTGGGGTCATCTGCCATTGGGCTGACTAAGCACTATAGTGATGATAGGTAGAGCATAGCAAGACCCTGGTCTGTGGTAGTGACACAGCTGCTAGAACCTTCATTAATGGTGAAAGAGGACAGGATACCAGAGGAAGGAAATGTACTGGCTGGCACAACAGGCAGTTTCTCAGTTATTAGAGAAATATTGGGGAAGAGCAATTGCAAAGATCATGGAATTAGATGATGGATGAATGGGAGAAAAACTAAAGTGGCTGAGGGTCATTAATCATCAATTAGAGGCTCACTGTGAAACCAGAGGACTTCTTTAGCAGTATATAAAAAGGCTTTCATCTTCTGATGAGCCAAAGGGCAGAAAACAAATCTGTGTATCATTTCCAGAACCAGCTTATAAGATAAATAGAGCTCCAGAGAAGGTTAATTTTCAACTCTAGAAGGAATGTTCTGCCAAGGTCAAGGCCATTATTGAGAAGGGTGGGACCCTGAGGCTCAGGATAGGGAGATCTGGGAGCATACAATGGAAAAACCTGGAACTGTAGACCCTGTGGGTCTATAGAAGGAGCCAAATCCTCCCAGTTAGGTGTAGTGTTCTGTATTTGCTGAAAGATGATGTGGAAGATTTTGCCTTACAAAATGACACATATGTTCCCTGACTCTTCCATTCCTTCCCATTCCCAGGATTGACACACACTTTCCCTCCTGGTCACTAGAGCAATAATAAGGGATCAATCCAAACATAACCTGGCTGAAAAAGTTCTGGTTCTGCCAAAGGAGCAAGGGGCTATATCCTGAGTAAGCTGTTGTAATGAGTCAACAGGTGCTGGCACCTGCTGGCAGAGCGTGTAGAGGTCAGGATCCTGAGGATGCTGAGTCAAGGCCCAGAATGTAGGTCTGGATAATGAAAGTTTATTTGTGAATGGAGGGTGTAGAGAATGCTACCATGACACAGACTTTAGCTTCCTGGCAGTACCTCAAAGAGTGGGTGCGGACATGCCAGTAAGACAGCTTTCAGATGCCTGATAAAGCTATGACCCACACCAAGTTAAGCATCAAGGCTAGAACTTCCTCGGCACATGGTGGAAGAAAGGATTGAAGACTCAGAGAAGTCTGTATTTTAACGTGGATATAAGACCATAAGGGCCAAAACAATAAGCTGTGTTTATTGTGCAGATGAGAAGGACACCAGCACTATGGAGAAACTCAGTGGTGGTCGTCTTCTGTCAGATAGAGCTGATGGTAGAAGGTGTTTTCACAGAACCAGATTCACTATTATTCATGGGGATGAGAGAATTCCTAAGTAATAGAAACAAGGTGACAATGCATAGCCATCAGGGGCAGGGTGGGACCATTATTGAGCGGGCAGCACGATCAGAGTGACCGTCAGAATTTCTGATACCAAAAGAGCTAGGGATATAGTTACTAGAACACAGTGTATGTCAGGTCAAGATCGATCGGCGGCCAACACGGGTTTATCAGCCCAGAAATCAAGGATAAATGACCAAAAGGCTGAAAGAAGGCACCCTAATAAAAAACATGATCCATGGCCCAGTTTCTAGATTTTGCTCATTTTTCAGACCCAGAGCCCACTGACTGATGGGGAGGCCTGCTGCCTAGGTAAAAAGATCTTGAACACTGCAAGGACTGTATAGAATAATGATTTCCCCAGGCTTTCCCCGGGGTAGGGGGATTATTGTCGTTTACATAGGTAACACACCCTGAGGGAAAGAGAATACCACATATTTTGAGAACTATCAGACAGAGGATGCCAAGGATGTATATGTCATCATAACCCTGCCGCCAGTGCCTGGGTGGTGTGTGCAGGGGGACAGACAACAAATGGCCTTCTGAGGCCAGAATGGTACATGGAGCCACCATCAGGTCCAGGGCCATACTGGAGGGTATTTCCTGGTCGCCGAATGTGTAACTGAAATAAATACACATTGTCGTTGGCAGAACCCTTTTGTTAGTTCTTGGCCTGTGAAGTGAGAACGATTATAGCGGAGATGGCCAAGTGGAAGCCTTTGAAATTGTGTCTCACCTCCCTGCCAGCTTAGTAAATCACGAAAAATACTGCATCTTGGTGGGAATGTGAAGATTAGTTCTGCCCTCACAATGGAAGGACCTCAGTGGCGGTACTCCCTGACATTCCCGTTTAACTCGCCAGCCTGGCCCCCATGCCCAGCTCACCCAAGCAGCTGCTGTGCTTGGAGCTTCTGTGCAGTTGTGGCATCTCTATTAGAGCAGATGAACATGACCTCAGGTGCCATGTACATGACTTCTCATGTGGGATATGCATTCTGTTCCATCTCTATTGAAAAAGGAAATCTCAGCCACTTGGAACAGACCACAGCATACATTTATGGTCTGCCTTCACGGAGCCAGCGATATTGCTGCTCAAAGACAACCACGCTATCTGGATATTCTGCAGAACATCACATGCACCCATATGCTGAAGACATCATGTCACGTGGGACAGAAGCAGCAAGTTCACTCGAGGCCTTGATAATACATGTACAGTCCAGAGTTCAGAGGGGAAGATTAAAGGGCTGACCATGTTGTTGGAATGCTTAGGGATCTCAGACTTGCCCTCCCAATTAAGAATAAATAGATACATATCTTCTCACCATGAAGATGGCAGCACCATGAGGCGGGTCCTGCAGGCAGCATGCTCCACAGTTGGGGCTGCTGCTCAGACCCACACACCAGACGATACTAAGGCTGTCAGGAGGTCCAGGATGTGGTACAAGTCTCCTTGACACAGGCCATACAACCCAGGAGACTCTGTGTTATTAGAGATAACTATGGTGGGAAAAGATTCTGGGTAGAGTTTATGGAAACCCCAGCAAGAGAATCATGACCTCAATTCCTATGCTCAGAAGCAAAACCTTGACATCTATAAAAGAGAGCCATGCATCTTACAAAACAACTCATGGAACACTGCCATGCCTGGGTGGGCATGGAGTGTTTGGACAAGGGACATCAAGTGACCTTGTAGCTGAAACTATCAAAGCCAGGATTTGGCACTGTTATGTTACTGCTGACTAAATAACCAGTTTGGGGGTGCACTCATTTGATTTTCCCTTGGTATTTAGTTCTATGACTTTTTTCTATTTTATTTTTTCAGTGTTCTAAGATTCATTGTTTATGCATCACACCCAGTGCTCCATGCAATACATGCCCTCCTTAATACCCACCATGGGGCTCACCCAACCCCCACCCTCTTCCCCTCCAAAACCCTCAGTTTGTTTCTTTTTTTTTTTTATAAGATTTTTATTTATTTATTTGACAGAGAGAGAGATCACAAGTAGGCAGAGAGAGAGGAGGAAGCAGGCTCCCTGCCGAGCAGAGAGCCCGACGTGGGGCTCGATCCCAGGACCCTGGGATCATGACCTGAGCCGAAGGCAGAGGCTTAACCCACTGAGCAACCTAGGCACCCCATCCCTCAGTTTGTTTCTCAGAGTCCACAGTCTCTCATGGTTTGTCTCCGCCTCCAATTTCCCCCAACTCACTTTTCCTTTCCATCTCCCCATGTCCTCCGTGTTATTCCTTATGCTCCACAAGTAAGTGAAACCAGATAATCATGTCAAAAATTGGGCAGAGGACATGAACAGACACTTCTCCAAAGAAGACATACAAATGACTAGCAGACACATGAAAAAATGTTCACCATCATTAGCCATCAGGGAGATTCAAATCAAAACCACACTGAGACACCACCTTATAGCAGTTAGAATGGCAAAGATTAACAAGGCAGGAAACAAATAGTGTTGGCGAGGATGTGGAGAAAGGGGAACCCTCTTACACTGTTGGTGGGAATGCAAGTTGGTGCAGCCCTTTGGAAAACATTGTGGAGATTCCTCAAAAAATTAAAAATAGAGATACCCTATGACCCTGCAATTGCACTGCTGGGTATTTACCTCAAAGATCCAGATGTAGTGAAAAGAAGGGGCACATGCACCCCAATGTTCATAGCATCCATGTCCACAACTGCCAAACTATGGAAAGAGCTGAGATGCCCTTCAACAGATGAATGGATAAGGAAGAGATGGTGCATATATACAATGGAGTATAACACCTCCGTCAGAAAGGATGAATACCCAACTTTTCTATCAACATGGACGGGACTGGAGGAGATTATGCTGAGTGAAATAAGTCAAGCAGAGAAGTCAATGGAAACCATTTTATAGCAAACAATTGAGAGACATTTAGTACATCGACAATGTTGTAAACCCACTACCTTTATATACCCCAAAAGATTTTCCCCTTCCTTGTCTCCCCAGCTCTTGGCAGCGAGTCAACTACTTTCTGTCGCTATGGATTTATCTACCCTGGATCTTTCATATAAATGGACTCATACAATATGCGATCTCTTGTGTCCAGCTTCTTTACCTTAGAATAAGGTTTTGAGATTCATCCACATGGTAGCATATATCAGAGCTTCGTTTCTTTTTATGGATTAATAATGTTCCGGGGCGCCTGGGTGGCTCAGTGGGTTAAGCCGCTGCCTTCGGCTCAGGTCATGATCCCAGGGTCCTGGGTTCGAGCCCCACGTCGGGCTTTCTGCTCAGCAGGGAGCCTGCTTCCTCCTCTCTCTCTGCCTGCCTCTCTGCTTACTTGTGATTTCTCTCTGTCAAATAAATAAATAAAATCTTTAAAAAAAAATAATAATGTTCCATTGCATGTACACACCACAATTTGTTGATCGCTTTCCCATCGACGAACGCTTCAGCTACTTCTGCCTTTTGGGCACTTGCTGCTGTGAACATGCATGTGCATTATTTCGGCACTTGTTTTCAATTCTTTTGGGTCTATAACTAGAGTGGAATTGCTGGGGTCTATGATAATCTATGTTTAACTTTATGAGGAACAGCTAACCTGTTTTCCATGGTGGCAGGATGATGTTAGATTTCCAACATCAACATCCAAGGGTTCCAATTTCTCCACACCCTTGCCAACATTTGATATTTCATATTTTTTATTATAATAATTCAACTGGGTGTGAAGTAGTAACTCATTGGGGCTTTATTTGCATTTCCCTAAAGTCTAATGCTGTTGAGCATTTTTTCATGTGTTTACTGGTCATTTGTCGTTCTTCTTTGGAGAAATGTCTCGTGAAGTCCTTTGCCTAATTTTAAATTGGATTGTCTTTTTGTTATTGAGTTGTAAGAGTTCTTTATATATTTGGGATACAAAACTCTTATCAGAGATGTGATTAGGCTGTCTTTTCATTTTCTTGATTACATTGTTTGATGCACAAAGGTCTTCGACTTTGATAAAGCCCAAGCTATCTGTTTCTTTCAATGCTGGTGCTTTGGGAAGGGCCGTCCAGCTTTTTTGTGACGGTCCAGTTATCCCAACAGCATTCTGTTGAACAGACCATTCTTTCTCCATTTCATGACCTTGGCACCTCTGTCGTACATCATTTGGTCATAGGCGGATGCATTTATTTCTGGAATCTCTACTCTATTCCATCAGTCTATACATCTGTCCTTATGCCAGGACAACTCTGTTTTAATTGCTGTAGCTTTATAGCAAGTTTTGAAATCAGGAAGTTTGTGTTCTGCAACTTCGTTCTTTTTCAAGATCAGTTTGGCTATTCTGGGCTTCTTGTGATTTTAATATGAATTGGAGGATTTTTTGTCAGCTTATGGTTATTTCAGTAGCGCTACCAATTTTTTGAGTGCCCTACTTTGTCATTTTCCGTGATGTCACCTGACATATGATTTGTTGTTGTTGGAAAAAAATTCTTAAAGCTGGAAACATTGGATGAAAGGAAGAACACTTAAAAAAAAAACTTATATGAAAAATTATTGTAAAGCTCTCTATATCCTTAATTATAATTAGGCTTTGAAATGGTACATAGGGAAAGTATAGATTATAAGAAAAAGAGCCACATCTTGAATGGCTATCTCTAGGAGAAAGAATTATAGGTGAGATTTATTTTTTATTTTCTCTGTGCATTTTGTGTATTTAAAGAATTCTTCATAATAAGTGTGTATTGCTTTTAGAATAAGCGAATGTACACTGTCTCATTTATTTGTATTATGTTCATTACTTTTTTTTTTAACTCAAAACGAATGGGGATTAAACCAGATAAGTTAGATCGATTTTAATACTTGAATCTTTCAGTTTAAAATTTTAAAATCTGTATTTTGAAGATTCCCTTTTAAAACTCTTAAAATGAAGTACATTTTTTCTTTCTTCTATTTCTTTTAATAGGAATGGCATTTGTCCTGTGGCATATAACCAGGTATTTCAGACAAGACTAAAGGATAAATACACATTCATGAATTTGAGATCCAATCTGTTTTTTGAGGTTATATTGCAGCCCATTATTCAAATCCCATTAGAGATTTAACATCAGGGGGGAGGTAGTACTTTGATAGAACCAGAAAATTTGAGTTAGGTTAACTACATTAAAGAAGGGAAATAGAAATCTATTTAACCATAACCCAAACTGAGGCAATGCCTAATGCATTCAGAAGAAATAATGGGAAAAATAGCAAATGAGTCTAAGGCAAGCATCACTATAATTTGAAATGTAGACCTCCTTGGCCAACCTTTTGAATTTTAATCAGTTTTTGCCAAATGCCTTATTCAAAGGAAGAGCAGGTTGCAGAAAATACACTGGTGCCTTTGCACTAGGTAAAAATAGTTTTGATCCTATTTCCAATTAATCTATGAATAATCAAAGATTTACCATTTGATAATTGTGATAGTTCATACATTTTTAAAGTGTTTGCAAATTGAGTCCTGGGTCTTTATATCCTAGACTCTAATGGGGAAGCAAGCTTAAAGGGCAAGTGAGCATTCTAAAGGAAGGGATGGCAGGAACCAATAATACTTCTGTTGAAAGTCCCACCCATGGAACCCATCCCTGCCCACCTCAAATGCTCCATCCCACAGGGCATCCACTCATCATCTTCTTGTTTGATCCCATTAGGAACCTACTCATTAGTGTTCCTGTATTACTGACCTATTCGTTCTTTAGGGTAGAGGCCAACTTTCATTGTCCTATAAGTTCCCTAGAAGCTGAAGACAAGGATTCATCTCCATGAGATGTATTTGTTTTAAAGATTTATTTATTCATTTGAGAGAGAAAGAGAGAGAGCATGAGCAGGAGGGGTAGAGGGAGAGGAAGACAGAATCTCAAGCAGACTCTGTGCTGAGCACGGAGCCTGACGTAGAGCTCGATCTCATGACCTTGAGATCACAATCCGAGCTGAACCCAAGAGTCGGATGCCTACCCAGTTGAGTCACACAAGCAGCCCTGTCCATGTGAGGTGCTGAGGGAGTCCTCTCAGGAAAAGGGAGTGGGCAAAGCATAGTCAGGCAGGGTAAAACGGTAAGAAAGCTCACATGGTCTTAACTGGAAACCAGATGGCGGGAGCTGCTGAGGGAGATGGAGTGATGCCCCCCTGGATCTTAGTCCTTTGCAGTGTTGCTAAAGGATCCCTAAGCCCTAGGATCCCTGTCCTGGGAGTGGGAATGAGCAAGTGGCTCATTCAGTTATTGTGGGTCATTTATTTGTACCCAATCCAAGGGCCAAAAGGGATGTAAAATTATTGGGAATGTGAGCAATTCAGAGTGTGGGTTGGTAATATGCAGAGAGTGATGAAAAGTGAGAGTGACTGGGAAGCCCTGCTCCAGGAAGGGACAGCCCGGTCAATATTGTTGGAAATGGCCAGGGCAGAGCCAGAGGGATGGGAGAGAGACTGTCAGACAGGGTCCCGTGTGCCTGGTTGGGGAGCCTGGACGTCACTCTGTCACTGGGGAGCCACTGAAGGGTTTTAGTCAGGGAATGACAGGGTTGCTCTTGTATTTGAAAAATATTGTTCACCCAGCAGGGCAGTGGGGAAACAATTGATAAGTAGCACAGACGGGTGGCCCAGTGGGAGGCTCCTACACTGGTCCGGGCAGGAGATGGAGAGGAGCTGAGCACCACGTGACAGTAGAGGAGACAGTGGGACGGGTTCAAGAATCACGGAGCTGAAATCTGCTGAAATCTGCAGGACGTTCTAACTCTGGGGCGGCGAGCGACTCCCAGGTTTTGAGCTTGATGAGTTGCCAGAACGAAAGACAACTAACAGTCACTAAGGATCAGGAAGGCGGCTAGGATGTGGGGACGAAGCAATGGCTCAAGGACAGGTTGAGTTGGAAGCTGCGGTCTAGGATCCTTGGTTAGGCCAAGCCAGTGGGTGTAGAGTGTCAAGGCCATAGACCTTTCAATACTCAATATGGAAGCCTCTGGACTCCCGATGAGGCTTTGAGAGGCCCAGGCCACCGTGGATGGACCTCGAGGAAGGTATGTGCACTCTGATGGGCACCACCAGCAGAACGACATGCATTCCATTCACCTTCAAGCACAGCACCCACACGGCCGCGGTGAGTGGCTGTCTCCCACTCTCCTCTCCAGCCCCGGCAGGATCCATCCGTGATCCCATTAGTCATCTCATTTTCACTCCTACCTACAATGTTACTTCTGGATGCAGTTTCTTAGCCTGAAAACTCGTACCTTTGGCTTAGGGAGCTGCAAGGCAGAGACACAATGGAATGTGGCATTTGTTAAAATGTTTAAAACAACCCAGAAACTGCCCCAACACTGCAGCTTTTGAGAAACCACCCCGAAAAAAAACACAGGGCATTGTGTCCAAGAGCCACAACATCCTGGGGCCTCCTTGGTTGTCTGGAAACATATGGAGTACTGAGACCCAGAAAAAGCTTAAAGATATTCGAATCCAGGGGACCCTGGGAGAGCCATGGTCATTGTCATCCAACCTTCTTTCCTTGACTCTCATCCGTTCCCTGACACCATTTCCTTTACCTTTAGACCTTCGTTCCCTCTAGATTTTTTTTTTCTGTCCCCATTATTGTCTAAGCAAAAATTGCCCCGGATGAAATTAAACAGAAAAAGAAAACTTTACTCCAGGCTGTCGCAATAGCAGGGAGAAAAAACAACACAGTGAACTCACTTCTGCTGAAACAAAGGCTGAGGGGATTTGTTTTGTTTTGTTTTGTTTTAGGGGCTAGGATAGGGGAAAGGAGCACAGAACGCCTCTTTGTGCTAATTAGCCTTCCCCAAAGGAAAAGCAAGTTCCCTGTCTCTTCCCAGCAGGAGGTAGCTTTATGACTGGGAGCAAGGTGTCCACCAGAGTCAGGCTCTCACCCCCACAGAGCAGGAGACTGGGCACCATCTCCCCAGATGGGTACGTTTCAAGGGATGGCGCCCACATCCTTGAGAATGACAGTTCAGGATTGTAAAACTAGCAGGAGACTTTTAAAAGGATTTACATCTCCAAGGGGCAGAGAAAGAATTTACACTTACATCTTCTAAGGAAAATGCTCTAAAAAAGAGAGACCAGGGGCCAGAGCCAGGAAGAAGCTGTCCAACGCTTCCTCGGGCTGAGGGACCTGTAAAGCCATCCTGGTTGCCATAATTAATAAGTCAGTCTTATCAGGAATGAGGTTATTCTCAGTAACAGCCAGGATAGGATGGAAAAGATCACGGACAGAAAAATAAAAAAGAATCCTCTTTGAATTCTGGTATAAACTCCAGAGTAAATAACCTTGTTGTCAGATGGAGAAGAGGGTGATTCATGTAGGCCATTTATTTTAATCTTGAAAATATATGAGAACTGGTTTTTTTCTCTAAGCCAGCAACGAGTTGTCCCACAAAGTTGGGTTCAGTTGGGAGCACGGGCTACCTGGAGCTTCCCAGAATTCAGTTCTTCCGAGGCTCCCCAGAACGTGCGGGGTAGCCTTGCTCGTTGGGCAGCAGTGCCCCGATCCCTGGAGGTCTGGGATGGCCGGCTCTGTTCACTGGCGACACGAATCTGACACAAATCTGGAACCTAATGGAACTCTCAGAGGCACACACCTGGGCGCATCCCTGGGGTGACAACCTTTCATGCAGGCACAGAGGTCGCACGTTCACCACACCACGTCTGTGTGGGGGTCGGCTTGGGAAGATCAGAGAACTGGGAGAACGAAGGATCTTCAGGAGCGACTCGGGCCAGGAAAAGTAGCAGGGTTCGTGCCGCGCTCTGGGGCCTCTCCCGCCCAGCTCCTGAAAGTGGTGGCTGCCTGCAGGAGCAGACAGCCCCCAGGAAGGTTCTTCCTCCTTGACAGTTTTCCCCTCCATCACTGTCTACCACAGTCCTGAGGACCTGAAGCAGAATTGGGGGACAGGCTCAGCCTTCTGTAGGTCCGAGTCCGGGACAGAGATCTGAAGCCCGGTTCGCAGCTGTGGACAGAGCCTCCCTATCGGGAGGCTCAGTTGGGCCAACCAGTGAGAATTTCAGCCTTCTCTACTTCTTTGTCCATGACAGGAAATAAATGTACTCCCTTTGCTGAAGACACAGCACCTCTCACAGCTGGGAGGCCTCCGAGCCCTCCAGGTCTGTGCTGAGTCTCCCTGGGCCAGCTCTGCTCTCCTGCGTAGGACGAGGGTCCACATCTGCTGAAACTCTTCCACTTCAGTGTGATCTCTGGAGACCCCGCCGGCAGCTGGAGGGAGCTCCCCAGCCCTATAAGGCCCCAGAAACCGACTTTAGTCCCCACCGGCCCACGGAGGCCTTGGGAACATCCTACGACCTCTCCCAGGAGGAGGAAATCACTGCTCTCCACTGGAGAAAGACATGCAGAGCTCTCCAGGGTGGACCAAATATTTTTTATTCATGACCCACATTAAACACACATTAAGTGTCTACGCTATATGACATTAATATATATTAATTTCATTGAATACTTAGGGTTTGGGAGATAAAGGGAGATGGAGAGGACATTCAATTCTGATCGCTACCAACGCGAAGGAAGGCAAAGCACATTCTGTCTCTAATGCTATGGGGCGGAAGATCTAAAATATGGTACATTTCCACCAAAATGCTCTGCTGTAGGAGCTGTCTGAGATTTAGTTTTCATATCTAAGTGGTGGGGTGGATTGACTCAACACGTATTTGTAGAACACCCGCGACCCAGTATGTCTATACATGAAGGACAATAAACACTTGAGGAATGTTCAGGAAAAAGCAGAGTGTCTTCAAGGTGACAGCCAGTCTCCTTTCTCACGTGGGGGTGCCGGGAAGGATGGAGAGGGCGTGTTGGCACAGCGTCGAGTCCCCAGTTTACCTGTCCTTTCTCATGAGTCCTGGTGGCGGCCGGTGGGGGGATGACTCACAGGAAAACCATGTGACGTCTGATCTCTGAGAGCTTCTCCCTTCCGCTTGGCAGTGGGAAGAAGTAGCATCTAACTGATGGGATTGTCTCTCTTCTCGGGACTCCTGGAGGACGGAAATCTGCAAGGTAAAAGCAGGATGCAGGAGGGAGAGACCAGGACCCTGTCCTCCCCACCTCCTGGTTCCTCTTTCTGGATTTCCCTCCCTCCTTCCCTAGCCTCCTTCTATCTCCCTCCCCCGCGCAGGGCCAATTTCTTCCCTTTCCACCGATCTCCTTTGCCTGTCCCTCCGTGTTTCTGCTGAAATCTCTCCTTCGTCCCGGTGTTTCCCTGATCCCTGTCAACACAGAACAGGCAGTCCTCCACGTTCCTTGGAGACACAGTGTAGCCGAGGCTTCCATAGTGTTCCATGTGGGTTTTCTGTGGGACTGAAGGGACAGGATCAGCACGCCACAAAGAAATGTCAACCCTCTGGGACGCCTGGGTGGCTCAGTTGGTTGAGCAGCTGCCTTCGGCTCAGGTCATGATCCCAGCGTCCCGGGATCAAGTCCCACATCGGGCTCCTTGCTCGGCGGGGAGCCTGCTTCTCCCTCTGCCTCTGCCTGCCATTCTGTCTGTCTGTGCTCGCTCGCTCTCCCTCTCTCTCTGACAAATAAATAAATAAAATCTTTAAAAAAAAAAAGAATGTCAACCCTCAAGGGCTTTAAAGTCTTCACAGTCCAGGCACCTGGCTGGGCACAGGGGAGGGGACCCTAAACATGTCCATGGTAGGACACGGCTGGTTGCCTGCTTGCGGGCCTGCCCTCCCCCCACCAGGGTCCATCGAGCCCCGGCGCTGGGAAAGATGAGATACACTTGGCCTTGCCGGGGTTGTCCTCACTGCCAGGGGAAAGACCCTTCATTTCGCCTCTTTGCCAGCTTCTGGCTGCTTCTCACCCGACCTTAGCAGCCCTGGGCGTCCCACGCGCCGCGGTCTGAAACTGAGAAGAAACCCGCTGAGCCTGACAAAGGAGCCAAACCCGGCCCAGAAGGAACTTGGTGGGACGCATGAAGAAGTACCTGGGCCGGGATTTCTGACAGCCGCGTGACGAGCCAGTGATTGCCTATGCGGCCTGCGCCCAGAGAACTATAATCGGGGGAGGAGGGAAGGAAATGGAAGGTTCCGACGGCAGAATAACGCGTGGGTGCTGCACGCTCCAGCCGGGGTGCCCGCCTCGAGCAGCGCCAGGCCAGCTCGGCGCGGAGGGTCCCGGACCCTGCGGGGACGCACCGGAGCGGGAGGAAGCTCCATGGAGGCCACCGTGCGGGCGCAGCGGGATGCCTGCAGGTACCTGCTCCGTTCCAAGGGAGAGGGAAGGAGAAACGAGGCGGAGATCGGCGGGAGACGCGCGGGGGACACGCGGGGACCTCACTTGCGGGCCGGCCAAGCGGGGCGCACCAGAGCGCGCACCTGCTGGGGCTGGGGCTTGTCCTTGGTCGCGGCCCCTCGAAGGCCCAGCAGGTGCAGCAGCCTTGGGGACACGCCGCAGTTTTCCCTCATTCTTTTAAAATCCAGCTAGTGTTCGACAGTATCAGTAAAAGTGATCCAAGGGAAAAACGCACCACTGTCTCGAGCTCTGTGCTAAATCCTTGTCCCCCCAGCACACACTCATTTTGAAAAAGGAAAAAGCAACCTTAAGAGAGGATACCAGTTCTCTGGGACATTCCGCAGCAGGCGACCTTCTGGCCGGTACCCACCTGTGGCCCAGCCTCTTCCTGTCCTCTCACTCCTGAGGCTCCAGAGACACAAGGGGGCCCTTGAGAGAAAAAGAGAACAGAGTCTGCAGCTCGGTTTGGTTCGCCTGGGGCTGTAAGGTCTGGGAGGAGGGCGGCCGTTCTCACTGCGGGCAGGCAGGGGACATCGGCCTTGCGCACAGTTATTAAACAGGAGTGTTTCCGTCCTGGAGAGAGCCCCCCACATCAGCAGGTGGTTTTCTTAACACACGGGAAGGTTGGAGTCTGGCCGGAGCACTCCGCCTCCACCCCAGACGCGAGGGGAGCAAGGTGGGATGGGGGAGGTTCTGAGGAACCCCAGGAAATGCCAAACGCAGTTTTTCTCAAATCCACATACATAAAAGCACAAAACCCTCTTCTTACGTGTCTCTTCAGGTAAAGGCAAAACAATGACAGTAAAGGTAATTAAACCTGTTTTACAAATCTACTTGCCAGCCACTGCGTCAGGCCTCTCCTGCCCCCTCGCACCTGCGGCACCAGAAAAGGAAGCACGTCTCAGTGGCAGAAGTTTCTGGGCTGCTGATGGAGACACTAAGCCTGTAGACGCCTCGTCACGATCTGTTGCCAGCTATGACTCTGCGTCTCCCCCTTGGCTTAGCGCTGTCTTAAGCTGAAGAAAAATGAAGACTTGGGTTGGCTTAATGGGATGTGATTTGCTATTATATTTGAATTTTCCCAGCGTACAAAGTCAGACTGGTTTGCTTAACACTGCAGACTGCAGTAGACAGGAAAAATTAGATCTGCCCGTGGGAAAAGTGGAACGAAAACGTAACACCCTGTTTGGGCAACATTATATCTCAGGGAAATGTCAGTGTTCCCCCCGTGGATCCAGGTCTTGCCAAGTTGCCTCCGGGGATAGTTGCTGCTCCTTTGGCTGATTATCTGGGGAAGCTTCCAGAAGGTAACATCGTGGCATGATTTCCAATTAAGTCTGAACCCCTCCTGAGACTGAACCTCCACAACTCCTACTTTGGGGAAAGGCCCGGTTTCCATGGCAAAGAAAAGAGAAGATCATCACATTGGAGCACTTGTAATTTGCTTCAAAGTGTTTTCTGTATCTATTATCTCATTCTGTCCTCGGAACAACTCTGTGCGGTGGCAAGGGCAGGCTTTGTCCCCAGCTGCGAGAAAGGAAACAGTGAGTTTGCCTTTTGCCAGTTAGAGCCAGGAACACGATTTGCTCCTGGCTCTGAAATCCAGCATCAGAATCAAGTCTTGACTCCTGATGACTTTTAAACTCAAGACAGCAGACGAGGCCATCAGACTGCGCACTTCTAATTCTTCCTACGCCTCCGATGACGCCACACGGCGCGTCTGGCCACGGACTCTGAACTGCCACCATCCCCTCCAGGGAGCAAGTGAGTACCCACCCCTGGCCCTTCGCTCGAGCTGCTCCCATCACCCTGAACATTTGGCTGTTTTTCTCCATATCTCTAAAGACGAGCTCAAGTTTGACTTCCTCTGCAAGTCTTTGTACCCCTGCCTCGCTGCCCAGAGCGATGTCCACTGTTGGAAGCTGAAGGCAACCCTGGCCCAGGTTCTACCCTTGTTATTTTGGTGTTTTTTCAGAGGTCAGGCAACCATGTACACACTGCAGCATGCCCCGATTTCCTTAAAGCACCATGATTCCAAGAGGGTGGGCCAGGGACCTTCTCCATAACCTACACATGCAGAACAATTGTAATAGTTTCAAAAAGTATTTAATTAAGTGCTTAATGGTGTGAAACAAAAATTATGTCCTGTAGAAGTCCACAACAGAGGAGAAGAAGTGAGCCATGGTCCTCCTGGAAGATTGTTGGGAAGATGACGCTGGCCACCCGTCTCTTTCTGCCTGGCACACGGAACACACCACCCTCTCCACCGGGAGTGAGCGTGAAATGCCAGTCGTTTATTAAACACCTGGCCTTCTCCGATGCTGCGGTAGACACTCATAGAATAATTTGATTGTTCCAATAATGACACGAGACAGATAATTACAAATCTATCTCAGAAATAAGGAAACGGAGGCACAGAGAGGCAAGCAAATAGATCAAGTTTGCAGAACTGGTCTGCTGATTTGAAAATCTAACATCAGGATTATGATCCAGTGTGAGGATTTTTTTTTTTTTTTTTAGAGAAGGAGAGAGGGAGCATGTAAATGGGGGGCAGAGGAGAGAGAGAATCCCAAGCAGGCACAACACCCACCACCAAGCCCGATGCGGGGCTCGATCTCATGACCCTGAGATCATGACCTGAGCCAAAACCAAAAGTCAGACACTGAACCAACTGAGCCCCCAAGGCCCTCCTGTGAGGATCTGAAATAAGAAAAGACACTCTTGGGGCACCTGGGTGGCTCAGTGGGTTAAGCCTCTGCCTTCCGCTCAGGTCATGATCTCAGGCTCCTGGGATCGAGCCCGGCATTGGGCTCTCTGCTCAGCAGGGAGCCTGCTTCCCCCCACCTTGCCTGCCTCTCTGCCTGCTTGTGATCTGTCTGTCAAATAAACAAATAAAATCCTTAAAAAGAAAAGAAAAGAAAAGACAATCGTATTTGTTAGTAAGAAAGGCTCAGGAGAGAATCCATCTTGAAGAACCATCACGTTGCCCATCCCTGCTGCACATCTCCCTGCAGCAGCCCCAGGCTCCTCCCCACATGTGCATCTGTTCCCTGAGTCCTCTGAGATAGCACTTGGAAGTGACCCCCAGTACATGGCCTTCCGTCCCCGGGGCATCGGGTGCCGGTCCTTCTCCAGGAGCTCTAGTACTGGTTTGTACGTCTCTGGTAAGTCTCCTCTCGCTGCATTGATCATGGGCCTGTTGGGAAGAAGGACCTTTTGCTGGAGGTGTAATGGCAACACCAAAAAACTCTGTTTAGATCACCCAACGTTAGAAATCATCTGGCCCCAAATTCTCAGCTGAAAGATGTGGAAGCTAAAGCCCAGAGAGGTTAAGGGACTCACCCGACCTCACACAGCAACAGCTCAGGCCCTGAGGGTTGAATCCGCGTGTACTAGCTCATCAGACTGACAGCCTAGTGGCCAGATGAGGGACGCGTATGGGCTATTCCCATATCCCAAAGTCTAAAAACACTGACACCTGAATGACAAGTCATGCAAAGCAGGGGACTGTCCCAAGACTCGGGCTCTAGGTGGCCGTTGGGGCGATACCATTACAAAGCCACCCAGAGAAGAGGGGTCACAGAGGGCTCTGAGCCGCACGTATCGGCAGCCATCACCAGTCTGCTAACCCGTGGCTCTCAGGCAACAAGGCCAGATCCAGACCTTGGGTCCAAACGCCCCTCCTCTGACCGGAGAGCCTAACCCAGCTCCACTCCGGACTTGCTCTCTGCATAACTGTTCACCTGCACATCCGGCCACTTCTCACTTGTACGAGATCACCACAAACCTGTATCTCCAGGCCTGATTTCTCCTCTGATTTCCACACACAGGAAGTAGACAAGACTTTAAGAGTCAAACAAATACTGGTTTGAATCCCAAATCTTCACTTACTAATCCTGTAATCTGAGCAACAGGTTGGAGTTCCGTGAGCCCCAGTGTCCTCATCTGTAAAATGGGATGCTGACCGCTTACAGGGTCTTCCTGAAGGTCGATGACACAAGTTCCATCCCCGGCGCCGGCTACCGTGGGTGCGCCCTCTTGACCACTGTCGCTAAATGCGGGTAGACACTTTGGTGTGACTGTTCCATTAGAAACTTAAACTCAGAGTATGGAAAAGCAAAATGATTATACCTCTAATAAAACCATAGGTGGGGCGTCTGGGGGGCTCAGTCGGTGAAGCAGCCGACTCTTGGTTTCAGCTCAGGTTCTGATCTCAGAGTTGTGGGATCGAGCCCCGCGTTGGGCTCTGGGCACTCAGCATGGTGTCTGCTTGAAGATTCTCTCCCTCTGCCCCTCCCCCCACTCTCGTGCATGCTCTCTCTCTCTCTCCAAAATAAATAAAATTTGTAAACAAACAAACAAAAAGACTACAAGACATAGAGCAAAATGGTGTTTCCTTTTTTTTTTTTTTAAGATTTTATTTATTTATTTGACAGAGAGATCACAAGCAGGCAGAGAGGCAGGCAGAGAGAGAGGAGGAAGCAGGCTCCCTGCTGAGCAGAAAGCCCGATTCGGGGCTCGATCCCAGGACTCTGAGACCATGACCCGAGCCGAAGGCAGCGGCTTAACCCACTGAGCCACCCGGGCGCCCCCAAAATGGTGTTTCTATATCCCACGGGTACACTAAGAGATGAGCCATCTGACCCTGCTCTTGGTGACACAGGACCAAGCCTGAAGATTCTCAGCCATCCTGGAATCTCCAAGGAAGCCTGGAAAACCACCTGTGCTGGGTGCCATCCCCAGGGGGTCTCTCTCATTATTCTGAGATGCAGCCCGGGCACAGGACCCCACAATTCCCAGATGCCAATTGTCATCCCACAGGCAGAACTGACCCTACTGAACGAAACCAATAATTTTTACCAGGAAAAAGTGCTAGCTGAGCTGCCTCAATACCCGTGAATGGTCTTTACATATGAGTCTGAAAGAAAAGAGGAAAATACGCAACATTCTAAAACACTGAAATCTCACTAAGAAAAACAGACATTCCTTGAGCAGGAGAATCAGGTCTTCTGTATGGTTTTCGCTGCTCTCCCAGCCTGCCCGCTGGGGGTCCTGGGATGACCGTGGTCACCAAGCCTAGAACAGCTCGCTCCGTCAATAGGGGAGTGCGTAGACTACATGGGCTTAGATGGTTCTGAGCATTTTATTTTCATAAGCTCATCACGGTTTTTCCTGAAGATGTTCAAATAAATTACCTTTTAAAAATGACTTCAGCTTTTTCGGATCCAATTTAGGGGACATCTTTGGTGTGGTTATTTTATAAACCAAGATTTAGGGGGGAAAACCATGCTTTAGTAGAAGGTGCGTATTTCGTGAGGAGGTAGGAGTAGGGTTTATGCAGTTACATCATCACCTATATAATTGCCCTTCTACGTGCAAGGAAAATGTTTTTGTTGGTTTTTGTTTGGTTTGGTTTCATTTCGTTTTACACAGTGGGCAGACCAGGACAGACACTAACAGATCTCTGAAGGAAATCCTTCACTTGCCAACAGTTCTTCCTGATCTAAGCAGAAACCGCAAAGCCTGGGGGTTTGGGAGAGGTTCTTGGAACTTTTGCTCAAGCCTCTTTAAATGTTGCACATGAAACAGCGTCAAAGCTTCTGCAGGCAAGTCAGGAGTCCAGACGGGACCGTTCTCTTTCTTTCCCCAGACTATTCCCCGTCTAGCTGGGCGCTTCCAGGTAAGCCCTAAAGTATGCGCTCTGTTTGTGTTTTTAAAGGGAATTCATAATAGACCTCTATAACTTACTTAGACATGCGTGTGGGGTTTGTTTAAGAGAGGAAATTTGCTATGAATAATGTTCAGTCTTTTTCATGAAACTGCTGGAGAGGAGGCCCCAGTTTAGATCCAGCCAAATCCGAGAGCGCGTCCCATAAAATGGGGAAAGGAGGGATATTGCCTCGTTTCCGAGCTTGGCGCGGCACGGATTAGCACAACGCCTTGCTGTTGGTGGGCGCATCCCTTTTCTCCGCCACGTTTCGTCCAGGATCAAACAAGGTCGTGTTCCTGTGCTTCGGTATCGGAAACTGTTTCATGTGGGGAGGGCTCCGCTGCAGCAGATGCAGGAAGGCGCGCATCGCCCTCGGCTTCTGTGGTCCCTGCGGTGGGGGTGGGGCTCGCGGCGCGTGCGCCCCAGGAGCAGCGATGCTCTCCCCTCCCGTTGGACGCCGGCGTGGGAGCCTGGGCTTGCAGACCTCCCTGCCCGGGGCGCCGTGCCTCTCACCCCCTTGGGAGCAGCTGCACTTGGACATGCATGTGACGCTCGTGGGCAAAGAGACGCTAAGCCCTGATTCTTCCATAGCGGTCCCCCAGGCCACTACCTACTAAGACTGCATTTTCTCCTTCAGTACGTTGTTGGGTTTCCTTTCAAACTGCAGAAGCGATACAGGCTACTGGTTGCACCCCGTGAACTCAGCATTTCCCCTCACGGAGTCGCAGAGTCAAAGTCCACCCTCTCTCCGGCTCACCTCCCCCCCTCCACCGCTTCCCCAAGGTCATCAGCGCTAACCCTTCAGTGGACGCCTGCCCTGCGGCTGTCCATCCTTACACAGATGCACGCAGCCACACACACAGAGCACGGAACACACACACACCCAAAATGCAAAGACTTCCTTTTAATTCGTACGTATTTCTCAGCAAATTGCCTTTTTCCCAGTCGTATATCCTTAATAGCTGTGTGGTACTCCACACAGGGTCACACCAAGGTTATTCACGCGATGTCCCATCTTCTCTCGTCGCTGCTGTCATTCATCCCTCGGGAACATCTTTGGTCACATATTCTTATGAACTAACGCTCATGTTTAGGGAGGAGAGCGTCCCCAGAGGTCTTTCCAGCGTCAAAATGCAAGTGTGATTTTATCTTAATATATGGCTCGGTCAAGTTATTTTCTAAACCACTGCAGCCGTTTACAGCCCTACCGACAGCATAAACACGTTAGCCCTCCCCTGCCCTAATAGCTCCCCGCTCACTGTCCTCAAGGTTTTAGAAGGATTCAGTAACTGGTTTTGGAAGGAGCTGCTGGTAGCCACAAAGACAGACAGAACTGCAAGGCGCACCGTCCCTCCTACTTGTCCCAGCCCAGGATCCACGGAGGAGCAGCTGTGGTGGGCACGAGGCTAGAGCTTGGCTCAGCCAGGAACCAAGGCCTGGCCTCACTGCCTGGCAGCGGGGTGTCCAGACCCCACAGAACCCCCATCTGTTCCCTCCCGCCAGCCGTGACATTGACTGTGGCCCCGTGTGCAGTCAGTCGGTGTGCAGCACGCTGGACAGAGTATCTCCGTCCTCTCCGTGTGCCCAGGGCAGCACCCAAAACACAGGGCAGATGATGTGGTGCCCACACACTGAGCTGGTTGTACTACGGGTTTCCATCACAGCAACGAGTCCCTCAGAGCTGATCCATGTGACAGCACGCACGAAAGAATTCCCACAGGACCTACTGAAGAGGACAGAGTGCCAGGCCACACCACCGCCCTCATGAGTACGGATGGATAAGTAGAATCAACAAGAGAAACAATAAATAGGTTCAATGGGGCTCAGTGTAGCCCCACGTCTTGCCCCTGTCCTCGCCTCGGGAGCAGAAATGAGGAAAGGTCAATCAGAAATCTTAAAAATTCTCCTGAATTGCTTACGATTTGGAACAAACCTTTAAAAAGTTCAAGGGGAAGATTAGAACCGCAGCTTATGGCCGGGACAGCTGGAGACAAGAGAAGGGACCCAGGGCATGCCACTTTGCAGAACCCTGGTTTGAGTGGGAGGAACAAGGTTATTTATCATCATTATTTTTTATATTGAGCACTTACTGAATACTAACATTAAGCACCATTTAAAGGTATTGGGATCCTCTCGCTATCTCTCAGCTTGGAAGGAGTCAGACATACCACAGTTTCAGGAAAACAGAGTAACTTATGCAACTTACTCATACATTCATTCTGCAAGTGTTACCTGAGCTTGTCTTGGGCATGGCTGCCGGGCCCAGCGGGCTGGGGGACCTGAACCCCCTTCCTCCATGGAGCGGACCGTCTCCCAGCAGGTGTGGATACACACTCATGAACACTCCAATAAATGATGTCTCTTGTTAAAGACGATGCTATTCTGACACTTCCTAAATGTAAGGAGGACTGCTCCAGAGACATCGGGTTCAACTCCGAACAGGCGCGGGGTTTACAGCCAAGGAGCAGGCCGCGGTGGGAGATGGAAAATTGTTAAGGGAGACGTCGAAGGCAGGGGGGTTCTTGCCAAACTGACCCAACAGGAAACTTGCTGAAGGCACTGAAGGACGGAGACAGCAAAGGTGGGGACAGCAAACCTTGACCAGCTGTCAAGGACGGGGAATTCCTGCTAAACGGACTTAGCCGGATTCTCACTCCTTCAGCCCGTGCAGGCGGCTGGGAGGGCCCAAGGACAAGTCCTCCTTGAAGAGAGGGTCAGGGAAGTCTGTGGACAGTTTGCTCAAGGAGGTCTTTGTCGGTCTGAGAGAGGCTTGAGAGAGAGAATCAACAAATTCTCCTAGGCTACAGAAGAGTAGCGGGGAGTCATACTCAGCCTTTAACTATAGTTTGTTGGAAGAGGCAGAGGATCTGGAACAATTTTTTTCTTTTTCGACTTTAATTCCAGTAAAACTAACACACGGTGTTATATGAGTGTGTACAAGAGAGTGATTGGATACGTCCATACATCACCCTGCGCTCATCAGAACACGTGCTATCCTTCCTCCCCATCACCTGTCCCCCTGTCCCCCCACCCCCGACTCTGGTAACCAGCAGCTTGTTCTCTAGGGTTAAGAGTCTGTGTCACTCTCTTTTTATTCCCCTTTGTTCATCTGTTTTGTTTCTTTTTTTTTTTTTTAAGATTTTATTTATTTATTTATGAGAGAGAGAGAGAGAACCTGATATGGGACTCGATCCTAGGACCCTGGGACCACAACCCAAGCCAAAGGCAGCCACTTAACCGACTGTGCCACCCAGGCACCTGTCTTGTTTCTTAAATTCCACATATGAGTGAGATCTTATGGTGTTTGTCTTTCTCTAACTGACTTACTGCATTTAGCATTATGCCCGGGAACCCATCCACATCATTGCAAATGGCAAGATTTCATTCTTTTTCATGGCTGAGTAGTATCCCATTGTGTATGTGCGTGTATGTATATGTATATATATATATATGTATGTATATGTGTGTATATATATATATGTATATGTGTATGTACGTGTTTCTCTGTCTGTATCTCACATCTTCTTCATCCATTCATCAGTCAAGGAACACTTGAGCTGCTTCCATGATTCGGCTATGGTAGATAATGCTGCAACGAACATGGGGGTGCATCTATTCTTTTGAATCAGTGTTTTCATATTCTTTGGATAAATACCTAGTAGTGCAATTCCCAGATCATAGGGTACTTCTATTTTTAACTTTTTGAGGAACCTCCATATTGTTTTCCACAATGGCGGCACCCATTCCCAGCTTGCATTCCCACCAACAGTGCAGGAGGGTTCCCCTTTCTCTGTGTCCTCGCCAACACTTGTTTCCTGTGTTGTCGATTTTAGCCAGTCTGACAGCTGTGAGGGGATAACTCATTGTGGCTGATCTGCATTTCCCCGGTGATGAGTGATATCGAGCATCATTTCATGCGTCTGTTGGCCATCTGGGTGTCTTCTGTGGAGATGTGTCTGTCCATGTCTTCTGCCTGTTTTTAAAATTGGATTATTTGTTTTTTGGGTGTCGAGTTGCATCAGTTCTTTATACACTTGGGATACCAGCCCTTTATCAGAGCGGTCATTTGCAAATATCTCCTCCCATTCTGTAGGTTGTCTTTTAGTTTTGTTGATTGTTTCCTTCACTGTGCAGGAGCTTTTGATTTTAATATCGTCCCAGTAATTTATATTGGCTTTTGTTTCTCTTGCCTCAGGAGACATAGCTAGAAAAACGTTGCTATGGCCAATGTCAAAAATTATTGCCCGTGGTCTTTTCTAGGATTTTTATGATTTCAGGTCACACATTTAGGTCCTTAATCTATTTTGAGTTCATTTTTGTGTGTGGTGTAAGAAAGTGGTCCAGTTCTAGTCTTCTGCATGTAGCTTTCCAACTGGAAAGTCTCTTCTCTTGAGGAAACTGTCTTTTCCCCTTGGATATTCTTCCCTGCCCTGGTGAAGATAAATTGACCATACAATTGTGGGTTTATTTCTGGGCTTTCTATTCTGTTCTGTTGACCTGTGTGTCTACTCTTACACCACTACCATACTGTCTTGATCACTACAGCTTTGTAGTATAACTTGAAGTCTGGAATTGTGACGCTTCTAGCTTTGTTTTTCTTTTTCAGTATGGCTTTGGCTATTTGGGGTCTTTTGTGGTTCCATAAAATTTTAGGACTGTTCATTCTAGTTCTATGAAAAAATGCTGTTGGTGTTTTGATAGGGATTGCGTTAAATCTGTAGATTGCTTTGAGTACTATGGACATTTTAACATAATTTATTCTTCCAATCTATGAGCATAAAATGCCTTTCCATTTCTTTGTGTCATCTTCACTTTCTTCCCTCAGTGTTTTGTAATTTTTGGAGTACAGGTCTTTCAGCTCTCTGGTTAAGTTTATTCCTAGGTGTTTTATTATTTTGGGTGCATTGTAAAGAGGATTGTTTTCTTAGTATCTCCTTCTGCTGCTTCATTTTTAGTGTATAATATAAACTATTTCTGTATGTTGATTCTGTGTATATATAAACTTATTTCTGTATATTGATTTTGTGTCCTACAACCTTACTGAATTCATTTATCAGTTCTAGTAATTTTTGGTGGAGTCTTTAGGGTTTTCAATGTATAGTATCATGTCATCTGCAAATAGAAAAGTTTTACTTCTTCCTTGCTGATTTGAATGTGTTTTATTTCTCTTTGTTGTCTGATAGCTGTGGCTAGGACTTCCAGAGCTATGTTAAATAGAAATGCTGAGAGTGGATATCCTTGTCTTATTCCTGACCTCATGGGGAAAAGCTCTCAGTTTTTCCCCATTGAGTATGATGTTAGCTGTGGGGTTTTTCATACATGGCCTATATGATGTTGAGGCATGTTCCTTGTAAACCTACTTCGTTGAGGGCTTTTATCATGAATGGATGTTGTAGTTTGTCAAATGCTTTTTCTGCATCTACTGAAATGATGATATGGTTTTTAATCTTCTCTCTTAACAATATGGTGTATCATGTTGATTGATTTGCAAATATAGAGCCACCCTTGTGTCCCAGGAATAAATCCCACTTGATCATGGTGAATGATTTTTTAATGTATTGTTGAATTTTACTTGCCACTATCTTGATGAAGAATTTTGCATCTATGTTCATCAAGGATATCGGCCTGTAGTTCTGTTTTTCTGTTGTCTTTCCCTGGTTTTCATATCAGAGTAATAGTGACCTCACAGAATGAATTTGGAAGTTTTCCTTCCTTTTCTGTTTTTTGGAATAGTTTGAAAATAGGTATTATCTCTTCTTAAAATGTTTGGTAAAATTTGCCTATGAAGCCTTCTGGTCCTGCACTTTTGTTTGTCAGAAGTAGATCTGGTCCAATTTCAGGTAAAAATTGTCAGGGTCTGTTCATGCACACCAGTCAGACTCTTAGAAAGTTTTAGACAAAGTGACTCATATTAAGTTTGCAGAAAATGAGAACAAATGTTCTCATCTTGAATTCAGCAAACAAACTATGGCCAAAATAAAGAAGAGAGACTGAGAGAAGGAGCAAGGGGAGGAGGAAGAGGAAGGAATCATGGCAAATAAAGAATCATGGCCCATAAAAAAAGGAATGAATTCCTTCTTTTTATGACTAATATTCTCATATATATATATATACACACCACATCTTCTTTATTCATTCGTCTTGTCGTTTGCCAGGATGTGGATGGAGCAAGACAGTATTATGCTAAGCAAAATAAGGCAGTCAGAAAAGACAAACACAATGCAATTTCACTCATATGTGGAATTTAAGAAAGAATTCAGATGATCACAGGTAAGAAAAAGGAAAGGAGCAAAGCATAAAATAGATTTCTAACAAAAGAGAGCAAGCTGGGGGCTGCTGGAAGGTAGGTGGGGGGGATGGGCTAAGTGGGGGATGGGCATTAAGGAGGGTACTTGTTGTGATGAGCACTGGGTGTCACATGTAAGTGATGAATCACTAATTCCATCCTTGAAACTAATATCACACGGTATGTTAACTAACTGGAACTTAAATAAAAAGTGGAGAACTGGGTGTGGTGCATGAACAGTGAATCTTGGAACACTGAAAAAATAAAATTCAAAAAAAAAGTTGAAAAAATAGAATAAAAATAATAGATTCTGGGGTGCGGGGGGAGGAATTAATACTGGAAAAAAAGTATAGTCCGGAGCAGATATTGCAAGAATAATGGTAGCCATAAGGGTAGCGTAAAACAGAAAAAAGGAAGATGTAATAAAATTGAAAATTTTGACTTAATAGAATCTCAATAAAATTTTAAAAATTACAGATTAAGTGATCAAATGTATAGATCAAGTAATTAAATGATAGATTAAATCTTAAGAATATGATGAAAAGGGAGATTATAGAACTAAGGAAGTAAAATGAGAACACAAAATATGTCATTACACATCTAGTCAATAAACTAGTAGATTCAAGTTCTCTGCTTTTGGGAAAACAGCAACGTAAGAGACAGGTATCCTTCCCATTACATCACATTAAGAATCACACCGTGTGCAGTCTTGGCTTGTTCCATTATTAGAGATGTTAACTTTGCACACTTGGCAAAGGTGGTGTCTGCCAGGTCTTTCCCATATAATGTGACTGACTTTTCCTTTTGTAATTAATATGCAATTTGTAAATAAATGTTTGAAGATGATACAGATATTTCTAACTTATCAAACTCTCACAAACTAATTTTAGTATCAACCGATAATTCTTAACTAATTCAATATTTACTAGGATGTGGGGCGCCTGGGTGGCTCAGTGGGTTAGGCCGCTGCCTTCGGCTCAGGTCATGATCTCAGAGTCCTGGGATCAAGCCCCGCATCGGGCTCTCTGCTCGGCAGGGAGCCTGCTTCCTCCTCTCTCTGCCTGCCTCTCTGCCTGCTTGTGATCTCTCTGTCAAATAAATAAATAAAATCTTTAAAAAAAAAATTTACTAGGATGTCCACAAAATGATTATTCCCTAATTCCATCACTCCCACACTAATCAGTTGACATTTCACTGTAAGGAATAGATATGACTCCCTCCCTCACACTCCCTCTCTTCCTTCTTATTATCATGGATTCTTGTTTCATTCAGTGGGTTATGATTATGCACCAATATTCTTTCAGTAAACAAATGTCCCCAGGTTTGGCCAGTGATGGCTCCTGTGTTGTCACAACGTGGCCCCATTTTCCTCCGAGCCCCTCCTTCCTTGCTGGCACAAAAAGTTGTTTCAGGCTTGTCTTGTAGTTTCTTGATCCAGACCTGGAATAAGTGATTTCTCCAGGAAGCCCTAGATCATTTAAATGGTAAATAGTATTAGCAATGATCTGGGTGTTAGATGTGTGGACAGAGTTGTTAACACTTTACCATTCTGTAAGTTTGGATGTTTCTAGTTGGGAAGTACATGATAAGATCAGTGGACCCCATTGGCTTATGCTCATCACGGCACTTTATTTGCTATGAACCCTTCCTGGGACTGTGGTAAGGTTGCATGGCATATCAGAAAGTCTATAATACAGCAGTGCTGGTGGCAGAGAAGGAGAAAAACACCCATATCCAGAGTAATCATAAAATCATCTTCTTGGCCACCTCCAGAATGGAAGAGTTCTGATTCAATTTATCTGCTGCCAAATGGCTCATGGAGAGAAGGTACCATATCAAGGGGTCAGCATTGGTCTCAGCGACTGACAGTTTGGGCATTCAGGTGTGACAGTAGCTTGACTTGCCTTAGTGAGATGGAGCCAACGGCCTTCTTTCATACGAAGTCTCTGCCACCATGGCTGCTGTATTTATGGGCCCATTTTGCAAGCTCTGCAGTAGTCAAAGAAGGAGTCTGATGGACGTCCCTTGGTCGGACCATCATGTTCAGTAAGTTGTGTTAGTAGCTTCTCTGCAACAAGTCCTCTCTTGGTGGGTACTAATGTGAGACACAAAACTTACACACTTTTGGTTCATTTCATGGGCCCACACACATACCCCAGAATTACTTTTCCCTAACTTCCAGTCATATTCCTTCTAGGCCCCATCATGGTTTAAGGCCTAAAATTAAGATCTAATTCTATGTACTGTCTTGACATTTGAATCTATTAACCATCATAAGAGATCTTAGAAGGTCAAGGCACTCTTCTTACCCATTATGGTAACTATATCCACTTGGCCTCTGACCATACATGCTTCCAGTAGGTCTGTGCCATTCTGGAGTTATCCTCATTCATTCTATGGAGTCCACTTTCATGACAGCACTTTCTACTCTTGCTTAATGAGAACAACCATGCAGAAGAGCTTCTGAAAAACCTAAATGCCTTCCTGTAAATGCTTTCCTTATTACCTTAGTGAAGAAAAAATGTCCTCTGGGTCCTATTGGGAAAGATTTTTAGTGCCAGGTTCCCAGATCTTACATAATAAATCCATCCTACTCTTCCCTTTCCCTTTTATATTCTGACTCTTCTTCCATGCTGAGTCAACATCTTCATCTCATTTACTGTAGGATATTACCATTTTCAAGCTTCAAGGAGCCATCTCAACAGATGACTACATGACCTACAGATGTCCTTGCCAAAGCATTGTCTCCTGTAGGTTATAAGCATCCCCAAGTCAAGAGTTTTTTCCCTAGCCAAATTTATCCCACCCACAGTGGTTCACCATCCTCAAGATCCACTCCCACACACATTTCCCTGGTTTCTGCCTGGAAAACTAGCCAGCTCCCATATTCCCTTTTAGTATATAATCCATTCACCTCCCCCAGGCTTATTAGTCCTTGGCACAATGCAATCTAGGAAGCACAAACACTGCTCTGAAATGTAGCAAGAGAGGCGTTGCCTGTTTTAATAAAACTTCAGGGGGAGTCGTGCTGTATCCTTCCGGTAAGGAGAAGCTTCTTTTCTCTGACAGTTGAGAAGATGCTGCTCTTGCATCCTGAACATTTGGGTAGAATTTAGGATTTAGATGTCCTTAGGCTCATCTATCCAGATGTCCTCATCCTGGATCTCACGTTGCCCCTATTTTCCCTTCATCAACTTGTCAAGACTGCATTTCGTCTCTTTTGCACCCGGCCACTTCACAGTGAGATTGTGGACCTCGTTTTCACCCATGTCAACCATTCTGTCCTAAGACCACACTAGGTGACACTTACCTGGTGGAATGCTATAGACATGGTTTAACTTTCATCTCTGTGACACTCTCACATCTTAAGTTAACATTTTGCTGTCCTGGGCCTATTATCTACTTTTTGAAATGTTTCCGATGTGGTTAATAAAGCTGGACCACTTCACAATTCTCAGAAATGTTATTTCCCCATTACTATGTGCTACAATCCCCACATGTGCCTATGCCTCCCCTTCCCCCTATGCCTTATCCCAGTCAACCTCAGTGGGGCCGACGCATGCCTGGGATTCCGAGCGCTATTCCAAGAATAGCTTCTTCTATTCCAAGAAGCTCAAAAACACCAAAACACCATGTTGAGGGTCAGCTTTCCTCATGACCAAGGGCCACTTCTGGCACCCATATCGTAGAATGAATCCAACATTAAAAGACAAACAAAAAAACCAAAAAACACCTGAGGCCAGAGCTTATACGCTGTTACTGTCTGAAGAAGTACACTTCCAGAGAGCTCAAGTAGGAACATGGTCGGGTAGGCAGGGTAGGGGAAGACAATGTACAAATGTGTTATCCAGCAGCCTATTTCTAAGTGCGAATTCTTGCCTGATTCATAGGAATGTGACCCCAAGAAATATATTAACTGCATCTCAAGATCACCCCTGTTTGGAGGATGGTGGGAAAATAAGGAACCATCTAATATTGGCTCTTTTTCCATTGGTCAAAAATGGAACTCTTCAGAGGGTTCACTTCCTTGCACTTTTGGGTCACGTATGTGCCAAGTAGGATCGTTGGTGACATCTGCAGAAGATCTGAGACTGGGAGCTGAGATGCACAACATGACAAATAGTGACACACGATCAGGTTATTTCTTCCCAAGACGGATCCCAGCCAACGCAAAACTGCAACAGGGCATAAGTGAGGCCAGACAGATCTGTGGGCCATAAGAGGCCGCTGATTCCCTGATCTTCCTTGGGCTTTGAATAAACACAGAGAAACTAGTTCCTAAGGAATGAATGAATACTTATCTGAATTTGAACTCTTCCTTAACTTTTTTTCCTCTTAATAAAATCAAGGATTAGAAGCAAGACAGAGAATCACAGGGGAAGGGAGGGGAAAATGAAACAAGATGAAACCAGAGAGGGAGACAAACTGTAAGAGACTCTCAGGAAACAAACTGAGCATTGCTGGAGGGGAGGGTGGGGGAGGGTGGTGGGGTGATGGACATCAGGGACGGTATGTGCTATGGGGAGTGCTGTGAATTGTGTAAGACTGACGAATCACAGACCTGTACCCCTGAAAAAAATAATACATTATATGTTAAGAAAAAATAAAATTTTTAAAAATGTAACCCTTTGGGGGCACCTGAGTGGCTCAGTGGGTTAAGCCTCTGCCTTCAGCTCAGGTCATGATCTCAGGATCTTGGGATTGAGCCCCTCATCAGGCCCTCTGCTCAGCAGGGAGCCTGCTCCCCTCCCCCGCCATCTCTGCCTGCCTCTCTGCCTACTTCTGATCTCTGTCTGTCAAATAAATAAATAAAATCTTTAAAAAAAATGTAACCCTTTTAAAATTAAAAATTATATATATGGTCTGAACCTATATTTAGAAATCCCTAACTTCCTCCTCATCCTTCTATTTACATATCTGAATAGGGAAATATGTGAAATGATATTCACAAAATGACAACACTAGTGTTTTTGAGGACTTGAGGTGATTTGTGACTTTCTTAATACTTTTCTGAATTGCTCAAGTGTTTTATAGTGAATATGTATCATTTTTATAAATGCAATAAAGTCATCATTCAAATAATAATGTTGGGACCATGATCTTTGACGTCACCATGGGTAAGTGAATGTTTGCTTAGTTCCTATCCAATCATGAAATTCACCCAAATTCATTCAGAGCAGGAAAAATTCACCTATTACATACAGTAACAGGTGGGGTTGCAAGCAATTTTCCAAAATTTGCCCCAAATGCCTAGAAACTTTCTGTGATGTTGGGGCAAACAGCCGGACTAAAAGGTCAGAATGTGTGACTTACAAGTCAAATACCCATTATTCCAATTCCTTAAGATGCTCAAACTTAGGATGGGAACTACTTGGTAGCTTATTAGAAGAACAAAGATGTATCTAGCTTTCCATTTGATGGATGGCGTTAAGACATGCCAAATCTGAAAGGATAGGCATCAATTTCAGAGTAAGGGAATTCCTCTTTGAAACCAAAATGTATCCTAACTGAACACCAACTAATCTCAGAAATGCTCATCATCTGTATCAGCTGGGTATGGCGGCACAATCAACCCTAAACTTAGTGACTTAGCTACTCATTTGTTATCTCTTAGAGTCAATAGCCACCTGGGGGTGCTGATCCACAGGTTCTCTCATGCATCTGTGATTGGCAAGGGCATTGAATGGATCAACTGCTTGCTTTAGGGTGGCCTGGCTGGGCTGATAGGGCTCTGCTCCACAAGGTCTCTCATGCTCCAGCAGGCCAGCCTGGTGTTCTGACATGAAGGGGAGAAAATAAAAGCATGCAGATTCTCTTGGGGTCCAGGTTTGGACCAAGCACGCCATCGCTTTCTCCATTACGTTGGTCAAAACAAGCCCTAAGGCTGGCCCAGAAGCAAGTGGGGAGAATTAGACTCAGCATGTTAGTGGGAAGAACTGTGAAGATGCAGTGTACCAGAAAGGGAAGAATTGAAGCCACATTTACATCCACTCTACCGTAAAATGTGAAAATTGGAACGCTCCCAAAGTGTGCCATGGAAAGGCCATTGCATTACAGATGGGCAAACTAAACACCAAGTAGTTCTGTCGCTTCTCAGCATTACAGAGCTAATGAGGGAGAAGCGGAACAGCAGTCAGTTGCCCTACTTATGTAGCAACTCCAGAAGGCCAAACTATCTTATGTTACTTAAAACACGGATGCAGTGCCCAGAACACCCAAGTCCAAGTAGACGTCATAATAATATCTAATGCAGAGAAGTCCTTGATGGCCCCCACTCTTCCAATGGCTCATTTATTTTGTTGCCTGGCCTTCTGCAGGCCGTCACCTTGCTCACAACTGCGCGGAATTCTTACCCCCCTTGGCACGCGTGGTGACCACTTAGCATTGACCTATGCTCTTGACTTTCCTCCCCCATCAGTGTTTGTCTCTCTGTCTCTCTGTGTCTTCAGGACCCTGTTTTATGTGTGAAACAGCAATAGTGCCGTGAAATCAGGGCATTCCTTCAGGCCCTGTGGTGGTCGAGGACACGAGGCTGTGGGCCAATGTAAGGTGGTGGGTGACTTGTTCTTGCTGGAGAGCAAGTCCTCCTCCCTTGAAGCAGCAGGATTGGCAGAACCATTCTGGAAGATGTTCAGGAAGACAGCATTTCATAGCAGGAGGGTGGAACAGTGGGAAAGGGGACGAGGAGTGTGGGAGGGGCACGGGATAGGTTCAGAGGAAACCTGTTCTCTCCCTGGGAGGGACCCCAGGGAATGCTTCCCGGCATTCCTGTCACACTTTTCCATTCTGGTAGTAAACAAACCCAGAATTCCATGGTTGTGGTCTATTTACCCATTCGAATAGCAGATTCAAGACTGGTTTGTTTGTTATTTTGAATTCCATTCTCTTTAATGATAGGTTTGATAAATGGTGACTTCCATAGATACTATAAAAAAGGATAATTGATTTTGTGATGGTTTTTAAAAGTAGTTCATTCACATGCAAATTAAAATGTGTTACAGCTGCTGTCTCACAAAGAAAACTAGGTTCAGAGAATTCAAACATTAATTTCCTATTCTGCCAGTGTCTGGCAGAGGCTTTGACCTCTGCCCCGACCCCAGCTGCCTCCCACAAGCCATCAGGACGGAGGAAAGCTTCCCATCCTGCCCTGGGCCATTCGGGAATCAAGAGCTCCTTTCCACTGAGGAAATCGCCCTGTGTCTTCTCTCCTTCCCCAGCCCCTAGGTTGTCCTCTGCTCATCCCAGGCCACTTGTTCTGATTTCAGTGAAAACAAACAAACAGGGGAGAGGATCTCTTTACTCAGTGTAGGAGAGGCTCACACGCAGGCTTTGAACGAAAAAAATGAGTGATATGTGCAAGAAAGAGCCATCGCGCGTGTTAATGCACAACACAGTCTGGGCTTAAGCAAACACAACAAGCCCCTCATCTCCTGGGGTCTATATTCTATTTGGGAAGACTCTGAAACTATGAATAAAGGTTGCAATGTTAGATAGTGACATTACTACTAAGAAAACAGAGCAGAGAAAGGGGACAGAGAATGGTAAAGATGGTAGGGGTACCCTGGGGCTGGAGGCCTCTGGTTCTCGCATAGTTTTCTGTGTGGGGGATGGGGGGTCCACCCGGAGATGAGGACATAAACCCGTCTGTCACCCAGCCCTCCCCGTGGGGCTTCACCGAGGGGCCATGTTTCCTCACAAATGAGGTGCTGGGGAAAAACCAAACGTGCAGGCCATTCAGAAAGTTCCCCCAGATGGACGTGCCTGCAGTGAGAATGGGGTCAGGGTGTCAACAAGATGACCACGTCCCAGGAGGTGGCTCGTGACCGAAGAGGAACTGGGGTCCAGTGAGGGTCTTCCCTGAAGGCCTCCATGTCCTGGTACCTGCTGGTCATTACGGGTCACGGTGAGCTGTCCGCGGGTTTGTGTAGGACAGAAACGCAACAGAAAACAACACCCCCTGTCGCAGCACCAGCTGTTTGCACGAGAGTCCTGGAGTGCGAGCGGGCTGCTCCGGGCCTTCCCCAGACGAGCCCGTGACTCAGGCCATAGACACCTGTGATTTGCGAGCACCCCTCAGAGAGAGAGCACAAGCTCTCTCGAGGAGGGGCTCGAGCCTCAGTTTCCCGCAGGCTCTTCGGAAAGCTTGGAGCTGCCGCCCGTCTCAGCGCACAGACAGGCCCCATTAGAAGGGGTGGGAAAGCATCCCGTGAAATCTCTCGGTTCCCCGTGAAGCATACATGGCATTTCTAAAAATACATTAATTTAAAGGTAATGTGTTACTAGTGTGTCATCCTTTCTAATTTTAAATAACTTCAGATCTACAAATTCCAAGCTTAGATGTTTGCAGAGACACTGTCTGTCGGACTGTACTTTCCACTGCATCTCGGAGGGTCTTGAGCCGGGGACCCACGCGTTGGGAACTTTCGTCATCCCGGAAAAGCCAACCGCGCTGACCTCGGCTGAGTGATAAGTGAGGGCAGGGACATCGGTGCCATGTGACGGGTCACTCTAGCCATTTGCACGAGCATCTCACAGAGGCTTATGATTAATTTTATTTGTAAAGAGGACCTGGAGGGGATTATGCAGAGTGAAGTGAGTCAAGCCGAGAACGACAATTATCACATGGTTCCTCTCGTGTGTGGAGCATAAAGAAGAGCAGGGAGGACCACAGGGCAAGGGAGGGAAATCCAAAGGGGGAGAAATCAGAGAGGGAGATGAACCATGAGAGACTATGCACCCCAGAAAACAATCGGGCTTTCAGAGGGGAGGGGGCAACAGGGTGATGGGCCTTGAGGAGGGCACGTGATGCGCACTGGGATTTACGTGTAACTAATGAATCCTCGAACACTGCATCAAAACTAACGACGTACTGTACAGTGGCTGACTGAACATAATAAAAACAACAACAAAAAAAAGACAAGGTGGGGGGGTACAGAATTTGAATGAAGTCCTACAGCTAATCAATGGTGGGGCCAGATATGAACTCAAGCAGACTCATATCAAGGATTTGTGCCTCCTCCTCAAGCTAGACCAGTGGACTAAATTACACCTCAGGGTGAGAGCCTGAAACCCCTAGACAGCACCGGGACAGCGACGGGGTTGTGGCTGGGGACAACAGGACAGTTGTGACAGCAGCGACACAGGGAAAACAGCAATTTCTTTTGTTTGTTTTAGCAATGAAGTTTCACACAAAATTTAATTTTTTAATTTGTTTATTTATTTACTTGAGAGAGAAAAGAGAGAGCAGGAGCAGGGAGGGGGCAGAGGGAGAGGGAGAAGCAGACTCCCCGCAGAGCAGGGAGCCCGATGGGGGACTCGATCCCAGGACCCCGGGATCCTGACCTGAGCTGAAGATAGACTCTTAACTGACTGAGCCACCCAGGCGCCCCCACACGATATTTAATTTGAATAACAGTTCTAGGACTTAAAAAGTTTGAGAAAAGTTGGAAAGAGCTAAAGAGTTGCATTTTCTCTGACAATCTTTGCTTATGCTACTGTCTATAGTGACTACATATAATTTTAAGTTGTGTTAAATTTAGTCAGTTGAATTGTTACAATTTATGTCCTTGAAAAGAAACCACAATAATTATGTCAACATAAAATGCCATTTTTTCCTTTATTGCACTGTCCCGGGAGACATGTTAATTTCCAGTTAGCAGCAAGCCTTGCCTGGAGATGTTATACTCCTATTGTTCGAACCCGAGGCATCTGCTATGACAAACCAGGGGGCTTGAGTAGGTGGACCTTCTGGTTGAGTGAACATTTTGCTTGATGCAATCCTGGGAGAAAGGCTTTTGTCTAGAGCTTTTGAATTTGCTACTCTGTCTTGCTACGTCAGAGCCCAAACCCAGGGACCCTCGGGACATTGGACTTGCTGCCCTCAGCATGTCCTCTCTTTGCCAGAATCCCAGGGGCAGCTGTCGAAGACAGAGATCTTGCCAAAGGAAGCCTAAGCCCCGGCACGTGGCCTAGAATGTAACGATGCTGGTTTGTTTCATTTGCTTTAAACACGTGCCCACTATTTGCTGCTTTAGGAAGTGCCACCATCACAAAAACAGAGTTCGGTTTTAGGGAGAAAAAGCCTTTGGCTACACGACAAGGTCAGCCACGCGTCCACTTCCTTCCTGGATTGCTAACATCTGGTCTGTTCGCTGTTCCTGGCCTTGAGGGACTCCAGGCTTAAGGATCAAGGGAGGGGAGCTCCCTGGGGAAGCTGGAGCCTGACCCCTCAGCAGCCCCACCCACAAGAGGTCCCCATCCCTGCTGCACACTGGAGCAAAGCTGATGTCAGCTGTAGACTTGGGCCCTCAGTAGACAAGGTCAGGAAGCAAGGACAGCGGGAGGACACCAGGGGCATGCTGGGAAGATCCCTGGAACATCCCAGACAGTGCCGTCCTCCTCATAAGAGTGTGTGTGTGTGGGTGTGTGTGCATGTGTGTGTGGTTGAGGGCCATGGCCTGGGTGGTGGAACTTCTGTAACAGAAGTGAGAGAGCCACGTTCACCACAGTGGCTGATGCCCTCTCCGCAGGAGCTCGTCTATCTCGTCTATCGCGAGAGAGGTTTGTTCCCAACCAAAACAAGCAGAGAGCTCCTGCTGGCCACACGCCAAACAGACATGTTGCACTTGCCACAAAAGCTCACTCTGAGAAAACTTCCCTCTTTCCGCACCTTTCTCATTGGCACGTACACCCAGGAGTCCCCCGGTTCTGGGGCCTGAAGTCACACTCAGTTTTTTCCAGGATCGTCTTCTCTGATCATCTTATTCTTTTAAGAATAAGCCTCGAAAGAAATGCCTAATATTGTTGCTCATTACAATAGACTCATTAGCAAACGAAATGCTGTTCATTAAAAACAGAAGAGGACCACATTATGAAGGAAATCATCTCACTTGCTAAGTTTTGCAGGAATCTTATTATTTCTAATACAATTCAAGAGAAACAAGAAAACAAAAGCCGAGTGCTTCTGGGGGTGCTGTGGTCACATAGGGTCTTTCAGAGAATCCCAGCCCATGATAAATGCAGTAACAGGTGCGGGGGTGGGGCTGGCGACAGGCTTCCTGGTTCTGAGTTTTGTGCACTGAGGTGGACTGACAGCACCAGGCCGCTTCCCAGTGTGGAGGTGGACCCAGAAATGAAATGTGGGGATACTTCTTGACAGTGGCTCTGGAAGACTTGGAGCCACCTGGTTCTTGTCTTTCCCTGGTGGTTGATTTCTTGACCTATTTGGAAGCACGGCCCATGGTCACATTAGGCTTGCTGGACGGTTGTCGTTCTTCATGATTAGGGACTAGGGCCCATGGGAGCCACAACTTGGTGTGATGGCCTCTGAGGTGTGAACTGGCCGTCTTGGACTGAAGCAATCTCGTCCCTTTCCTCCATGCTTCCCACAGGCTGATGGCAGCCTTGGTGTTTTGACGGGTCAAGGGAACAAGTAACACAGAGAAAGAATTTCCGACCGGGACACGGGAGGCCGGTGACTCAGACTTGCTGTTCTCAGTTTCCGTCCATGTCACAGGGATGGTCACCCCTGAATTCACACCCATCAGCGGCATAGGGAGGTTCAGACAAGATAAAAGGGGTCAGACTGCCACGTAGTTGGTAGATGATGCTCACAAAAAAACCATGTTCCCCTGGGAAGGTAAGGCAAGGCAAAGCTCAGGCCTCACGCAAAAGGGATTGCGTGGGACACACCCCTGTCCCATAGATTGATCAGAGAACCGGAAGGGCGGGGTGTCTGGGGTGAGGAGCCCAGGAGTGCAGGACCCGCGATGGTAAGGGCTTAGGTGACAGCAGAGGGTTGCTGGGCCCCTCGTGGGCAGGAGGCCCGCCCCTGACTGCGTTTCCATCGCTCATCACTGCCGAGGCTCGGATGCACATTTAGCCGAGGAATTCCTTCCCTGAGCGGACGAGCCAACGGGTGTGCTTGCTTCCCCCCGCAGTGTGGTCCCCGCAGTCCAACAGATACTATGGGGTTGTAAGTATTTTGTCTTGGTGCAGTACAAGCGTGATTTGTTTTGTTTTGTTTGACTTAAGATATTTCCCTACAACATCAAGCTTTCACCAGGAATTCACCTTATATAAAGAAGCACCTTGCAAAATAGCTACTTCGCATTTCCATAAATGATGTTTAAATATCTGGTGGATGTGGGACGCAGTTCTACCGGCTACAGAGCCGGACTCCTGCAGAGATGGGACCAGGAGAGCGCGTGCCATCGGCCACAGTGGAGTTCCCTCCTGTCCCGGTGCCCTGCTCTTGCCTTCTTAGAGCCATTGACCGTGGGTCAGGGGGTCCCAGGGACATCTCTGACCCCCTCCCCGGAGCACCAAGAACGCCTTGAGAGCAGGGGGCCTGCCTTCACCTGCATTTCTGTTCCTAACTCCTAGCACAGCACTTGGAACCCAGTGGAGACCAAAGAAATGTGTTTTAACTTGAAACGAATAGAATAGTGGCTGTTAAGAGAATATTTCAAAAACATATGAAAGTATATGCTAAAGAATGATACTCAACATAAGTTATATAAGATATAAATAAATGATCTAAAATACGAAGTGTCATAACGATATGTAACTTACCCGACTTGGAAGGGGATCTCATGTGGCTTGAGATTTTCTCTCCTTTGATATTTCATGAATGCATGCATTTGAGGTGCAAAGGCATGAACTGAGAGAAATCTCCCAAATACATCATAAAAAATCACTTGGAAATTTCCAAAATGGATCTGGCATCCTCAAAATGTAAAGGAAAGTAATAAGTCCTGGGGAAGCATTTTTCTTTCTGAAGGCAAGCACAGCAAGGACCCCATTCGCTGCATCTACAGCCGTCTCCATAGAACTGTGAGAGGGAAGCTTGCGCTCAGACCAGGTCTGGTAAGGGCTTCCTGCCGATCAACGGGCCAGCCTCGCCGCGCATGCTGATTCGATGCCTAATGCGGGGTAAGCATCGAGTGGAGGGATGGGAGCATTTAAGTGAAGTCGCTGCGTACGTACGTGTAAGGTTGTGTAGCACAGATGAGGGAGGCGTGGAGGCTTTGGAGAGGGGGATGGTCCAGGGAGGGCTTCCCGGTGGGCGTGCAGCTGGAGCCCAGTCCCGAAGAATGAGTGGACCTGAGCGGGGAGGGAAGAGGCGAGTGAAAGCCCTCTGCAGGGGTGAGGGAGGGTGTGGGGAGGGGCAGGAAAGGAGCGGCAGCCGTGGAGGGGGACCTTGAAGTCAAGAAGAAGAACGTATTGGAAAGCGTAAAACCTTAAAAACCAGGACCTTGGAGGGGGTGGTACGGAGGGAGGTTCCCAAGGGAAGGTGGTGTCGGAGGAGCATCTGTCTGAAGCCAGAATTCAAGCCGCAGAACATTGATCCCATCACGTCTGTTGTTAGTGATGACAATGGTTCGAATGGCAGCAAACCACCCCCATCCTTCCCGGGGAGCTTCCCGACCCACGCGGGAGGACCCTCCATTCTTCTGTAGGCGTCAGCCCTAAGAGGTCCACTCAGAGCCTCCGCTCAGAAGGAAGTGGGTTCATCATTCCAGGAGTGTTTGGTATCCGTCTGCTCTAGGAGGATCTCACGCCACGAAGAGGAAGAAATGGTACCACCACACCTTCCACTGGCGAAGCCCGTGTCAGGAGAGCTATGCTCAGAGGAGGAGGTGGTCTGGAAGTAATCCGGAAGAGGACAAATTGGAACTACCTGAAGGCACCACGCTCCTCAGCATCCCTGGGAGCCAAAGATGAAAGAAATGAAAAAAGGTTGTGATGTGGCCTCTTGTCATTAAAGGCCACGTGCTTATATGTACAACGTGTGCATTTGTAGTAACCAGAATCGTGTGTGACATATTCACGAGTCCCTGGAGGCATCACTGCATTAGGGCTATGCCCTGGCCCCTTCCAGTCACGCACACGTTGACTCCTGGGTAGCCTGTGTGTGAAGGACGCGTGTACACTAGGACAGGCACGAGCCCAGCTCACTCCCGGCTGCTGGACCGGCTCCCATGACTACGTGTTTGGAACCTTCCCGTCAACATTACACTTCTCTGGTGCCCCCTGGATCCCATAAGCAGGCGCTGAGCAAACAGACCGTGGGTCTGACGGGTGCGTCTCTCTGTGTGGGCGCTCGTGAGAGTTTCTTTAACTCCTTTAAAGCTCAGCCTGTTCTTCAATAACTTCTGCCAGTGAGAGAAATAATGGAGCAGATGTCAACCGTAGCTCAAATGTCCCGCCCCTCATTTACCTGCAAATGGAGTCGTGTCTCCCCTTTCTCTGCTGGAAGATTTGGGGGGACACCACTCCCAAGACCAATGTCCACCCCACCGTGGGCATGCTGGTCTTGCCCAGGTGAATATGACCTGCTAACGGGTAAGCTTTCCTAATGCCCTAAAGACTCAGCACAGTAAAAATTGTGGACACCCCTAAGATACAAGCACCGTGCACAGGTAATTTGTGGTCATGATTACGTTCACATGCCAGAGGGATTTCAGCCCGTTATCTCAGCTTGATATACCTTGTCCTATGCATGCCTCAGAGACACCTGAAAGGGGGTGGAATGGGAAGATCTGTTATACCTGAGGATGTAGAGGACTCCCCAGCCAATCATTAGCCCATTTGTACTTCGGTGAAAAATCCCTTAACTAAGAGATGTAGGTAATTAACTTATCCTATGGACGTAATTGGAGCAGCTGCTTTGAACGAGGCACTGAACCACACCAAGCAGGGGCTAAGGGTACAACCGTAAATAAAATTCAGAACCTGCGCTCACAGGACGGACCATGTGGTTGGGGAGGCTGGTCTAGAAAGGGCGCATTCAACGCACTGTGCCAGACGCTGCCTCTCTGCCGCCCACAGGCTGCTGCGTGACCTTGGGGCTGAAGGGAGGAGCTGGGGGACATGTGGGCTCACGACGGGGTGGGCAGGGAGAATGCAGAGGCGGGGGCTGCGTGTTCCCGAGCGGCGGGCTGTGTGGCCAGTGTGCTTTCTGCTTCAAGGAGGGCCCCCTACTGTTTTCCTGCCTCGTGTGACTGGCTAGGGGGGAGGATCGGGACAAGGTGAAGTTTTTCAGGAACTGTTTAAACCATAACGTGAAGGCAACCTTTCCTCTGCCTGTGCTTACGCCTAACGCTGAAGAAAGTAAAACGATGAGACCTTAGCAATAACAACAGAAGCAAGAGAGCCCAAGTAGGGAAAGAGAAGAGAGGGAATGAACATTTATTGGCTGCCTACCATGCGCCAAAGGCTGTATTCATGCTGCATATTTAATCTTTGAAACAACCCCGAGTTATCTCCACGTTTCATATTTAAGAAAACTGAAGCTCCGAGATATTAATTAGCCAGGCCAGGATCATAAGGCTGTTCGAAGATTCAGATCTCTTTCTGTCTGTTTGAGCTCCCCTGATTTTTCCCACAGTATCTCTAACTTCTAAGAATAAATGCATCAAATGAAGTTTGCAGGCCTGGCAATCCTTGAGCAAGGCCTGTCCGCCCAGGGGAAGCCGTCAGCGCTCTTCTTTCTACACACCGTTGGCTGCGCCAGGCTTACCAGATCAGTAAGAAGGGAGGACTGCCCAGGCCCCAGCCCTCCTAGTCCCGGAAAATAATTTCCCTAAGTAAGATTGGAATTGTTCTCGAAACTTCTTCACTGGAAAATGTAGAAAGAGGCAGGGGAAGGGCATGCCATTATCAGATGCATTCCTAAGATCCTTATTTTGCTTCTACTTTGGATAGCAACATGTCCTATACGGAAGTCAGTCACTGGGATTGTTTTTAGATTAATACCTCTATGTGTAATGCATATGCCGTAATTTGTGAACAAAAATATATTTGCACCATGTGGTAGATTATAAAGGGGAAGAAATACTCTGTAGCCACCCCCGTTGCTATATGACTTTCAGATCATCCGGTTAGGAAGTGGCTGCCGTTGTCCCTCCCTTGGAGTCTGAGATGGGCCTGGGACTCATTTTTCCTAATAGAATGTGATGAAAGAGACGGTTTGCCCCTTCCGAGAGGAGAGCTCAGGAGTCTTGCGTGGTACTTCACCAATGCTTAGTGGGATGAAACTGATCACAAAATCACGGACGAGGCCAGTGGCCCCCGGAAGAGCTGTCCAGCTGAGCTCCGCCTAGTGTGCCAGCCCATTGGATCGTGGACTCAATACACTGCTGGGTTTTGAAGTGAGTTTTTCCATGCAGTAAGAGCTGACAGATACATTCTTCAAACTAATGATGGAGTATCTTCTGTCCCTCCAGAGCTGAGTTTTGGGATATTTGGGCAAAGGTAAAAGGAAGCAAAAAGCAAGATTGAGTCCTCCCTGAAGCAGCATTAAAATCTAGTTAAAGAGAAAACACGCACACACACGCGCGCGCGCACACACACACACACAGAGACTCCCAATACCTAATGAACTAAGCAAGACAGTAGATAATTATGTGATAATCTGTATGGATGAGGAGCCCAGAGAAGGCAGAGATAAGTAAATGGAATAAATCAGCTAATTTTCTTACCTAGAAGTTATTCCATTTCTGCCAACATGGATTATTCCAGGAGCCCAACTGTTTTCCTTTGGGGAAAACTTGGCCAGTAATGACATTATTAGTAACGACTACCTCAGTGATATCCAGCGGACGACGTTATCCATCCAGTGTCATTTGCCTAGGTCTGGCAAGAAGAGATAGACTCAAAGTACCTAGGTTAATAAATATTAATGTAGAGGAATTTTAATCCATTATTTATTCCTCACCATCTGCATAATGCCCTCTCAGGTAAAACTAGTAAAATCTTCATAGGATTTGCAGTTTGACAAAATTTCCAAACAGAAATCCAGCGAAAACAGGATAGAAGCTATCCAGAGGGAGAACACTGACTCTTTTTTCCAATAAACCTCAAAAGAATTTTCAGAAAATGTGACTGAGGCAACCAAGGCTCAGAAATCCATCCCACGTCCATAATGGGTCCTGAAGAGAGAAATACTCCATCTTTTTCCGCAAGAAGAGCGTCTTTCTTTCTTATTCCTCCCAAGGCCATGCTGTGGTAAAGATGTGTTGCCAATCCCATCCAAACCCCCAATGAATGGGACATTCCAGGAACAGCTCCTCATCGATTTCAACAGGACACTAATATAACCCAAAAAACTAGGAGCCATTGAGCCAGTATTCAAGGCCATCCATTTATCATGATGGACTCAAGGATTTCAATATAGGATAAACTTTACAGAAAAAGCAAGCTTCATAGGGTCAGAGATGTTGTGTGTTTGGGACACTCATGTGTCCAAAATTCCAAAAACAGTCTCAAGCCCATGAGAGGCACACAGAACACTCAATCCAGTAACTGAAGACCACAAAAGCCACCGTACTCCTGCATTCAGTGAAGCTACGCTATATATTTCCCTCTGTTAGTTGCTAGAAGCTACGGTTATTTGGAACTTGTATCTCAAATGCTTAACCAGGTGGAGTATTATTTTTAAAATCATTCCTTTCAAAAATCATTTCTTAAAAATCACTTTCACACATGTGTATTTGCCCCTAGTGTGTAAGGGTGCTCAGTATGTGGTGGAGAAGAAATGGGTTAATAATAAATAGCCTTAAAAACAGGCTAGCCATCATCAAAGGAGAATAAGGCTCTATCTCTACCTCATTTCTCACATGGAAACAAAGCATTGCAGGATCGAAGATTAAAATTAATGCAACCCAAGAGAACAAACTTGATATGTTGATAATCTTGATTATGTTGTTGAATCTGAATTATATAATCCAACATCTTCTCATATCAAAAAGTCAGAAAATACTAAAAAAAGAATTAATGAATTTGAGCATAACAAAGTCTTAGACTTCTATACAGAAAAACTGCAAATGAAAAGGTTAAACACAAATGCCAACCTGCAAAGAAATTTGTATTTTATGGTTTCCAACTCACTGTCTGTTGTACTGTGCTTCATACAGATCAATTAAGAAATAAAAGATGAGGGGCGCCTGGGTGGTTCAGTGGGTTAAGTCGCTGCCTTCGGCTCAGGTCATGATCCCAGGTCCTGGGTTCGAGCCCCACATCGGGCTTTCTGCTCAGCGGGAAGCCTGCTTCCTCCTCTCTCTCTCTGCCTGCCTCTCTGCCTACTTGTGATTTCTCTCTGTCAAATAAATAAATAAAATCTTTAAAAAAAAAAAGAAATAAAAGATGAGGTTACAAAGTTGAAAAATGGACAAAGGACGTGAATGGGCGATTCATCATGAAATTGCAATTGGTGGATAAACATATCGTATTTCTTTTATCATTGGTAAGGCAGAAAGTTGCAATGATGTTATTTTACCTATCAGATTTGCAAATATTTTTAAAAGTGACAAAATCCAATTTGACAAAGATATAGGCAAAAATACATACCTGGACTGTCTTGGGAGCACAAACAGAATCTTTCTAAATTACACACTATTTAATAACATTTTAAATGGTCGCACAGTGGCTCATACAGACACACAGACACACGCCCTCAAACCTCCCAAGGGAAACATTAATTATAGGAGCTCCACGAGGAAGGAGAAGCATATTTCCAAGTGCCTCCCAATGTGCAGAGAGCCCATTACTCAAGGCAGTACAGTCAGTTCATGTCTTCCTAACTAATGGCATTGGTTTCTTTCCTCCATCCATGACTTAGAAGTTGTGACAAGGGGAGATGGAGAGGAGAAGGGAGTTGGGGGAAATTGGAAGGGGAGGTGAACCATGAGAGACTATGGACTCTGAAAAACAACCTGAGGGTTTTGAAGGGGCGGGGGGTGGGAGGTTGGGGGAATCAGGTGGTGGGTATTGGAGAGGGCACGGATTGCATGGAGCACTGGGTGTGGTGCAAAAACAATGAATACTGTTACGCTGAAAAGAAATTAAAAAAAAAAAAAGTTGTGCCCTTGGTTCTCGGAGGATTAAGCAAGTAACCCATTGCTGTTCAGTTCATGCGTCTTTCTCTCCTTAGCCACACAAAACCCCAGGTTAGTTTTTTTATTGGAGTATAATATACATATAAGAAAGTGTAAATATGTCTTAAGTGTAGAGCTTAATAAACTTTCTATAGACTTTTAGGGCTTCTAACAGAGTTTAGGGCGCTTACTCAGTAAAGTAGCAGACAAACAACCACAACCACTTACCTTTACAGCAATGTGGCGGGAAAGGAGATTTCAGTTCTGTGCGGTGGTGGTGGTGCTGGGAGGCAGGTGCCTCCCCAGGAGCTATGTATGCATCCCAGTCCTTTGTCACATGTCGCCATCACGGGTAATGAAATGTGAGCAGAAGCATGTGTGTGTTTTCGAGACCAGTGCGGTTAAGAAGCAGGAGTGCCTTCTCCGCTCTCCCTTTCCCTTCTGTGGAGATCTCAGGGATCACATGGAGTTGCCAGGATCATGGAGATGGAGGTGTGTGTCAGACGTTGACTGGTGGGGGGTGCCCACAGGAGCAACTCCTGGGCAGGAAACAGGAGACAGGCAGCAGGAAGCAGGACCACCAGAGCTGAACTGAGAGAAGTCGTTATGGAGCCCACGGCTCATCCTTTGGCGATCTCGGGGGCTGGAGGGCACCCCAGAATTTTCCTGAATTGAGTTCTTGCTCTCCTGCTGTAACAAGTGCTTGTAGACAGCGATGAGCTTCTCCCAGTTTTACAACCAATTTTGTATATAATGAATTTCCGTATCCAAATATTAGTTTTTGTCAAACCACCTTGCGAAATGTACAATCCACAATGTAAGTTATTTATTAATACTTAAGACACTCTCCCCCCATTGTCATACCCTTTAAGTTCTGAAATATTCTCTTTGTTGAGAGCAACCCACTAACGTAGTGCCCCCCTTTCCTTTGTCTAAACTAGCACAGGGCAGGCAGGTGGAGCTCAGATGGATGGCATGCATCACCCAGATGTGGCAGAAACAGCTACCAGAGTAGCTCCTGATTCTTACAATAACAATGACATGAGCTTGGAATTCTTTAAATGTCAGGTTCTCATTAAAAGGCAGATCGCGTTTTAAAAACTGCACAGATGGGGCGCCTGGGTGGCTCAGTGGGTTAAGCCGCTGCCTTTGGCTCAGGTCATGATCTCAGGATCGAGCCCCGCATCGGGCTCTCTGCTCGGCGGGGAGCCTGCTTCCTCCTCTCTCTCTGCCTGCCTCTCTGCCTGCTTGTGATCTCTGTCTGTCAAATAAATAAATAAATAAAATCTTTAAAAAAAAATTAAAAAATAAAAAAAATAAAAACTGCACAGTTTGGTGGACTTGTCAAATCAGAAGAACTAATTTAAATATCTATGGAGAGAGACTGTGAAAAACCTCTATTTTTTTGGTGGCATGGATAATTCATGCCATCTGTCTATTGGATCATAGATAATAAATACCTACAGAGTAACTTCTATGTAACAGAATAATGGTTTTTTGAAAATTTATTTATTTATTTGAAAGAGAGAGGGTGGAGAGGGAAAAGGAAATAGAGAATCTTAAGCAGACTTCGTGCTGAGCGTGGAACCTGATGCAGGACTGGATCTCACGACCCTGAGATCATAAGTCAGACAACTGAGCCACCCAGGCACCGCTAGAATAATATTTTTTGAGAATCTTCAGAGAGTTATTCTCTTTTTTTATTTTTAACATATGATCTCTTGTGACATTCTCTTCCTCTTCTCCAAGATCTTATTTAACCTCTGTATCTTTTGGGAATTACTAATCTGAAGGCATATATACTTGGTAATTTTTCGAAGATGGTTTGGGATCCACTAAGTAAAAGAACCCTTTGGCCATCTTGGCACCGTGGACTACTTAAGCTTACCAAAAATCGCATTTGGACATTCAGTGTTGAGGAAATCATAATCTTATTATGTAAAGTCTGGCATCTGGGACTTCGAATTGATATGTGAGTGCTTTCCATTGACTTTATTATTCAATCCTCATAATAGCCCTGCCAGATAATTAGGATCCCCATGTTTGCAGGTGAGGAAGTAGAGACTAATAGGCAAGATGGTAATTTGTTCAAGGTAATATATTAGGCTAGCCATTATCTTTTATGCCCAAGTGGGACCGGTGGTGAAACTTCCTATACATAAGAGCGGGGAGCGGCACCTGTAAAAAGAATTTCCAGGACAAAATCAGAATGTCTAGGGAAACAGATTTTGCTGGTTTAGCCCTGAATTACAGCCCATATGACCTCTGCTTCCTACCCCATCCCAGTCATTAGGGGTGGTCGACAGTCTCATCTACAAATATGCTAATTGGATAATCTATATAATATTTGTGATTATTAAATCCCCAAACCCCACCCTATGTTCCCCTTCACTGCCTTGGGAAAAAAAAAGTGAAGTAGCCCTTGGAATTAGGAAATAGAAAACCCTTCGAATTCTAAAAGCTACACAGAGCCAATCAGAAATAGGCTCTGCTACATAGACTTCAGGAGACAGAATGACTCTCCAACTGGCAAGGCAATAAAATAATCTAAAAAAAAAATCTAATCTAAATAAATAATCATGCATAAACAATGAATCTTGGAACACTGAAAAAATAAAATAAAATTTAAAATAAATAAATAATCTATGAGATAGAAGAAGGTTATCTAGCCAAAGGTCAGGTCTCCCACAAGGGCCGTGGGCAAGGAGAGATTTATATCACAGATGATACATTTCATATAAGATGAAATAGGCAAGTGTGTATGTATCTGTATACAGACAATGTATTATTGTTGGTTTCCCACTAACAAGGTTGCCCATGTGGCTGAGATGTCTCAAGGTTCTTTAGTTGAGGAGCAGATTTTAATAAATGATTTTTATTAAAGTAATGCTTGAATGTGTACTAAAAGCCATATAATAAGAGTATGAAAAGTCCTAAGATGCATTCCTATGCCCCATTCCAGGGGCTAACCATGTATTGCCTCGTGCAATTTTGATTCTTTAATTATTTCCATATTGCTCAATAGTATGCTGAATCACTATTGCTTGGTTTCTCATTGACTGTTGGTTGTTAAGCATTAAGGGTTCAACACACCCAGACTGATTTCCATCTTCTGCTCCTGTTGTTCTAATAGGTCACTATTTTTCTTTCCTCTAATTGGCCTCATTTTAAGCTTAAATCTTTTATTTTCAGTCTATTTCCCCCCTTCTCTCTCTCTCTCTCTCTCTCTCTCGGCCAGTCTTCATCAGTCTCTTTTTGAACCCACTCAATATATGAGTAAATTTGCAACTCTGTATCCTCAAATTCCATACAACGTACCTTCATGTTTCATGAAGATCGATCATATTTACTTTCTCTTTGGTATCTACACTTGAGCCTTCCAGGCTTTGTCTATAACTTAATCCTAAATTTTGAAAAAGCAATGTGTGCATGCTATTACAAATAGGAAATAGTATTCCCTGCTTTTCTAGAATTCCTGTGTCACAGTTGCTGTCACGGAACACCAGAACCCACAGGATCAAAGTGAGATGCTGGTCTTCATTCTTCACAGGACAGGAAGAGATTAAGGTCCTCGTGCTGTGTTTTCCTTTAGCCTAATCGTCATGTACGTTTTCCCTAGAGCTTCATATGGACTATGGGGGGGGGCATGTCACTGTGTCCCGTCCTCCTCTTCTACACGCTGTGGAGCCCATTTCTCTTAAAGACCCTCTCTGAAGTTCATTTGGATCCCCGCTCTCGTTCACACACATTTTTCTCGAGGACAGTAACCAAACCATCATCCTCGGATTTCTTTCCAGTGAACAAGTTGCTTTCTCTTCCTGATGACTCACACCCTCCCTCTCCTTCATTTTCAGATCCGTTTTGCTGGCGTATGAATTCAAGAAACTTCCCCCGGAAGGCTTTGGAAGGCCATCTTTTTCTCTTTCAGCGGAAGGTGACTTCATTCTTTTCTTAGACATGATTGAGGGGTTTCCTGGTAGGAACAAGATTCAGAGTAATGTTCCTGAAAAGTTCTGAGGGTTGATTGAGATGTGAGGATTAATTCGTGTTCATGGGTCCGTGGTGAGGAGACATCTGGGGCCAGCTGGAACCTCTGTTCTCTGTGGGTAACCCGTGAAAGTTGTTCTCTCTAAGCTTTTATGGCTTCTCCTTACCTGATAATCTAAGAGGCCCTAAATGCCCACCTAGATTTGGGCACCTTTGCATTAACCTCACTTGATACTTGACGGCCTGTCAGGGTGAAGCCTCACTCTCACTTGGCCCTGGGTAATTATTGGTATCATTTATTTGATTATGTGTTCTTTCTGCTTCCTTTGGTCTCTCTCTAACATCTACTAATTCAATATTAGACCTTCTGGATTAAAATTCTGGCCCTCATCTTTATTCATATAATTCTCGATTTCTGTGCCCTAAATTCTCAAGAATTTCTTCAGACTTTCCTTTGAACCCTTATATTGAATAATTAGCAACACCTCCCATAACACACATGGTTCTGTGTTAACTCCCAAGAGCTAATTCTTTTTTTCTGGTTGAACCTTTCTTATACCATGTTTCTTTATTTTTGCAAATGTATCAGGTTGTGCCTTCATTTTCTGACAGAAAATGTTAAATATTTCTTTTATTTCCCTAATCCCCTGTTTCTGTTGGTGGTTCTGCTTACCTCAATTTTTCTTTTTTATGCCACAGGATTTCCACAAATGTCTAGTTGGTTTTTGTTGTGTTGTTCCTTTGTAGGATGAGGCAGATAGAGGTTCAAACTAAGGTAATTGGAGCTCACGAGGAAATGTTGCTAAATGAGAAGCAGGAAGGGGAGGTGAGAATTTGGAGGAATATCTCACATGTGGACCTTCCATTAACAGTCTTCTACCAGTTTTAGCCACACTTTCTATGGGAAGGCCAGAAAGACCCTCTTAGCACAGAACCCATGGATCTCCCATGGCTGGGGTGACATCAGCTGGGCAGTTAAGTAAGTCCAGATGCCATCATGCCCTTTCCTGAGCCTCCTCGTTTAGATATGGTTCTTCCTTTCTGGCACCTTCCAGAGACTCACATTTTCTTCAGGAAGATGGGGTCTTGTTTTAGAGATTCCACAGCCAGTCTAGTGTTTTGCACAGAGTAGGTCCTTTGTAGAATGTCACGGAATGGATTAATTAATTAACAACAAGAACTAGGAAGGATTCCGTGTTTACTTGTCATTTTTCTGAAATGAAGAATTCTTTGTGCATTATTGCTTTTCACTTAATCATAGATTGAATTAGTGCAAAATCACAAATTTTACTTAAGGAGAAAGCAGAGAAATTGATGGACAAAACTGTTTTGTTTAACAGCAGATAGTCTTCTAAAATAGAAGGCAGGCATTACAATAGGTACCACAAACATTCTTTTCTCTTTTAAACCAGAGACTGATCTCTCTTTAGGTTCCCCAACTCAATAATTAAGTTTAGTAAAAACAGAACAATATAAAGAGATATGCATGAACGACTACCGTTTACTTTGCTTAAAACAGTACAAACTTTGGAGACAAAACTTTTATAATTTCACAACATACTGAGATTTAATTATCAAGGCTCCCTAGGTCTGGACAATATGGATAATAAATCTGGGAGACAGAGTACATTTAAAATATTAAACCTTCGTGCTAGCCAGTCTTGAGAACACATTCTAGCGGATCGCTCTACTGGCTAGGGGAAAGTAAAGGACAGAATTGGACATGGAGAGAGGGACGTCTTAGTTCAATTGTCTGCTCTCAGAGCTCTCAGGGTGTTGGTAGCAGGCCAAGGAACTGAGCCATTGTGACCTAGCGAGTCTGAGCTGCACACTGTGATTTGGAAGGAGACTGTCCATTGCGGACGCTGTCCTGGGTGCCTGGCCCATCCCAGCTCTGGCTGCTGTCCTCCCCCGACGTGTGGGTCAGAGCTGTGACGTCCATCGGCAGAGACAGGCTCCGGGGCAGCCTTTCAAGAAGGAGCCCTTGCGAAGCCATTCCTGCCTTTCATCTTAAACAGTAGGTCTGGGGCGGAAATGAGCCTCTCCATGTCCCCCTAAAGCTTTGCCCAGCGGAATCACAGACTTCCCTAACTTCCCTAACTAACACTTGAAAAAGCCTCACCAGGAGATGAGTTTTGTCTCCTCGATTCAAAACAGAAAGCAGCATCCGGAGCGTCTGAAGCCTCCAGGGAAGAAATTCAATTACCAGCGGAAGCACAGGCACCCGGGCCGGGAAGGAGCCAAGGCTGCGGAGAGGCCAGAAGGCGGCCACGGATGAGCGGATGGCCAGGGAGGTGCCTGCGCTCTCGGGTTCTCTCTGGCTCACTTCCCCACGGGCTCCATCTGTGGACCCCACAGCCGAGACCTCAGTGTGCAGAGAGCTGAGTGCCCGCGCGGCCGCTTTCTGGGAGCCGAGTCCCACGGTGGTGAGGGGCCCCTCAAATCCCGCAGGTGCTCCCAGCGACCGTGGTTCTCAGCCCCGGCCTGTGCTCTGGGCCCCCACGGCAGTCCTGGTCTTGGAAGCGTAGATGATGCCGCGTCTATCATTGAAGCTTTTTGTTTGCCCTAAAGCAGCGTCTCCAAGAGACTCCCAAATTGCAAATTGCACACATTCAGTTGTGATGGGCGACTCCTGAATTCATAACCACCTCAGGAGGGTCAAGTTTCTCAGTTAGTTATGCACTCAGAAAGAGAACTGTGATAAATGACCTGCTCTTAGAAGTCACAGGTGGATAATAACCGAAGTGCTGCGGTTAGAGAGGTATGAAGCACCAAATTAATAGGAGAGAAGCCAGCCTGGGTCAGGAATTACAGCGGGGGGGCAGTGAGAGCTGGGGGAGCGCAGGGGGAGGGTGAACGAGCAGTCCCTGACTTAGTGGGTTGGCCACCACTGTAGCGCCCTTCGTCCCTAACGCACTTGTCCTAGGGCCAAGGAGACGGCCGTGAGCTCCTATGGGCTGAAGGCACCAGAAAAGGCAAGGACCTTGGACAGATCCTCCCCCACCCCCCACCCCCCCAGCCAGAGCGCCACGGGACAGCATCAGGAACACACACCTTCCCGCTCTGCGACCACAGGTGGGTGTCGCAGGATCTCCCCGCCCACGGTGCTGGTGTCTCCTGCGCTCCACTCACGTGGTGGCTGTGGGAGTCATGCCGTGTGCAGGACATCACAGATCAACCAGGGGACCACAGGGGGCGGTACACCCTTGTCGCGAGGAACTTCACCTGCGGCTTCCGGCCTGCACGCCGTCTCCCCAGGGCGGAGCTCCGACCGGACTTTGTTAGGACACGGTCACGTGGCCCACCTGCTTCTTGAGGGCGGGGTCTGGGACGGCGTCTTGTCCCTGATCCATAGTGATCGGCCCACGGGGTGAACCAGACAGAGCCAAACAGAATCCGCACCTTAACTGAAGCGAAGAAAAGCTGCGAAAGGGAGGTTTGTGATGGTTAATTTCATAGGTCAGCTCGACAGGCCGCAGGGCGCCCAGGCTTGGGCGTTTCTGGATGAGGAAAGCAGGGGTGCTCCCCAGTGGGAGTGGGCCTCACCCCCCGCCATGAAGGCCGGATGGAAGAAAGGGCTGACTCTCCCGCAGACAAGCGGGGCACCGCTGCCTGACCGCTAGGAGCTGACACGTGGCGTCTTTCCTGCTTCACACTCAGTGGAAACACGAGACCTTCTTGGGTCTAGAGCCTGCCCTGCTGGACCAGAACCACACCACTGGCTTCCTGGGTCTGCAGCTTGCCCACTACAAATCTTGGGATTTAACCTCCTTAATCCCGTAATCACCATGTGTGTCCACGTGTGTACACACACACACACACACACACACACACATTCTATTGGTTCTGTGTCTCTGGAAAACCCTAATCCATGGGACTTTCATGCTTTCGCGTTATGGGCTGTGAAAGTGTAGGTTTGGGGCTCACGTTGGCCATCTTTCCTGCCATAGGAAGAAGGCTCACATTCATTCGTAAGGAAATAGGAGCCCGAGCACACACTCTCTACTACCTTTACGTTTTTGTCCACGTACCTTGGCATCGATCCTGGTGTCACCATGCCCGAGGAGACACCGGTCACCACAGCCAGTCAGGATCCCAGCAGATGCACATGGCACCACCCCGGTGACCTTGCCGTCAGGCTCTGGGGCACTCCGCTCTCTGTGAGGGGGCCTGGAGAGCGTGGTCCCGAGCAGCCTGGGCCGGTGACACGCACACACCAGTATTAGCCGGACTCTGCTTCCCAGGATGCAAGTTTGGGAGGGAGGCGAGCGCGTAGGCCTCCCTGCCATCTGCAGGAATCGTCCTCCCGAGACCGAACCGCCCTCACCGGCGATCCGGGGCTTTCCGATGGGGAAGCTGCCAAGAACCCCGAGCCAGCGCAGACACGGTGTTGCAGAAAGGTCATGGGCAGGATGGGGACGGACAAGAGGACCACCCTGTGGCCGAACATGTGGCTTCCAGGCTGCGGCCCCAAGGGGAAAGGCAATCCGCTGCCTTTGCTCCTCCCCTCGGAGCCCGCCCGCCAAGGGCTCCTCACCGGCCCAACTCCAGGAGGCTCCACATTGGGAGCGGAACCTGCCTTGTGGGCGGGGTTACCCCGGGTCGCGGCGGGGAGCAGGCAGGGCGGGCCCCCCCTACCCGGCCTGTGCGGGTGTGCCCCTGCCTGGGAAGATGCTGGCCCAGACGTCCATCCACGGGGCTCATTCTTCCATCTCTTCAAGGGCTGTGAAAACGACAGCTTCTAGAGACATCTACTCTGGGCCCCCGTTCCCGGTTCCAACCGGAGCCGCCTCTCCCATACAGGCCTTCCTCACCTGCTGCCGCCTGCCCTAAGTTTTCCCGTGGCCTTGACCCTCCTCACACGCTATGTCCATGTATGTATACGCACACACATGCTCGTATATACACACTGTTGCTAGGAATACCCCATGTGTACTGCACACGAAATATTCCGTGTGTAACACATGTACGTCTATATCATGTGTCCACGCACACTACAAAGTCTTTATCATGATTTTGTATGCAAGATCTTTCTTTTGTTTTTCGCTGGTTGCCTGTCTCCTGGTGGATTGAGGTCAGGGATGTCAGGCGAGGTTCCTGCTGGATCCCAGCCCTTCCTGTGGTGCTCAACACAGAGTAAGCCTTCAAGGCCCATTCGCGGAATGAGGGACCCAAGGCAGGCTGTGGGTACGTAACCCTCTAAGTCTGAACGGGACACCTCTCCACGTGCATTTCTTTCTTATCAATGTGTCATGACCATTGAGTAGTTCCAAACTCTCTGATGAGGAATTCGGAGGAAACGAAGGAAACAGTAACACGGGGACAGATTCTGGCCATCATGACTGTTGGGGCGCCAGGAAGCAGTCGGAATGTCTGTCCTCCCGCCCGCCAGCCAGCCGGCCACTTATGTCCACGTCCTTGTCGTGTGCCCGGGCCGCACACCCAGTGCCCCATGCACAAGCACCCACAAGTTGGTATCGAACTGGTAAAACCCTCAAACTTTATATTTTAAAAAATTCATTAGGAAAATAAAGGAATGATGATCATTTAGTATAATTGTTGTCTTTGTTCATCTTTACAATGATCTTCTGGAAACGGCATGATGTTCGTCTCGGGGAGGTTCTGGGTCTCCCTCCTGTGCCGAGCCCGCGGTCCAGGAGCACCCAGGGTCCCGGTCCTGCTGGACAGGCCAGCTCACATGCCTCCAGACGACCCTATGGAAATGCAAACGGATTGCATGTGAATAGTTCACGGGACTTAATTTACTGAATTACCTTCAACCAACTGGCCAAAGTTCTGAAGGTGTTTGCTAAGCCTGGAAGCGGAGGGAAATAAATTGTGCCCATAAAACCACACGAAGGGCAATGCGTTTGCATGTGTCTGTGTCATGCGTGTGGTGTGTGACACGTGTGTGGTATGTAGTCGTCATGTGAGTTTAGAGCATGTCATGTCCTAGGTGCTGTGTGTGTAGCGTCGTAGAGTGTGTGTCATGTGCGTGTAGAGTACGGGTGTGTGGATGTGTGTTTGGTATGTGTGCAGCATGCGTGTGACCACACACGGCTGGGAGGGTGAGCGAAAGGGGACAGTGGAGGCCAGGCGCCATCTGGCCCCCGAGCAGCCGGCTCACAGGTGGAGATGCTCGCTGCTCTAGCCCTTGGCATTGGGCCGCAGCCAGCCCACCTGTGCATGGGGGAGAGCAAGTGCCAGAGGGCGACAGGCCTTTGTCACGCACAGACGGCCTCACAGGTGGTCAGCAGCACAACACTTCGCAAAACAAGCTCACAGGGAGGCATCGAGCTGGGACGTGGGCAGGCAGAACAAACCCAGGATAGAAACATGGGACGCCTCCAACCTGGGGCCCGTGTTCTCCCAGCTGGTCCACAACCCCAAGTCCACACACTCTGCCTAGCTCCCCCAACCCTTGGGACAGGCCCATAAGTCTGTCCACCCTTGTGTCTCCCTGTCCCAACCAAACATCCTGCACTCCCAGCATCTGAATTTCCACTTCATCTGGACTTTTCCGGTGACCTCCCCAATCCCACCTGTGTTCAAGGCCAAGGCTGGTGTCCCCCCTGCCACCAAAAGCTGGGCAGTGGGAGGAGTTTTCTGTGCTTCCACTGGTAGACTCTACCTGCTGCCCTTAGGTGCATACCGGGGTGCACAACCGGTGTCTGCCCTCTGACCCACCTGTCTCGCCTCCCTGGTTACAGAAGGAACGTCGGGGAAGGGAGTTAAGCCTCTAAGTGTTTCTATGGCCCCACAGCACCTCCGAGCCGAGTGCTGAGCCTGTAGCTGCAGTGGAGAGTGCGGGAAGACGTCCATTCGTCCTCAAAGCCTACAGCAGCTCGAGCAGTAGGCTAGTCCTCTCCCAGGGTCATTGGGGGCCGCCAGGCCAGGGAGTCCCCCGGGCCGCGTATTGCCCCCCTGGGCCTGGAGAACCTTGCACCGCGGGCTTGTTTGCCCCACAAGCCACACAAGTGAACAACAGTCTGGGAGGCTCGTCGCCCTGTTGTCCTGGAAAGTTGCATCCACAGGAGGGAAATCATGCTGATGAAGGGTGATCGGAGGTCCCAGGTGACTGTGGGACAGGAGGCTTGGCGGGATGTCAGGGGGAGTCAGACTGAGGTTCCACCAGCTTCGAGAACCATCACAGAGAGAGGGTCCCAGGCCGGGGGCTCGGTGGGGGAGGGAGTCTCACGCTGCATCATGCCAGCAGCCAGGAGCAGGGGTGTGGACGGAACCTCGAGGGGACATCGGTTTGGGAATAAGGGGGAGCTGCCGTGCAGAGGATGAGCCTTGAGGGAGGTGCTCACTGAGACCGGAGTGGACGACCCCTCAGGGAGATGAGGAAGGACCCCTGGTCTGGAGGGAGACATGAGGGCTAAGATGCTGGAGATCCCTGACTCTGCCCCTCCCCCGCCGCCGCCAATGCCAGGGCACAGGAGGCGAAGTGACCGCTGCAGAGCCAAGCCTGAAGGTGGCACCGGCACTTCCCCATGCCGGCACTGCTCTGGGTTCCCGACCCTGAGGTCCTGAACTGTGTGCCACGGTGGCCGGCCCCGCAGTGAACTCACACGGAGCTTCGGATGTTTTCGGGGTTCACTGCACACCCAGCCCACGTTGCCCTCGCAGAGCTGGGTGTTGGAGGTCTGTTGGAGGTCACAGTGATCAGAATCAGATTCCGTGTGGAAATCAGTGTAGGAGAAGGGAGAGACCCACCTCACTCTGTGGGGAAAGGCCCAAAGTGCCAACACCCCAAATTGAGTAATTATGGCTGAGGATAATAGCAACAGTGTTATTTTTCTGTGTGTGTGTGTGTGTGTGTGTGAGAGAGAGAGAGAGACTTGGTCAAATAGATACTAAGTAATTAAGACATAAATCCTTAATAAATTATTTATTAATCAATGGAACTGTTGGTTATTTCTTTTGGCCTAAGGGGTCCATGAAATGTACTGAGACTCAAGGGGGTGCTCTCCAGGGCTTGGGAAATGCTGCCACATTTCGGGAGGAGGTCGCTGTGGCTAATCCTTCCCTTGGCCAAATTACAGATTTCTTCCAACTGCACTTTTTCTCCAGAAAGGCCCTCTCCGGAGAAATCGGGACAGGAAAGGGGAGGTGGGGTCATCTCATCGTGAGAGAAGCAAATGTGTTCGGCACCGACTCCCCAGCATTTCCCCGCAGCCCTCCTTCTCCATGAAGGGGCAGACCCTTCACTGCTTTGGGACATTCATGCCTCAATTCCCCACCTGCACCTGCTTTCCTTCCCACCCGGGCTGACGTGCCGCACTGCGTGAGCACTGCTACGGGCTGAACGTGGGAGGCGGTGGGGTCTTTGAAGGTGATGAGGTCACAAGGATGGAGCCCTTGTGCGTGCGATTGGTGCCCTTACAGAGGAGACCACAGAGGGCTCCCTCTCCCTTCTATCATGTGCGGGCGTGTGAGAAGACCGCCGTCTATGAGCCAGGAAGCGGGCCTTGCCAGACTGCCCAGCAGCTGCGCCGCCAGGACCATGAGAAATAAGGGCTTGTTGTTCACACCGCCCAGTCGCAGCTCGAACAAGACAAGTGCCTCCAATGCACAGGGCATCGAGTGAGATTCTGGGGGTACGAAGAACAACTCCCCAAGTTCGAGGCATCAAGGGGTATCAAGGCATTCTAGAACGTGAGATCGGCCATGATTTGGGCTCTCATCCCTACTCCGGGTCATGCTTTGTGCAAAACTGGGGCTTATTTGCATCCTGACGTCCGTCACCTGCAAGCAAGGCCACAGAACCCAGCAGCCATGAGTCCTCGAGCCCAGGCCTCCATCCGGGGTGTCCCCAGGCAGGCCAGCTTCCTCCCAGGCTTTGCCCTGTTCCCTCCCGCACAAAGCCTCTACTGTCCTCACCCTGGTCTCTTCTGCCTCCCTGCCCGTTCTGTGCCTGTGCGTTCTGCTTCTAACACCCTGGCACTATCCTGGCCAGGGGCTCTCTTCCCATGCAGACAGCATCCTGGACAGCCCTATGCAAGCTTAGATATGCCTCTGGGTCCAGAGTCCTCTCCCTGCTTCTCAGTACCGAGCTGATGACAGTTCGGGGGAGGAGTTACTTCGTGGTTTAAGTCCCACAGTGAAAGGCGGATTTTGCAGGTGTCTTTGGGATCATGAAAAATACCTGAATTTAACAGGAAGCAGAAAAATCAACATTACCCCAGTTCACCCTTAGAACAGCAACTGAGACCTAGAGGCAGCCTGAACGTGTGCTACGCACAGATAAGGAAGCAGGCAGACGGCTCGTGTGGGAACGTGGTAGGGCTGGGGTTCAGACTCCGGCGGGCTGGCCCCGAGGCCCCCAGGATTCACCTGTGTTCTCCTCCCCTCCTGATTATGCATCTCAGAGTCAGCCCGAATTCACATTCGTGAGATAGGTGTTGGCTGCTGTCAAGTGTTAGAACTAAGTACCATTTACAAACACAGGCACTTCCTTCCATTAGACTCTCTCGATGTAACGTTCCCTTCTTTTTAAAGATTTTTTTTTTTTTGACAGACAGATCACAAGTAGGTAGAGAGAGACAGGAGGAGGAGGCAGGCTCCCTGCCGAGCAGAGAGCCCGATGCGGAACTCGATCCCAGGAACCTGAGATAATAATGAATATGAACATCACTCTCTGCGCTCACTGAGTGCCAACACTCGGTCTCCTCTCAGCGGGCAAGGGAAGGTGGTATGGGACGTCGACCATGACATTTAGAAACTGCTTTCCAACATGCCGTTAGGTCTGCTATTGCAACTGAGGTTCATGCAAGTCCTCTATGACCAAGAAGACAAATCCCTCTTTCCTAGAAGAAGATTCTAGAACGAGAACATAGGGGTCTTCAGTCACACAGTAGCAGGGCCCATGTGGAATTTTTTTGCCTCTTCCACACTTTCAGAATAGTTAGCATTAATTCATCTTTCTTTGCAGGGTGAGTGGAAGGCAGAGGGAATCAGTGTTTTCTTGTTTTGTTGGTTGGTATTACATAGTTGAAAGTAAATGATGGGAAACCCAAGATAGCAGATCTCACCCTGAGAGACTCTGAGGTGGGAGATGACTTCTCCTCTTCTTCTCCTAGAAAACAAAGGAAGAAGAAAATTCACATTTCTCTGAAGCATAAGACCAGACACAGAACTTGCCAATTTTTCCCTTTGCCTCCTCTCTCACCCCTGGTTTTACATCTTGATGCCCTATGGACATTCACCTGTATCTTAATCTGTTTGGGTCTCTCAACAAAATAACATAGACTGGGGGGCATAGAAACAACAGAAATCGACTTCTCACAGTTCTGGAAGCCACAAGGTCCATGATCAACAGATTTGATGTCTGAGGAGGACCCGCTTCCTGGCTCACAGACACCTTCCTTCTGTGTGCCCACGTGAGACAGGAGCAAGGGAACTTTCCTGGGCCTCAATAATACGGCCTCTAATTCCATTTATGAGGGCTCTGTCCTCACAACCTAATCACGTCCCAAAGGGCTCACCTCGAAACCCCATCACTGGGTCTTAGCTTCTCAGCACAGAAATTCTGGGGGGGATGAACATATTCAGTTCACAGCAGACTCTGCAGCGTCCTGTTGGAGAGCTGAAAGCCCTTAACGGCACCATCCTGCCATTGGCTCTCTGCCATGTCAATTTTCAGAGGGATGAGTAAGGTCAGTTTACATTAACCCCAAGTTAAAGAAGTGGCCCTGAATGAAGGGTTAGAGATGGGGTGGTAGGCACGGGTCGCTGACGTGCTCTACCTGACGAGGCTGTGAAGCCAGGAGAGAGCAACAGCTGTGTCACCTTGGTGATGAATGGCCCACGAGCACTCAGACATGGAAGCCAGCTGGCATGAGACACGGCCTTTGACAATAGTGATTAATAATTACTGGAAGGAAAGCAGTCTCCACAATGAGGAACATAATGTTGTAATGAAGTATCAGGTACCTATGAACTTAACTAGGCACTGAACAACAAGGCTCTCCAGAAACGGGTGGAAAATCTTCAAGAGCAAGAAACAGAAGTGAGAAGATAATAGGATGGTGTCAACGGAAGAAACCGAGTTCAAGTTACAGCAACAAGGCGTGTTATGTAAAAATTATAACAGCTTTATGACAGTGTGATTTAAACCCATCTTAACCACTGCAAGTGTAGAAGCCAACAATTTTATTACATTTGTAGTTGAGACATTAGTACTATAATGCAGCTTGGAAATGTTTCCATCATCCCTAAAAATTTCCTGTGTGTGTATTTGCAGTTGATCAGCACTCCCATCCCCTTAACCACCAATCTGCCCTCCGGCTCTGTAAATTTACACTTAATAAGGAGCCTTCGTGCCGGGTTTCCTTCAATTAGTCTAACATTTTTGAGGTCCTCCATGTTGTAGTATGTTCCCGTAATGTATTCCTGTTTATTAACAAATAGCACTCCATTATATGATTATACCAGTTGATAGACATTTGGGTTGTTTCCATTTTGGGGATATCATGAATAATGCTGCAAAGAACATTCATGTACACAAGTCTTTGTGAAGACATACATTTTTATTTCTCTCAAGTAAATTCCTAGAAATCTAATGGGAATGTTAATGGGTGTGAAGAGGTTTTAATTTCATTTCCCTCATGAATGATGGTGCTCAGCCCCTTTCCATGTGCTTATGAGTCATTTATGTGTCTTCTTTGGAGAAATGACTACCAGAGTTTTTGGACCATTTTTAAATTGGGTTGTTTTTTGTTATAATTGAGTTGTAAGTGTTCTTTATATATTGTGTATACCAATCCTTTATCAGAGAGATGATTTGCAAATATTTTCTCATGACTTATATTTTAACTTTCTTAATGGTGTGTTTTAAAGTACAAAGTACAAAAAACTTGTAAAAATTGTAAGTTTTTAAATTTAAGAACAGCTGCCAGCTGTTGCTAATTTCTATGTTGTCTTGCTGTCCTAAGTTTGGTTCCTTAGCTTTTTCTTTACCAAAGTAAACAATTTCCTCTATTAAATTCCTTTTGGTTAAGACAGGTGGGGACACCTGGGTGGGTCAGTCAGTTAAGCATCTGTCTTTGGTTCAAGTCATGATCCTAGGGTCTTGGGAGCAAGCCCTACTTTGAGCTCCCTGATTGGTGGGGAGTCTGATTCGCCCTCTCCCTTTGCCCCTCCCCCTGCTTGTACTCTCTCTATCTCTCAAATATATAATTAAAATCTTTAAAAATAAATAAAATAGATAAATAAAATTAGTTAATTAAAAAAAGTGACAGGTGGTTTCTGTTTTTCCAGCTGGACCTTGACTAACACATCTTTAAAGTTCTGATATTTTATTTGCTAATGACAATATATCTCTCTCTGTCAGGAATGATCTCTCTAATCGCTTATGCCTTCCACTCACCTCATCCCAGGCCCCCCACACCCTTTGCCAAGCAAACTTATTCATTATTCAGATTTCAGATCAAAGGGCACTTTCCTCCCATGTCTTTTCTGACACCCAGTCTAAGTCTGATTTCTTACTTTTCCATAAATGTTAGCTCCACGAGAGGACTCATTACATTCCCCATCACTCAGCACAATGCCTGGCACGCAAAAGCTCGATAAATCAGTTTGAATGCATGAATATGGCAGTAGTTCACTGGGCCACTGAACCCATTACTTCATAAGATTTAAGAAAATCAGAATGATGGAAGGAGGTATTGAGACAAGAAGAGCTGATAATTCTCTTTAATGAAGTAAAAGGAACCCTCTCGGGGCCAGGCTGTTCTCATGTTAGTTGATTAATAACAGCCTCTGGAAAGCCTGGATGACAGAAATGCTGAAGGACCTGGGACTCTGGGAATCAGAGAGGAGCTCCTCAAAAGCATGGCAGCGAGCCTTGCTCCCACTGTGGATAGAATAAGACGGGGAAGAGAGTGTCCATTGGCAGACACGTTGAGTGGTTCCCCTGGTATCTAGAATATGCCTCGGTTATGGTCTGAATGTATGTCTCCCCCCAAATGCATGTGTGGAAACCCTACCCCACATGTGGCTGCATTTGAAGGAAGGAAGTCATTAGGAGTAAATGAGGTCATGAGGATGGGGGCTCTGATTTGAAAAGATTAGTAAGAAGAGGCAGCAGAGAGTGAGCTCACGCCCTCCCCACTCCTGTGTGCACACACTCCACAAAGGCCGTGTGAGGAGAGAAAGAATGTGGCTGAATATGAGCCAAAAGAGAGCTCTTACCAGAAACCGAATCAGCCAGAACTTTGATCTTGGACTTCTAGCCTCCAGAACTTGGAGAAATTTCTGTTGTTCCAGCTGCCCAGCTTATGGTCTTTTATGGTGGTCAAAGCTGACCAAGGCTGCCTCCCTTTCCCCCAACCTTCAGGAAATTGCATTATAGACAATGCTTGGATTCAGGAAGGGAGGGAGTCTGTGTCTCTGCTTGAGTGACAAAGTGAGGAGAAGACAGAACCCCGCAGAATACTGCCAAAGGCGGTGAACACTCACAGAGCCCTGGGTAAGCTCCGGGTCCTGGGCCCAGGGCTCTACATGCTTCAGCTGGCTTAACTTGCACAGCAGCCAAGGGATAGGATCAGGAACCAAGGCCCAGAGGGATTTCTTGTTTACCCAAAGTCGTACAGTTCATCAGAAATAGGGCTGAGGTCCGAACTTGGGCAGCCGGGTTCCAGGGTCCTTGTCTGGCTAGGTTGCAGTGACTCTCAGAAGCACGGACCAGAAGGGGGCAGGTGCCAGGGGCTGGAGGACTCCAGAGCTGGAGGGGATGAGGGACTTAGTTCATTGAACTGTGATCCTCCTGTTTGCTGAGACAGGTTTGGCATGAGTGGAAGAGAAAAGGTCAGCTTCAGAGTGTTATCAAAGTCTGTCCTGTGTGTCCCTGTGTCTATCCTACAACCACCTCAGCTCCAGCAGCTGTGGAAACAGATGTAGGCCAACCAAGTGAGTGCAAGCAAAGGCTATTCGTTCAGAGGTTGCCTCAGCGAGGGAGTCAATTATTTCTCTGGGGCTTGGCAGACACTCAAAGGCAGGCAGAGGTGTGGGACAAGCTTGTCGTGGGAAAATGGAAGGCTCAGGTATCCCCTGCAATTAGTGAGGGGTGCGTATGTGGTTTTCTCCCTTTGGTGTTAAGTTGGAAGTAGGAGCAAAAATTGGCCAGTTGTTACAGGGGTTGTCGTTTGGGGTCCCGAGCGGGATGGTGCTCTGACTTCCTGCGAGTGTGACTCATAGGTGGTAGGCTGGATTCCTGGGCGGGCCACTGTGGATTATGAGCTGGTTTCCTGAATGGCTGCTGGAGAGTGGGTCAGGGTTCTAATTTTGTATGTGGCATGGCAATTGTTCACAGGTATTCAATCTCTCAATGCCAAAAGAAAGAGCTATTGTTGGAGACTTTGCTTTGGTCCAGCTTCTTTGGCCTTGGGTGAGCAGGGGCTCCTTAAATCAGTCGTTTTTTCATTTTGGTTTTTTCAATGTTTTTTATTATGTTATGTTAGTCACCATACAGTACGTCATTAGTTTTTGATGTAGTGTTCCATGATTCATTGTTTATGCACCACACCCAGTGCTCCATGCAATCCATGCCCTCCTTAATACCCATCACCAGGCCAACCCATCCCCTCACTCTCCTCCCCTCTAAAACCCTCAGTTTGTTTCCTGGAGTCCACAGTCTCTCATGGTTCATCTCCCCCTCCAATTTCCCCCAATTCATTTTTCCCTTCCTTCTCCTAATGACCTCCATGTTATTCCTTATGCTCCACGAATAAGTGAAGCCATATGATTATTGACTCTCTCTGCTTGACTTATTTCACTCAGCATAACCCCTTCTAGTCCCATCCATGTCAATGCAAATGGTGGGTATTCATCCATTCTGATGGCTGAGTAATACTCCAGAGTGTATATGGACCACATCTTCTTTATCCATTCTTCTGTTGAAGGGCATCTTGACTCTTTCCACAGTTTGGCTACTGTGGCCATTGCTGCTATGAACATTGGGGTGCATATGGCCCTTCTTTTTACTACATCTGTATCTTTGGGGGTAAATACCCAGTAGTGCAATTGCAGGGTCATAGGGAAGCTCTATTATTAATTTCTTAAGGCATCTCCACCCTGTTTTCCAAAGTGGCTGCACCAACTTGCATTCCCACCAACAGTCTAAGAGAGTTCCCCTTTCTCTACATCCTCTCCAATACTTGTTGTTTCCTGCCTTGTTAACTTTGGCCATTCTAACTGGTGTAAGGTGGTATCTCAATGTGGCTTTGATTTGAATCTCCCTGATGGCTAATGATGATGAACATTTTTTCATGTGTCTGTTAGCCATTTGTATGTCTTCATTGGAGAAGTGTCTGTTCATATTTTCTGACCATTTTTTTACTTGATTATCTGTTTTTTGAGTGTTGAGTTGTTTTTTTTTAAGATTTTTATTTATTTATTTGACAGAGATCACAAGTAGGCAGAGAGGCAGGCAGAGAGAGAGAGAGGAGGAAGCAGGCTCCCTGCTGAGCAGAAAGCCAGATGTGGGGCTCGATCCCAGGACTCTGGGATCATGACCCGAGCCAAAGGCAGAGGCTTTAACCCACTGAGCCATCCAGGTGCCCCGAGTTTGAGTTTTTGATAGATCTTGGCTATCGGCCCTTTGTTTGTGGTATCATTTGCAAAGATCTTCTCCCATTCCATGGGCTGCTTCTTTTTTAGTAGCTTTCAGCCAACACTGCATATTAGGCTCACCTGGGAGGTGAAAGAAAACACCAATTCCCAGGGCCTACCCTGGGCTGATTAAATTAAAATCCCTGGATTTTAATCCAGGAGTACGGCTCCGACTTCAGGAGGTTCTAAAACCTCTCAAGTGATCCTAATTTACAGGCAGGAGTAAGAACCCGCTCTGAAGGCCAAAAACAGACGCTGAGTTAGAGAAGAGTTTCTCAAACGTTAATGTGCAAACAAACCACTTGAGGATTTTTTTCTAACAGGCTCATTCTAATGAAGGACGGGACATCGATTCTGCATTTCTAACAACCTCCCTGGTGACGCTGACTCTGTTGGTCCTCTACATAGCAAGGAAGCAGCATTAGGCTCAAAGAAGAAATCATTAAAAGAAAACTATGGATGGATCTTCACCCCCTCCAGAACAGTCTACCAAGAGCTGCTGTTACCAGTGAGATGCTGTAGGGAAGTCAACAGCGGTGCATCAGCAGATCTGAGTTCCATCTTTGGAGACATAATAAACTCTGTATCATCTTGGGTAACTTGTATAAGCATTTCAAGCTTTAGCTTTCTGATAAAGTACATAAGTGGCTTATAACAGATAATCAGAGAATAAAAAGAATGGCAATTAATACTTTAATGCTTGCTACGTGCATCCAGTATGCCAGGATTTTACTATAAGAAGTATTTAGGGTAATGAATGCAACATCAGTAGTGTTCCCAGATTAAATACAGGACACCTAGTTACACTTTAATTTCAGAACAACAACAAGTTAATGTTGAGATTAACTATGCCCCATGCAATAATTGGGACATACCTGTACTAAAAATGGATTCATAACTTAATAGGTCATCTTATACTTTTATCTATTAATTCAAGCGACCCAAAGAGGTCTTACACCCATTTTAGAGATGAGGAGGCTTATTCCAAGATCACCCAGCCAATTAGCAGAGGAATTGGTATTGGAAGGCACAAAGTTTCCCTTAAAGCCCAGACTCTGCTGCTAGGCTCACCCCCTTCGATTGCTAACACTGGCTGAGGCTTAGACACATGCCCATGGGACAGGGGACAGTGGTCAATGGCGGGTCAACCTCGGATCCTATTTCCTCAACAATGACTAGGTTGGGCCTCTTTTCTGTTGAAATCAGGGGCTGGGTATCACTCCGTCTCTCTCTAGTCCTCTGCCTGCAGGATCTGATGTGGGGCCCTCTCTTCTCCAGATTTTCGTTGTAGGCCAAGTACAATGTGATCCTTGTAGTTGGGGTAATTTTTACTTCAAGTCTGGAATGCAGTTTTTCTTGAGTTCATTTCCTTTAAGAGATGTGTGTCTTCTGTTGCACAGAAGAAACACAGGAGGCTGACCTTGCTTTGTGAAGCGTATCCAGCATCGGTTCCTCCTCACTTTCAGTGCCCCAACCTCACACCACCCAAAAGAATCCCGACCTCCCAACCTAAATGCCTCGAGGACCTTCTTCCTCATTCCCTCCCACTACGCTTCACTCCTCCCCTGATTCCAGCATAGACATCTACCTGACCCGCAGGTCCCGTTTCTTCCTGCTAAAATAACAGGTATGAGACCATGGTCTGGAGGCAAGAAAGATCCAACCCCCTTTGGGAAATTTCTCCCTTCTAAGACCTTTTATGATTGGCTGGTCCCTTATAACAACCCCAGCTAGGATGCTCTCTCTGCATCTTCCCTTGATAGAGGAGGATCTCAGGGCAATGCAGGTTGCTTTAGGAGGGGTCTTTCTTTCCGGTAATCTCAAACAAACAATTCTGCAACCATCCCCAAGTCTGGAAGAAAAAGGCCAATCAGCTTTGGACTCAGTGTCTAGGGTCTTCCTAGCATGGCTTCCTGACCTGACTTTGCCTAATGCTTTTAATAAATGTACTTTCGGCCTTTTCCCATTCTGGGGGTGGGCTGCTGCCCCATGGTTATGAAAATGTTTTGTAAACTCTGAACCACTCTTGTATCTAAGCGTTGCTGGCTGGATCTCTGTCCGGCTGCATCGAGACAGCCAGTCTCAGCTCTCTTCCACTGGCACAAAAAAGTAAACACCTGGATAAAGAGAGCAGAAAGTTTGGATGCAGAAAGCAGAAACACAAGTCGATACCTTTCTCCTTTGCCTGGGTAACGAAGAACCAAGAACCAAGGAGGATACAACCAGTTAACAGAAGTCAAGAAGTTTTCACAAGGCCATAAGAGGATTGCTGTAATTTAAGAAGTTTTTTGTATTCTACACTGTGCTTCATTTTTAAGATGTCTCAGAACTGTATCAGTCCCAGAGGAAGTATAAATTCTAGTCAGGATACAAGAAATAAACTAGGATAATGGGCAAAATAAAATTTTTACAAGCTTGGTATCTCAGTCTTAGGGGACGATAAGAAATGTTTGCCTTCTCAAATCTTTTCTGTTTCCAAATCTTCTCCAGTGGATGTATTTATCAATGTGTCTATCTGAAATAAAGATAGGCTTCTAGAACTGGATATTAATTTTTCAAGATCTGGTTCAAGTTTTATGCCCTCCACAAACATGTCCAATCAAATTCAACCCACAGTGATTCTTCAGGCTTGGGAGGTTAATGCAGTAACCGTGTCTGCATCTCAAGTTATCTCGCTCAACGCGAGTCTATATTTTATTTGCCGTAAGCTATTTGAGAGTAGAAATTATATCTTATTTTTCCTTTTTATCGTATATATTTAAGGTGTACCATGTGATGACAGCACATACATGTACATCATGAAATAATCAGCACAGTCAAGGCAATGAACCCTCCCACCACCCCACAGGGCTGCTTTTTGTGGGTGTGAGAACAGGTGCACAATGCGGAGTATTACCTACAGTCTCCCTGCCGCACATTAGGTCTGCGGAACGTATTCACCACACACAACTGAAATTCTATACCCCGGACCAACATGTCCCGAGCTTCCTCCCCCCACAGTCCCTGACAAACACCATGTTCCTCTCGGCTTCTCTAAGTTTGGCCACATTAGATCCCGTAGATGAGATCACTGTATCTGTCTGTATGTGTCGGGCTTCTTTCACTTAGAATATCGTCCTCCAGGTCCACGCATGTTACACAAATGCTGGGACTTCTGTTTAAAGGCCAGGTCCACAGTATGTATACACCGATTTTCTTTTTGTTTTTTAAAAGATTTTATTTATTTATTTGACAGGCAGAGATCGAAAGCAGGTAGAGCAGCAGGCAGAGGGGTTGGGGGAAGCAGGCTCCCCACTGAGCAGAGAGCCCGATGCGGGGCTCGATCCCAGGACCCTGTGATCATGACCTGAGCCGAAGGCAGAGGCTTAACCTGCGCAGCCCCCCAGGCGCCCCCCGCATTTTCTTTATTCCGTCACTGAGGGACATTTAGGTTGCTTCCATAGCTCGGTCTTTGGGAAGAATGTTGTGAACACAGGAGTACAGGTAACATCTGAGACCCTGATTTCATTTCCTTTGGATAAATACCCAGAAGCAGGATTGCTGGACTGTACAGTATTTCTATTTTTAATGTTATTGAGGAAAGTCCATCCTATTATACTCTTTTTAATAATAAGACACTTATCGTTTTTTTTCCCCAAAAATAAGCACCCACGCTGGTGCGGTTTATTCGCATCTCCCTGGTGACGGACATCGCATTTTTCAGTGATCGCGTCGTTCCAAGGACCGTCGAGCGGGTAGAGCAGTCGCAGGTGCTTTGGGAGCTTTGCTGGTGTGAGCTAATGGTGTGCGGGGTCCCCTTTAGTCAGGAGCTGTCTGCTCGCCTGGGCCCAGGACAGAGTCAGTGGTCCCGGGTCCCCGGGTCACGCCATGTGGTGTTCTGGATGGACACTGGACTGACCGGTCTGGCGGGCAGACCTCGCTGTGAAGCGTTGGACTGAGTGTATGACCCGGCATATGGAGCTGGTTCCTTCCAGCGCCCACTTACTGAGGCTGACTTTGGTGCTGGGATCCCAGGAAACAGGGAAGTACAGGTAGGAGCATGTGACCCCCAAAGCCCAGATTCTCTCTGCGCCCTCTCATCAGAAGCCAAATTTGGAAGGACAAGCAGATGGAGCCCGGCAGCCGGGAAGGGCAGGAGAGAAGCAGCTTTGTCACCATTGCAAAGCCATCTGTCCCCCACTCGCCGCAGGCGCCCCACAGGGAGCCACGCAGGTTCAGATCCTCGGCAACAGGATCCCAGGCAAAAACCAGCTCAGGTAGAGGACAGCATTCATGTGGTCACACCATCTGCACTTGTTTCTAGATGGGGACAAAAGACAGAGCAGCAGGAAGGGCGGGCACTGTTTGCGGTTCCCTGCTGCGGGCACCCGAGAGCTCAGGGGGTTCTGCAATATTGATAAGCAATTGCCGATGCTCCAGATGACTAATTGGATTAATCTGATGGAAAACCAGGTGTTTCCTCTTCTTTAACAAAATTGTCATTTGAAAGGGACACCTGTGTGGGGGACCTTGGTTCCACCTCTGGGGACTGGTGTGGCACCTAGGGGACTCACATCAGAAAGCGCGAGCTACCACTTACTTCTCTTAGCCTCAGCTCCCCCTCTGCAAAAAGGAAAAAAAAAAATGTCCCCGGGCTACTCTTCTGTTGTTGCATAATGACCACACACAACACCTGTCACTAAGCTCGCTCCCAGCTCTCCGGGCCAGAGGCCGGGCGTGCACGGTCAGAGTCTCTGTTCAGAGAGTCCGCCGGTCTGCATTCCCAGCCAGAGCCTCAGTGGAGGTGACAGGATTCAGTTCCTGGTGGTTGCAGGACTGAGGTCCCAGCTGTCAGCAGGGGCCGCTCCAGCCCCAAAAGGCTACCTGTATTGCTTGTCACATGGTTCCTGCCATCTTCAACGCCCTAGAGGAGAACTTCTCACACATCAAATGCCCTTCATGCTTTGAATCTCTCTCTCCAGCAACAGAAAGGTCTTGTTTTTATTTTATTTTTTTTAAGGGCTCACCTGGTTAGGTCACCTTGATAATCTTCCAGCGTTAAAGCCAACTGTTCTGGGCTCTTCTGGAAACCCCTTCACAGCAGCACTTGGATTAGTGTTTCAGTAGTGGGAGAAGCTGTGTGTTCACCAGGGGGTAAGGACTTCGCGGGCAGTCTCAGAATTCTGTCTGCCGCAGTCCCTCATGGACCCACGTCTGTTGTCCCAGAAAAAAATACAGACAGGATTTTCATTCATCAAAAAACAGAGGTGAAAGAGCTTTCCACAGAAGGTTTAAAACTCGATGTCAGGCCGGCAGGAAGGGAAAGCACGAAGGAGAGGGGGTGGGATCCTGGAGGTCTGTTATGAGCCATGGGCTTCTCATATGTTGACCTAATACTCCTCAGTATATGCTATGGAAACATTCCCATTGGCCGTTAATAGCTGTGGCATAAAACAGTAGCCATAGACAGATAAGTTTAAAAAATGAGAAATAAAGGAAAAAAAAAACGAAATAGGACTAGGACTAAGTAAACATGTTAAGCGATCTGACAATTCCTGCAAGGGTGTGTGTTGCATATTCAGTCTTCAAAACAGGGAATAATGATGGTGATAAAGATACAATTCTAAAACATACCACTGTTTACATATTAATATTTCGGAGGCTGTGTCTTATTAAAGTTGATAGATGCATTATAGACTGTGACATCCCCCCAGGTGGCTGGTTAGTTGAGGTCGCCGCTGGCAGCAAAGCTGGCCCTGCAGGCAGCCAGGGGGGAGCAGCTCTGGAGGGGCGGGGCTCCGGGCTACTGAGCACAGAGGAGAGGTGGTCATGACGCCCCTGCCCTGGTGCTCATCCTGCAGACCTCAGCAGGAGGCCGGGGTTGGCGGGAGGCTGCTCTTCCTTGCCCCTGAGCCAAGGGTGCGGCTCCCCTCTTAGAAGGGGTGGCTGGGTAAGCCCCCGCCAATGCACAGTGATGTCTAAGGGACAATGGCAAAGGGAGTTTTGAGCTCAAAGCCACAAATAGAGCCCCATTTGGGGGGTAGATTGGGAGTGCTGCAGGGGAGTTGGGGGGGGTCAGGACACATGATGTAGGGACCAGGAATAGCTCGACTTAGAATATGAAAGCCGGCGGCCGCTTTCTTGCAAACAGGGTCCGCTGTAGCAATCAGGAAGCAACCTAGCAGCAGAAAGCTGGGGGCTTCCCACGGGGGATCTGGCCAGCCACTCAGGAGGAGGCGTGGTGGCCCGTAGGCAGCGACACCAGGGCCCGTCAATTTTGGATCAACTGTCTAGAGTTCGGCTTCCAGGAACTGCACCGAAAACCAACGAGTCAGGTATAAAGAGGATGGAGGCGGGGCCGTGAAGAACAGAGACCCCAGCGGCACCGAATCCAGCAGGAGCAGCAAGACCACCCCGTCAACTCCCAAACCACAGGCTCCAAGTGCTGCTCCAAGTGCCCCAAGAGTCTGAGGTCAAGGTCTGGGAACTGGAGTCAGAGCTGGGACCAGGGTGAGACCCAGCAAGGACCCGGCGGGACCAGGGGTCTGACTCACTGCTCAGCTGAAGGTCAGGAGGAAAGCTTCCTGCTCTGCTCTGCTCCAGGCTGTGGCCAGGGTGACCTCCAGAAGCCAAGTTTCAAGGAGACCCACGCGGAGAGGGTCGATTGCATAATGCTGCCAGGTAGAAGGCGCAGCGGCGAGGGGCGAGGAAACCGGCACGAGGCTCTGTGACCTGCGCAAGAGACGGTGCACCCTGGTCTCGTGCGTGGAATGCAGGTGCTGGAGGTGACGAGCTGTTGACCAAGCTTGTCCCCCAGTGCAGCACGGGGACATGCACATAGCGCTGGGTAGCAATGACTCTGGAATCCGGTGAGTTATCTGTGGCCGGTACTGTGTGCCGGGAGCCAGAGTTGTCCAAGCCCACCGAACTTCTCAAACCTTCTTCTGTTTTCCCAGTTCAGGCTTCAGATGGCCCCTTGTGCTGAGCGAAGCCGGCCCCCGCCCTCCCACGCCTCCTGCACCCCACCCGCCCGCCATCTGCATGGAGAGCACCTCCTAAATGTAAATAAGGAAATTAGCACCAGGTACTCCCTATACATAATTCATCTGCACAATAATTGAATGAAAAGCACACAATATTTAGCCATTAAATTTTCATGGGACGCGGTAAATATGCATTTCTGATTTTTAAAAATACATTCTCATCATTTAAATCGCATTTTTATGGTAACTTGGAGGGATGCCTGATAGATAATATTCAAATTGTCTTTTATTTTTTAATAAACTCCGTAATTCAATTGAAAAACTAATAAGAAAAAAATTCTGGACTGTGTAACTGAGTTTAATTCAGAGGCTATTTCTCGGTTCTGCTGCACAGGGATCAAGTTGCAGGGGGTTCCTGTCATCACAGATCACCCCCCGCAGGGTTGAGGATGAGCACATTTAAGTTTTGTATAACAATTTCCCGGGAAACCCTGTTGTCAGAGAAGACGACGCAATGACCCCGACTTTGATTAGACGGGTTCACCTGCTTTGGAAGGGCCTGGCTGTCCTTAGGTTCCCCTAAGGCCCGTCTGTCATCAGTGGGAAAGCTTCATCGTCAGCCCACCCGCGGCCCACCTCGCGCAGAGCACCTCCGTCTTCATAAATGCAGACGCCGACCCCTCCGAAGGTCTGTTCCATGCCCCCTTCCAGCTCCTGTTACAGGTCAAAGAGCTGGTTCTGGGGGTCCGGAGAAGTTCACCATATGTTACTCCTCTTCTGGCCCCTTTACAGTCCAGCGCCTGCCCGATCTAACCCACTCGTCCAAACCATCCTCAGGGTCGCCAGCTTGTCCGTAGACAAGGCACTCGGTGGGCCGCACTCAGGGTCACACATGCCAACCTAGGAACATCCCCAGCAGACGGCCGCCCTTCCCCACAGCTGGGGCTGAAAGCCCAGAAGGATCCACAGCCAACACTTTCTGACCCCAAATAATTGTCACTGCGCCCGGCATCTGAATCAAGAAAATCCAGCGTGACTGGACTTGGGCCAAGGTCATTTCCATGGGTCCTTTCCCCATCATAGGTTTCCTGGAAGTGCTCCGGAGGCCTGGGGGATGCCCAGGGGGTGCCCTCCAGCTGTTCCTCTGCCCAAACTTGTCACTAAGGTGGTCTGGGTACCCCGGAAATGTCAACCCCCCTCTGATTGCCAGGGAAGTGAGGGCAGTGATTTTCAGAAAACAGGTTATCACCCTTTGATATTCATTACCAAAAATTGTCTGAAATCACCTAGAAGCCCATGATTAGCCAAGGACAAGGTGCATAGGATGGACAAACAAAGCGTAAGCCATAACATCTCAGTGGTTCTCACCGTGAGGGGCTCTGCCCAGAAATTCGCTTTCCTCCGCTGCCCAGCATGTCAGCGTCGCTTGTAGGCAGTTGGTAACATCTCACCCCAAAATGTGGTGAAGGGAGCTGGACCCAGCTTGCTTTCTTCCTTTTTTTTAAAAAAAAATTTATTTATTTATTTGACAGACAGAGATCACAAGTAGGCAGAGAGGCAGGCAGGGGGGTGGGGCTGAGCAGAGAGCCCGATGTGGGGCTGGATCCCAGGACCCTGGGATTCCCAGGACCCTGGGATCATGACCTGAGCTGAAGGCAGAGGCTTTAACCTGCTGAGCCACCCAGGCGCCCCTGGACCCAGCTTTCTACATGTTTCTATGTGTGTTCATGCTGCTGGTGAAGCTGCTTCCAATTAAGCAATGCTCAGTTTAGCTGTAGAAATACAGAGAAGAGGCAGAGGAGCGGCCGCAGAAATGAGACGTGAGGAAGGAAGCCTACAGAATGCTGGCCTTGGAGACATGGGCCGACCCTTGTAGCAATGGCCTCTCCGTGTGCTTCATCGTGCGTGGATGGCTATCAGTTATGTTGTGAGGATTAGGAACAGTCTCAAGCACACCGAGAGTAAGAGAAGAAGCCCCCGTCGTGTGCCCGCCCTGGGGTGGCACTCCCCATGCCTCAGAGCTGCTCATGCAAACTTCACAGCGGTGCCCAGAGAAGACAAAGTGAGACCCGAGACAACATGGTCACCGATTCGCTCAGGTGTGGCCTGTTGGGTGTGGGCTGGAATGTGCAACCATGCCCTGATTAAAAAAGTTTCCAAAACACAGACAAAACTAAGATACAGAATTTAAAATAAAAGCACATGGAAAGATGGAGCAGGCACTGATTAAAAATGAGCGAGTGCTTAGAAAGATCTGGTTGTCTGGGTTCCATCAACATGAAAGCCTTCTCTTCAAAATGCATCACGACGAAAACAAAACAGGCAAGTGTCAGAGTGGGACGAAATATTTTCAAATTATATATCTTATAAAATATCCAACAATTTCACTACTAATTATATGGCCAAGAGAAAAATCTGCAACCACACCAAACCTTGGATGCGAATGTTAATAGAAGCATCATTTGTAACAGCCTAAGCCTGGGAACAACCCAAATGTCCATCAGCAGGTGAGCAGGTAAACAAAATGTAGTGTGTAGCTCTACCTGTGCTGATGCTCTGTGTCTACCAGCGATCAGTCTGTCACAGAGCACTACTCACCGTTTAAAAGAATGAACTGTTGATACACTGCAACCTGGATGAATCTTCAAATAATCATGTTTGTTTGTTTATTATTTTAAAAAATAGCCATGCTGGGGCACCTGGGTGGCTCAGTGGGGTAAGCCTCTACCTTTGGCTCAGGTCATGATCCCAGGGTCCTGGGATTGAGCCCTACATCGGGCTCCCTGCTCAGTGGGGTGCCTGCTTCTCCCTCTCTCTCTGCCTGCCTCTCTACTTGTGATCTCTCTCTCTGTCAAATAAATAAATAAAATCTTTAAAAAAAATAGTCATGTTGAGTGACATCAGATGAAATAAACATACTGCTGGTTTCCATTTATATACAATTCTAGGTTATATGAATGAAAACATGTTGGCAATAATAATGCCAGTGGTTTTGTGTGGCTGGGTGGGGCTGGGACTGGTGGGTGGACGGGACACCCACCAGTATGTATCCAGTTTCCAGATACTGAAATGTATCCAGTTACAAAACTTTAAACATTAGTAATTCATTGTATGTTAACTCTACTTCACTAAAGTTGCTTAAAACACACCTAAACATGAACAAAGGAAGAAAAATTACAGCATAAAAAATCAGACACAAAAAAAGGCAGTAAAGAAAGGGCAAAGGAATTAAAGTAGGTGAGAACTGCAGAAGACAACGCCAAGATGAAATAGAAAACCAACCATGTCGGTCATTACAGTAGATGTTGTTAAAATCAAAAACAGACGGAAACCAACCTTGAAGACTCCCTGAGCAGACAGAAACCAAGTCAGCCAGACAAGCAAAGCTTTGTTTAGCTTGTTTTGCAAGACTAACTTGACCTGGGCCGTTTCTTGCTTCTGCCCCTGAAAATCATAAGCAAAACTTGCCGTGGTTCCCAAGGCTGGTCGGAGGTCATTGCTAACCAATTCCCTAGCATTTAAGAAAATTCTAATATTATAACCGGTCACCATGGAGAATACACGGCCACTGTCTTCTCACCGTATGAGCACCGGGCGGCACACCCCTGTGCCTCCTCGCGCGGGGGGTTTAGTGCTCCTGCTTTGCAAACTGTCTTTTTGGTATGTGCGCCATAAACTCCTACCAATTACTAATTCATTGTCATTTATGAACTTTTGACAACGTGAACATTCTATACACTTTAATCAAAGGACACAGAATCTCAAACTTGATGAAAAGAAAAACCAAAATCCAATTATATGTTGCCCAACAAGCAAAACACTTTAGATTAAAAGGATGCAAATAGCTTGGGCATAACGGGATGAAAAGAGATATTCTCTGCAAACAGTAATTGTGAAGGAGCTGCAGTGACAATATCACAGAAAATAGACTCAAAGACGAGAAATATTGCTAGAGTAAAGAGGGTCAGTTCATAATAAAAAGGGTCAATACACCAGGAATGCATAAAAATTATTATCATACAAACAACTGACAACAAAGCCGCACATCCAGTGTGAGTCAAGGGTAAGAGACACAGCGTGTGTAATGCCGGCCTCCCGCCGTTCCCCATCTGCGGCTGCGTGGGGCAGGTACAGACGCGACTGCACAGATGGACGGACGGATGGACGGACGGGAAGACCAAGCACAAAAAGGAAGCGGAAGGGCGACAGAGCCATCAGGAGCAGGGCTGGGGAGGGCAGAGGAAGTGCTCTGTACTGCAAGTTCAGAAGCCAACGTCCGCACACTGGCTTGACACCGACAGTATTCGGGAAGGAGGGGAGACGGGCATTGTCACCCCCATGCACAGCTGAGAAAACAGAGACCCTCAGGGGTGACGGACTGCCCAGGAGTGAGCTTGTGACTGAACCAAAACCCACCTTCATTTCCCCAGAAGCCGAGACTGGCATCCGCTGCCCCAGATCACGCCATGCTCTGCCTGAGTGGTCCCTCCTAACTGTCCCTCTCAGGGTGATGTCAGACTCAGGCCATCCCTCCAAAGGCTCCTTATGTAGCCCGAGACACAGGACATGCCTCTCGCCCCCCGTGTCTGTTAGGCGAGTGACGTTTGTTGGTGGCGTGTCAAGGGCCCTGGGCAGTGTGGACGCCTGTCTCCCCCACATGCCCGTGGGTGTAGCCTGTCTAAGTGACGTGACCCGTAGGAATCAGCTCAGTGAACTATGTCTCTGCCTCCCACTCGGGCCGTGTGAGAGGAGCAAAAGAAACAGAGGCGACCAGCAGACAGCCCCCGGGTGCCCAAGACACGTTCAGAAGAGAGAGCTCCCTCCCTTTCCCCGTGGACGCCCTTGACCTTGGCAAAAATAAGACGAGAGGCAGAAGTGAGAGTGGGCAGAGCCTCAGTCGTGGAGGCTGTGATGCCGTGAGAATTCCGACAGCCCTGACCTTGGCCTCCTGGCCACAGGCTTCTAGGGAGGACCAGAGGCAGCTCCAGCAGAAGCCCTGCAGCCACAGACGGTAGCTTCAGGAAACTGATGACTACATGGGGGGGCGTGGGGCTCCACAGAGGGCCGCACAGGGGACGGGGACAGCAGGCCAAGTGGATGCTGCGAAGTCTACCCGGGAAGCAGGGAAGCGTCCGCACCCCGTCCAGCCACACCCCGGCTACACACGTTTTGGCAAGTTATTGGAGTCCTCAATGCTGTAACTCCCATTTGTAATAAGTACATGGTAGAGGTACACGAATTCTGAGAAACACATAGGATGCTTCCTGTAATGCTTGGCTGAGAGGGCACCCAGCACACGGTAGCCAGTCCCAGCAACCTCTGAACTGGCGTCCCCATAGTCAAGGCTTTCTTACTGGTCTGTAAAATTGCTGAACTGTAGGTAGGATATGGTTTATCATCAGTCCTATACCAGAAACCCGTTTATGTAAGTATTGCCAGTCATTTAGCTTCTGTACTCAAAACACACGGACTTCCACAGCAGGGTGGTGGTGAACGGTGGAATGTTCTGGAATTGACTGTGTGAACGCTGGCTCAGCCTGTTCTTGGCGCCATGCCCTTAGCCTGCCATGACCTCCCTTGGCTGAGCTGTCTTGCCTGAGGTTAGGATACTCATCGGCTTGTTGGAAAGATTAAACGAGCTTCTACTATTCACACCCTTTGTTCTGGAGAAGTCCTCCCTGTGGAACGGTGCGTGGATGTAGGTGAGGAGGGGGCAGGGACAGAAGCTGGGCGGGCAGGGAAGAGACTCCCCTTTATTCCTGGGCCAGTGAGGAAGCGAGCATAGCGAGGTTCTGGTCGAAACCGGGGCTCACCTGGATCTCCGTTTCTGGCCCAGAGCACATCGCTTTAACTATAACAGTGGCCCTTGGAGTATCTGGGGACCTGCCACAGAAGGGCACGGGACTCGGTGAGAGGAGCCCCAGGAGCTCGTCTGTCCCCGGACCCACCCAGAGAGACTGTGAGTCTGACCCCATGGCAGGGGAGACTGGGGGCATCGCATGTGGGGGCGAGAAGTTGGGGGAATGAAAATGAGCTGAGCAATGGATCGCCATGCTTTTAATTCGTGTCCGCAAATTTTTGACATCCCTCCCATAAAAAAGGAGGGCCCTCGATCACTTCTCTGCGAAGGCACGTCATTTTAGTGACCCGCTTCTAACGAGTAGGATGGGTCAGAAGAGACCCCGCGTGACCCCCGAGCTTGGGTCTTACAAGTGATAGGGCTTCTGTCTGGCTGTCTGTCCTTGGGACCCTCCCTGGGAACCTAGCAGTGGTTGAACCCACATCCACAGAGAGAAAGGCCCATGGTTCTGACTCATCACTAAACGGAAGGGGTCAGGTTGTTCCTCTGGAAAGATTTTCCTGAAGACCCAAGGCAGGTCCACCGCTCCTAGGCTCCTGAGCCAAGCCAGGCGCTGCTCCTTTCTGGTTCCTTCTCTCGTCCTACTTCCCCACACAGCCTCCTTACCGTGACTTTGCCACAAGGGCTCCGCCGTCCGATCACACCATGGACCTTGGTCTATGTACCTTCCAGCCGGGACACCACTGACCACCGCAAAGGCCACACTGACTCATAACTGAGTTTTCCAGGGCAGTGGTCACTCAGTGAGGGGGAAAGCCCTACCCTTATGAGGGACATTCTTTATGGTAGTGCCTCATTCCCATTAATTCCCGGGGGTATCCTCTCGTGCCGGTGAGCTTTCTCTGTGACCGGACTTGGCTCCCCACCACACCGAGTGATTAATCTTTGCAGCTGAAACCATTTAACTGCCAGACCGAGACTCTGGGTCCAATCCTGCCCTTGGAGGGAAACGTTTGGGGTCCTGGAGCACGGAGCAGGGAGGTAAGCCAGCAGTGCCGAATTCTCCATTCCGAGAATGCACCCCTGAGAGAAGGCTTCTGTCCTTGCCCTGGACAGCTGGCTCCAGGAGCGGCAGGTTCTGCGAGCCCGGTGTCTGACTCGCCTTCCAGGGTCCGAGACTCTACTGCATGGCCACAAACCGTCCACGAAGGCCTGAGGTCTCACAAAGCTCTCTTCTCCTCTTTTTAGCAGCTGGAATGCTAGTGGTGAAATTCAGTCTCTGCGACTGCTGCGTACTCCTTTCCAAATCACAGGGACCACTTTTATATTCTTTTACCTACGGTCGAGGCAGACTCGCTGTCTGCCTTTCAGTCGTGGTTTTTGAGATTTGCTTTACAGAATCCCCTCGCCAGGCCTCACACCGCACAGACTAAGCCCTTCTTACGGGGCAGAGGTAGCACCTAGAACATTCCCCCGGCTCTTGTGACCACCCCAGAAACACTGCAGAGCGAGGGGATGGTATGATGGGGGGTAAGGCTTTTCCTAGGTGAGCATGGGAGGCCAGCAAGGGCGCCTCCACCAGCCGGGCTGAACGCCCGTCCCATCCCCGCCCTGGTTCACGGTCAGCTTCGCCCCTCACTGCTGATGTCTTGCAACAGCCAATGAGCCCGAGTGAGCGGCCCCAGAGCCACACTCCTCCTCCCACGTCAACTGCCACCAGAGCGAACGGGTGTGATCTCCTGAGAACACCTGACGAAGGTCATTAGGAGCTAAAAGCATTTGTCGCTGGGCTTACAACCGTGGTGGGGGAGCGACGTCGAGATTCACTCCTCTTCAGTAACTGGGTAGCAGCCAGATTCCGTGACTAACAAATCATTAGAATCCAGATCTGCTCAGAAGGAAGGGGAGGCCCCATCACTTACCACGTCGCTCAGACCACAGATAAACACAGGAATCATGTTTTCCCTCAAACCCACATCTGATCCAGGGGGACGCTCTCCCGGTCTGATCTGCAAATTGCGTCCTGAATCCTGAATCCAGCTGCTCTCATCCTGCTCCCACTACAGTGGCCTGGCCCCGTACCTTCCTGTCTGGCCTCCCAGCTACTCTCACGGGCCCTGAACCTGCCCCTTTTTCTGTTTCCCACAAATGTCCTATCATACAGGCCTAGTCCCTCCATGGCTCAATATTTGTACCCACTCCCCATCAGATGACATCTATGGCCCAGGAGACAAACTGTGAAACCCTCTCCCTCTCTGCCGTCAGTTCCTAGAGCCCCTCCAGCCCCAACGGGACTCAAACATTTTGCTGTTTCTTGAACTCCAAGACCACTCTCCCCTGAAAGCACTCTCGCCAACATCTCATGGTTCCAGTTCCTTCTTGGAATCTTCCTGCGGACTTAAACTTTGTTCTGTATCTGGAATCCAAACAGACCTGTCTATGAATTATGCCTTGTTCCTTGGGGTCAACAAAGAAACTTTTGCCAACCCCAAAGCCTACAGTACAGACTTACAAATAGTTGAAATCAGGGGTCTTGTTTTTCTCAGTTCTTCTAAAGGTTCTACTTCCTTTACTTCCTCATGTATTTGAATCTCTTCATTCACAATCCCCAAACCTGAACACACTACTCCAAGACGGGTGGGACGGTCACCTTCTATGTACTGGAAACACAGTGCAGCCAGAGACCAAATTAGCTTCTGTGATTAGAACAATATGTTGACCAAAGATTCATGCATTTACGGTAGATGACCACCGCCCCACCCCCGGTCTTTCTCACTCACGCATCGATAAGCCATGCCTCTCTTTCCTGCCCATGTGTTTCAAAGTAGCCTTCGACCCTTTGCCTTCAGTTAAGCATAGCATCTAATTATCCAGCCTGTACTGATGGTCTAGGACAAGCACGACCAGGGAAAATGGGGGTGGGGACGCAAAGGTTGAAGGAATGCAGGAAATGTGGTGGTTTGTGTGATAAAGACACTAACCAGCTAAGGGAAAGGACTCTAAGATGGGTAGCTGAGGTATGGAAAGAGCTTAGACCCAGTGTCATTGCCACTAGTAGAACCCAGGTCAGTGAGAGGAGGAAGGACAGCCGTGCAGGAGATCTACTCAACACACATCCAACTGTGTTGTCAGTGGGGAATGGGGTCTTGCTACATCAGAGGGTTGAGCAGCTGGTTTATTTGCTACTGGGGCAGAGCCTGCTCTGCTCTAACTAATAGACATTAGGTATCTCAGGATATGGCTCTGAGGGAGAGAGACTAGCGAGGATGGAGCCCCGATGGAGAAAACAGCAGGTGCCAAGGCCATATTAGTAGGACAGAGCAAAGCACTTGCGGGAAGTCTCCCGCACTCTGAAGTCACCCAGAATAATTTTTGCCAACGTTGAATCTTCAATTACAAGCTATAAATCATTTTTGCATGTTATTCATCCTAATGATTTTACAGTCTAATGTGTTATATTTCATGCATCTCCATCAAATGTCAGCAAGTGAAATGTCAGATTCTGAGTTGTTTGGCATCAGCAGGGCGAAGACGTTACGCACAAAGCCTACCAACTGGAAAAGAGCTTTGGACGGGGGGCCACAGTGTCGTTAATCCCAGCTCTGGGCCAAGGTCACTACCACATGGCAGTTGGGCTGTTACTGTGAACAATGAAGTCAGAAAAGATTATCTTAACGTTTTCTCTAGTTCTGACACTGTGTACTGTTGGGATTCTCACACACTGTGGTGACTAGTATCTCTACTACCAGTCATTGTAAAGGAGTAATGAGCGTTGTCAGGCTGTGTTGTCCAAGAAAACTCAACAAAGCCAACTGACTGAACACATCTGCAGCTACGTATTACCAAAGCTGCTGGGAAGCCTGCCAGGAGATTCCCACAGCCTTGGACATGGTGGGGCACCAGGAATGTTGGCTTTGGCCTCACGAGATGTACTAAAGGCAGCCTTGGCGATAGATCTCCTGAGAGAGGAGCATCTTCTAAGTTTGCTCATAAGAATGTTCTGGGCCAGGCTTGTAGACATCTGGCCCCACAACCTGGTCCTTGGGCAAGTCACTTAACCTCTTGGAGCCTATGCTTCCTCTGTAAAATAGATATAATAGGGTCCACTCTGTGTGATGGGTATATATATTAAATGAAGGTCTATGTATGAAAACCTATTTCGTGGAACAGGCCCTTCCAAAGTTCAATGAATAGATGTATGGGTGAGTTGGTGGGTGGACAGATGGAAAGTGTGCTTTCTAACACTGAACCTAACTATGTATTAAGGGGATATGAAATGTTTCAGAATACCATAAATGGTTATGGCTCAATTGGGGCACCTGGGTGGCTCAGTCCATTAAGTGCTTGACTCTTGATTTCCTCTCAGGTCATGATCTCAGGATGGTGAGATTGAGCCGCATGTACGGGCTCCATACTGGGCCTGGAGCCCGCTTAAGATTCTCTCTCTCCCTCTGCCCCTAACCCCATTCTTCCCCACGTTCTCTCTCCCTTTCTAAAAGAAAAGAAAAGAAAAGAAAAAGTTATGGCTCAAACTAAAACATTGCTTGAATCTGTTTGCATTTTATTTGTTGCTCTACCATAGAGAACGACCTCTCTTAACTTTTGTATCTGCTGCCTAAAGAAGTCTTTTTTTTCTCATTATTTGTCCTAAAGCTAACTATTTCAAACTATCCAACAGGCCCTCTTGTTCTGCTATTTTTGGATTTCGAGACATTCATGTTCAGCATTTCCATTTACTTCATGACCTCACAGACTTTGATAGGCTTTACTTTTCAGCCTTTTTCTTCTAGCGTGAAGAGTTTTGCTCTTTTTAGTTTATCCTCATAAGACAGCTTCCTTATCCTCTTGATCACTTAAAATATTCTTCTCTGGATCATCTTCAACACCATTATGTCTTAGTTAAGAAGAAGCCCTGACTGTCAGTTTAGAGACAGAGGATGGGAGGGAGGCAACACAGGGAAGAGTAAATGAGATGTGACACTGGTGTTCTGAAAATTTGAATAACATGTTAATTGCCAACTGAGTGGTAGACACATGCCTGTGCGCCCTGCCCCGATATTCTGATAGAGTGTTAGAAGGGGGAGCTTCTTTACAGGTCTTCTAGTCTACTTATTCATGAGCATCACCTGGAACACTTGCTATAGTACAGATCCCAAGGCTCTGTATGCACCTGTGCCATCCAATATGGTGGCCACGGGCCACAAGCTCCATTACACACTAGAAATGTGGCTACTCCCAGTTGAGTTGTGTTGTCTGTGAAAATGCACACTGGATTTTGAAGACTCAGTACAAAGAAAAAAAATGCAAAATGTCTCATTATTATTTTTACATCGATTAAATGTCAACATGACAATTTTAAATATACGGGTTTAAATAAAAGATACTAGAATTAATTTCACTTACTTATACTTTTGTTGTAATGTGGCTGCTAGAAAATTTGAAATTACATGTGCGGGTCCTATTATACTTGAGTCGGACAAGTCTGGTCCAGACACGTTGAATCAGAGTCTCCCTGGGTACAGTTAATGCCAATCAAGCACTCTTAGTGACTCTTACGACTAAGACTGGGGTAACCCACTGGGGTAACCCAGACATTTGGGCTGTTTTGTTCCGTGCTGTATTGCCACTGCTGAGACCAGTATCTGGCATAGAGCTCCTTATAAGTCTACATTGAGTAAAAGAATGGATGAAAGGGCCACAATGCTCATGGAGCAACACCCATCATTTCAACTTGCCAGCAGGCGGGGCTGCTCCCTTCTGTTCTCAAGGCTACCGAGAACAGGAGCATTGACCTACAAGGAAAAGCAAAACACACATCACAGGTCATCCAGGAACTATCCATTGCTTACAAGAACGCAACGCAGCCCTCATTAGCACCTTTGTGTGCCAACTTGGCGATCAGGTCATCCTTTCAGTAAGTGTCCCAAGAATAATTTGTACCTCCAAGACACATGATCACCATCATAGGTTTTTTTTTTTTTAAGTGCCACTTGCTGGAAATACTGCCTCTTCTCCCCAAAATGCAGAGGAGAATGGGTTTTTTCTAAACTACCTAGCCAGAGGATCCACTCATAGCTCTTTCCGGGGCTCACGGTTTCTATTTTTAATCACTGCTGTGAGCACAAAGGAAAAGCTTTGAAATAAGTTGTTTTGCAGAACAGTAAACCTCTGGCTTCTGCATGTGGATGTGAAAGGGCAGTGCACTTTTCAGAAATCAGGAATGACAAGGAAACAACTGCATCTGAATCACCAGGCAGTAACAACAACAACAAAAACCTAATTACTTTCCTTATCCTCTGTGCCCTATAAGTCACCTGGGAGGCAGTTCCAAGTAGGAAGCACCATTTCATAGCATCATTACCAAGTGATGGAGGGAATCTTCCGTGCGGGCAAACATTTAGTAAGACGGGAGGGTGACTCAGAGGCCATTCTGCCCGTCGTTAGAATCAGTCCCCACCTGCCTCCATGCAAACCAAAATAAGCCGTCGTCACAGCCCTGCAGAAAAATCTAACTGCAGCCTTGGTCCCCAGCCCCTCTGGAATTGCTCATCCGCAGACCCAGCTTTAATTTGGAGGAAGAACACAGAACAGACGAAGCCAGTGTTCAGCTTTTAGTAAAATGGAAATTTTCCATTTCCTTTCGGTCACAGGGACAGCCTGTTCCCAGGGCTCACCCCAAAGTGTCCAATTACACTGAGTGGGAGACCCAAGAATCCGTATGGCTTGGTAAGCTCCCCCGAGTGATGCCCTTGCCCAGGAAGCTTTGAACATGGAAAACGACCAGTCTAGAATCCTGTCAGTCACGATGAGTTTCGTGAAAGCAAGCAGAACTACAAGCATGTACAAAGACAAGTCTCCTGTTCTTTCCCTCTCCCGACATGGAGCCTTTCCCTCGCTTCTGAAGTAGCCGGGATAGTTCTGCGGGGAGGACCATCTGTGTGGTGGCGGGGCTCCAGCGGGCGGGCTCACTGAGCAACCCCCTTCCCAGATTCCCTGACGTGGACCAAAGCTTTGCAACTCTCCTTCGGGCGTTCTGCTACTAAGCACCGTCGGACTAAGCACCGTCGGAATCAAACTGAGCCTGTCATGCCCCTTGGACTCCGTGCCCTCCCCGCCCTGCAGAGAGCCTCCACAGATAACCATTTGGTGTCCTTGTCTAGCACAGTGTAGTGTCCCCCCAATCTGTGACCCCGTGTCCCACTCCCAGACATGCTGGTGCTCACCACAGGGGAGCAGTCCCAGCGGTGGGAACCGTCCAGGAAGCGCTCATCCCTGCGTGCATCGTCTGAACACAGAAGGTCGGGTTGACGGGGGAGGGGAGGGGAGGGGAGGGCAGAGGACACCCAGGCATAGGCTATAGAAACAGTGTTGGCATTAGTACCCCTGCGTTACAAAACAACCAGATAATTCATCAGTCTCTCCATCTCTGTCTCTCTCCGTGTGCAAGCGCGGGTGTGTTTTATGCCTTTTTCAAGACTCTTCACCGGGAGCTCCAACTTTACCCAATTTTCAACCAGGCAATGCCTCTCCTCAGCCGGTCTTTACAATCTGCCCCCCACCCCTGAGCTCCTGTGACTGCCTCTCTCTGGGGGTCCCGCTCCCCTCCGAAAGGTCTCCTTAGAACAGACCGGTTGTAAGATCAGCCCACGCATCTCTCACGCAGGGACCGTTGAGAGAAGGGAAGCTGGACTTCTAATCGAGGAGGCCCAGCCACGTGCTGCTGCCTTTGAGCCTCCCCCTCCCGGCCCCCAGGGAGATACCAGATCCAGACTGTGGAGCACATTGCCATGGACCCGCAAAGTCTCCTTGCAGTTTTCTTGAGTAAAAAACCCATCCCCCATCATCACGAGGGTGGTCCCAGGGCAGAGTGAGGGGAGGGGGTAATGCCCGGTGACCCTGACAACCTCTCCAAGGGGATTTCGTCCCCATCCCCTTCTACCTCACAGTGTCTTAGAGCTGGAGATCGACAATTAGCTAACATCGATTAAGCTTAAGTTTATTCCTCAAGCAATCGCTAGGTGAGCTCGCTCCTCTCTTTAAAATGCCGGATGTTTTCTGTGTTCCCAGCCTTTGGGGCCTCAGCCAAAACTAACAAGAAGCTCGTGCTAGTGTCCTGTTTCTCGTATATAATTATAATTCAAGGTGGTGTTTATTCTAAGGAAACATGTATTTATTGCAATAGAGTTATCAGGGAATCTAGGGGCAAACGTAGGAGGGACTGTCTCCCGTTGTCTGGGACAATGAAGGGGATCTTCGCAGAGGGAGTGACATCAGACCTGAGTCTGCAGGTTTAACAGGAGAAACTCAGGCTCTGGGTGGAGACGGGAGCTATTTCAGGTCTGACACAGCGAAATACGTCCCTCCTGTGACAGCTCGTGTTTTTGAGAAGGATTCAGAAATGATTTCTAGAGCCTGCCACACCGTGGCTGTCAGGTCATGTGGGGAGAAAGGAGAGGGGGATGGGATTAATCAGGATTAATCTGATTTTAACAGATCAGACAGAGAGAAGTGACAGCCCAGCACAGAGACACGCAGGATGCGGGACTTTAAGACACTAGGATAGTCACGTGTCGGCGTGAGCACGTGTGTGCTCATATATACCCACGTCATAGGATTAGAATCTATTTTTTTTGGCCCCTCTATCCAAAACCAACGTGTTTCTGATGTATAAGAGAACCTTAGAAGAAGGAAGAAAACAATGAGTACAAAGCCCAGGAATTTCCAACTAACGGAAGACCGACCCTGCACAAAGATTCCTGAAGGTGCCGAAGGGGAGAAAATGTCCGATTGATTCTAGAGAGACGCGCGGCGCACGAGGCGTGCTGCAGAATTGCAACGAGCTGTCTGTGGCCCCGGGAGGATGAGACTCTCCCCCATCCCGCATCTCCTGGAGGCGGGTGCGACGGGCTCTCCGGGGCCTGGAGACCCGGCCGGGGCTGCCTCCAGGTCCTGAGCACCAGCAGCTTCTGCGAGTGTCGCTGAGGCCCAGAGGCGGGGGTCAGATCATGCACAGCACTTCAGGCCTGGGGAGAAGGGCGAGGGGGCCGTCTTAGAGGGGAGTTCTCCCCGCTCACTCTACAGACGAGGAAACCGAGCGCAGACGTGTTCTGCTGTCTCGCCCCAGATCTGTTGTTCGTTCCCAGCCACACAAAACCAGAGCTCGGATCTGTGCCCTTCGGGAACCAGGGACAAGGCCGAGGTCTGGGCTGCGTACAGCACAGGACACGCGTGTCCATACCCACACCGTCCCCGTGCAAGCCCCGGGGCAGAGAGAGCAAATGCAGGCCGTTAGATTAGGGACCTGCGAGGACAAAGAGAACCACTGAAGGGAAGAGGCCAGACGCGCGATGTCCACGAACTTCTAGAAGAGGCTGAGCAGACTAGTAGGTGATAAATAATAGATCAGGGTGGGGAAGGCTGGAGCCTCGTCTCCTGCAGAGAAGGAAAGCAATGAAAAGCGAGGCGACTCGCACCACTGAGCTGTGGAAAGGCCTCAGGCACTGAACGCTCCGGGCTGTCCGGTAGTCGGGGCGGCGGCGGCTGCAAAGAGGAGGCAGAGGCTCGTGGGAGGAATCCTGAGAAGCCCAGGGCCCTCTGTGCCTTCCCAAACACGGGCCTCCTCATGCGCACACCCCAGAGGCCCAGCGGACACACAGCTTCTTTGGGAATGGGACCCCAAGGAGCTGGGGTGAAGGGACCCCAGAAGCGGATGGGGAAGGGGAAGGGGCAAGGAGGGAGAGTCCCGGGTAGGACACATTCCGACCCATGTCGTGGGCCACTGGCTGCTGGCTGCCGTCAGGCTTTCTGGGAAGGTCTGTCCAGTGGCTCTTGGGACGCTGTGCCCTGGGAGGCTGGGGACAGGCGAGCCTGGTGCGTCACCTCCATCTCCCAAAACGTGACGGGTCTGCTCACCGGCCGGTCCAGGTTGCTGGTGGGCAAGAGCCTGCCCAGTTTCCCCTCCAAGGCACCTGGGAAGCTTGGGGTCAGAGTCACGGGTTGCCGGCCAGGGGCCGTTGGGGTGTAGCTGCGTGACACCTAGTCACACCAGCATGGAAGCTGTCACGACAGCAGGGACTGGAAGAAAGGCAAACGGAGAGGTTTTAAATCACTATAAAATCTTTGACAGGATTACCGAGCTGGAGGCTTTGGGGCTGGGGGTTCCAGATGCTGTGGAGGATTTTAGCAAGGGGCTGAAAATGAGCTTTAATTGAAAACCCAATCACTAGACAGACATTTCCCCAGCCCACGTCCTTTGATCGGGTCTCTGGAAACCCACGGCCATATTCATACCCTCAGGCAGGAGACAGGAGAATCCTCCCAAGAGAAAGAGTCTAGGATAAGATAAAAGGCCCACAAATACTGGTATTTCCAGGTTCCTGCAACCAAATGACCAGGTCCCAGCCCAAGAGTCCTAAAGGAATCCCACAACCAAACCACGCACGAGAACCTTCTGGTCTTCCCTGCCCCTCGCTCTCTAGTAAGAAGGGATTGGCAGAGGCTACCAGGAAATGGAGGCAGACCCGTAAAAAAGAGAGCTTTTGTTTTTAAATTTCTCTCTTACCTGCATGGACTCTCTTCTCCTCTGGTGCATTTTAGCCTTTGGCCATGGCTGTTAACAATAGCCTCAGGGGGAAAAGCATTTTGGCATTCAAGAGGTGGCATCAAGACTAAGAGTGCTGGGAGGTACCAGAATCAGATAACAGTGTGAAGCTGGGAAGTCACTAGACACAGCTATTGCTCGTGAGGAGTCGCAAGGAACCCCACCTGCTCCTGGTGCGGCAAGTCTCTGAAGAGAGAGCTCGCGTTGGTGGATGGCACCGTTCACATCAAGTGGCAAACAGGCACAACCTCACGGGGAAGCTGTGCGGCAAAGCGACCTGGGGACGTCGCAGGGCTCCACACGCCCTGCCACGGTGACAGGACCTGAGTGAGACGCACACGCCCTGCTTGCCGCTGGAGAAACCTCCTCCTCCCAGCTCCGGCCATGCCTAGCCTCACCCCCTGAGTCTGCCAGATGCTCGCCCCGCACCCTTCACAGTGTGAGCCAGCCACTGCTGTCCCAAGTTGTCCCTTGTCAGCCAGAAGGGCACCCCACTGGGCTTTGTGTGTCTCTGAGCCCTCACGCCTCCACAGAGCCCAGATCCTTCCTGCGCCTTCTAGAGCTCAAGGTCATCCGCATAATCTTCTATACCACAACGTCCTGTACGGATGTCCCTACTCCATTCTCCCGCCACATCCTGGCTACCCGTGTAAGATTCCGTGTCGTGCTCTTCGGCCAGTGCTTCCAGACCTCGAGCTGGCCGGCGGGGATGTAAAGCAGGTGTGTAGCTCCTCATTGTGGCTTCTAGACCATCCTCCCTCCTTATGAAATAAATCTCATTCTCTGAAGCCTGCACCATTAGCCACCTGTCATCATGACTGTCATTTATGAACCACGGGGCCAATCCCCTCTTTCCCTAAGACTGCTGTCTGTCTGCTCGTGTCTAAGGACAGTCCCTCCCTCCACCTGTGCCCTGAATTCAGTCCCCTCCAGTTTGCTAAAAGATGTCATGGTGGCATTTTTCCAACCTCTCTTGCATCTTTCCCTTTCTATGGATTCCTTCCGTGATCATACGAAGAGCCTCCCATCTTTACAGACAGGAATTAAAGAAAAGAAACTCACTTGACCTCACCTGATTCTTGCTTCTTCTTCACTTGTCCACTTCCCTTTATATCAAGACTCAGTCAAAGAGGATCTGTGATCCCTGAATTCAGATCTTGTCCCGCCATCATTTTCTGAAACTACTCCGGTTAGACTGTTATCTCCACAATAACACCAAAACCACCTTCATCAAGGTCAATTCCATGTCATTAAATCTAATGGTCATTTCACCAGGATACTCCGCTCAGCCTTTGACACCAAAGGTCCTCTTCTCAGGTTGCATTTGCCTTCATCTGGTCTCTGGGAAGCCACACCCTCAGCCCTCCTCCCATCACACTGGCCACCCCTCCTCTCTGTCCCCGCACTCACTTCCCCACCAGGGGACTCAGTAAACCCCTCCACCCTTCATTTATGCAAACCTGATAGGTCATCTCATCCGCTCTGGCTTTAACTTCTATCCACACGCAGAGTTGGCCAAACATGTATGTTCTCCCCCTGATTTCTTCTCCTGGGAAGATGGCGTCTCATTGGTATCTGACTGGCTTCTCAAACCTAAATGTCTGGAAACATAACTCCTGATTTTCCCTCCGAAATCAGCCACTCCCATATTGTTCTAGAAAACAATTAATGGTGAAGTCCGTTCTCTCATTTAATCAGGTGAAAACAACTCAATTCCTCCTTCTCTGTGAGAGTAACTCCAACGTGCCGTATCTATCCTTTACCATCTATCATATATCTTCTATCCAGATCTAAGAAGCTCATCAGGGAAAGTAAAAAACTCTTTGTGTTTTTACTTGTCAAATGTCTCTGAAACTCACTCCTCAATGAGTCAGAAATTAGCTCTTGGTATAACTTCTCTCAGCACAAATTTCCCACTGGTTTCAACAGAGACACATGTGTGTTTGTAAGTTGGATGAGGGGAAATGCTGTCATCAAACAGCCCTGAGCTGCCACCTGATCCAGAAATCCCAGGGCGGGGTATTTCCAAAGGAGCTGAAAACAGGATCAATCATGCTGAGCATTGTGGCATTATTCACAATAGCCAAGATCTAGAAACAACCTAAATGTCCGTTGATGGATGGATGGATGAATAAAGAAAATGTGAGATAGATAGATAGATAGTGGAATATTATCTAGTCTTAAAAAGGAGTTCCTGCCCATGGTGACAACATATATAGGCCTAGAGGACATTATATTCAATGACAGAGAAATACAAATACCATATTACCTCACTTATATGTGGAATCTAAAATAGTCAAACTTGTAGAAACAGAGAGAAGAATAGTGGCTTCCAGGGGCTGGGGTAGGGGGCAGGTGGGATGGGGAGGTGTTGGTCAAAGGGTGCAAAGTTACCATTGTGTCAGATGAACATGTCTGGAGGTCCATTAGACAGCACAGATTCTATAGCTAATAATAACAAAGTCTATACTTAAAATTTGCTAAGAAGGTAGATCTTATGTAAAGTGTTCTAATAATAATAATAACAATAATAATGGCAGAAGGAAACTTTAGGAGTTTCCTAGGGACATGTTTATGGCCTTGATGCTGGTGACGGTTTCACAGGTGAATACTCATCTCCAAACTTATTGAGTTGTATTCACAAATTATATACAGATTTTTATGTATCAATTATGCCTCAATACTTAAAAAAGAAGAAGAAAAATAAGAAGAGGAGGAGTAGCCAATTAGAGGACCTGACTCAACACGTGCTCTATCACACAGGCAGAAGCGGGTGAGGGAGCAAGTCGACCTTCTTCCTTCCCTCCCCTGCTGCCAAGTTCAGTAGCCTCTGTTGGGTCGACGCATTGACAAAGACCATAGCACCCCTCTGGCTGGGTTTCTTCTGGGCCATTCTGAAGTTCCAGCGTGTTTAGGCGAGCTATGGAAAGAGCCAGCACAAGAGTCCACTTGTCTGGGTCTCTGTCATTTGGGACCAATTTTAGAATTAAAATAGGCAAAATATGTGTTGGAGCCTCTCCTACATCGTACACTCAATAACTATTTCCCAAGCACACCAATGTGCAGTGCCGACCTTTGTGCAGGTGCGGGGAGGGAGACTGTGACCCTGCCCTCTCGGGGCTCATGATCCAGAAGAGAGGCATTCATACTAGTTTAAAAAAAAAAAAACCCTCATATTTTATTCTCTTTAACCCCTCTGCCCAAACCTACTTCCACTGACTACCTCCGACTACCAATATCCAAAGCCCTGTCTCCTCTGCCTACATCAAGCCGACCTCGGCTGCAACCAGGAATTAAAACCGCAGATTAAATGCCCTCATTCTTAGGCAAAATTATTAGGAGTCTACTTTAAACTCCTATGGCTTTTGAATATAATAATGCTTTTTATATTAAAATAAGAATCAGTATTTTACACTTTGAGAAACTTTATATATGTACAAAATTTTATTCATTGAAATGGTCTTAAAGCAAATAAGAGGCTTTACATCATAAATCTGTTTTTCTTCGAAGACTTAAATTCATTCTCGTTGTAGTCCCTTGCAACAGACAGCAGGACCCAACGTTCGTTCAAACACTTGCAGGGAGTTTCACGGGCTGTTTTATGTTTCCCCTGCATTTCTTTTTTCCACATTAGAGCACCCCACGCTGTTTCTGTAAATTGTGTTTGCTAAGTGTACAAGGTAGCAACAGAATAACTCTCTGAGAGAGAATTCAGAAGCAGGAACCACTGTGTTGGAGAAACAATAGATTACACTTTGGGCTTCTTGTTGTTAATATTTCCAGAATATGAATTCTGAGAAGCCAAGGAGTGTTTCTATTCAGTGATGGTGTATCAGTAACTGCTGGAGTTTCATTTGAAAAAATACCACAACCAAAGAAAATTCCCTACGAGCTCTACAAAAGACCAATGTCTTGGAAAAAAAAAATAGAGCCCAGAATTATTGTTTTCTAGGACATTTTTTGGATATAAAGGCATGGACCCATCATCATCTCAAGTTCTCATTCTCAGGGCACCTAGGTGATGTAGTCGGTTAAGCGTCTGACTCTTGGTTCTGGCTCAGGTCATGATCTCAGGGTCATAAGATCGAGCCCCATGTCGGGCTCTGCGCTCAGGAGGGAGTCTGCTGGAGATTCTCTCTCTCTCCGCCCCTCCCTCTGCATGTGCTCTCCCTCTAAAATAAATAAATAAATCTTTTAAAATACAAGGTCATCTCATTCTCAATAGCTCCTACATATTCGTCACTTGATCTAACATGTTTATCTTAAAAAGGCAATTGTCAGTGAATCACATTCCAGGTTTGGGGTGTATGTAAGGCAGGTGAATTCCTTGGGCTGGAATTCCCACCAGGTGAGGTTACTCACCTGTTCCTCCTCCAGGCTCCATCTGCTCTACCAACAGACACTCGAGTCCAACCCTGGGACTCGTCTCTGTCTCCCACCATCACTCTCCTTCTCTCCAACCATCCCTCTCCTTCTCTCCCACCATCACCAGGTCTCATCGCTTCAGCCTCCACACAGGTGCATCTGGACCTGGTCAGCTTCTCTCCACCTTCACTACCCGCTCCTATCCGGCGTGGCCGCAGCCCTTCCTCTAAACGGAAGAGAGAGATTCCCCTTAGGTGTCCGAAGCAGGCAAAGTGCTCATCTTAAAGGATTTGTGTATCACGTCCTGTTCAAAACCCACACAGGCTTACGTTTGCAAACAGTATCACACAGAATCCTTATCAGAGGACCAGAGACCCTGTGTGATCTGGGCCCCAGCCCTCTCTTCTCTCAGCTCACTATGCGCTAGTCTTCTTTCAGTTCCGGCAAAGATCTTTACCAAGTAGGGCCTTTGCATGTGCTACGGCCTCGGCTGGGTATGAAGTCAGAGCAGCCTGTGCAAATTACAACTTCAACTGTTGAGTCAGAGAAGCACTTTTGAGACTGAAAGATTGAGCAGACCACCCCGTGATACTGTCTCACAGTACGTGCTCCTAGATATATTAAAGTCACACTGATTGCATAATGATGACTATTTTTAGCCTCCGTCCCCATTACATTCTAAGCTCCGTGAAAAGCATATGTCTCTTTTCCCATGAAGGGTATCTTCTTTGCTTGGAGCTCCCCAAAATAAATAATCACCTACTCCACACATGTTTGTTAAAGAATAAATTAATATTATTTTCTCCTTCTAAAAGCTGGTCTGCCCCAGAATGTGTCACTTTTTAATGTAGATTTTTTTTAATAGAAAAGACTATTTCAGGGGCGCCTGAGGGGCTCAGTGGGTTAAGCCGCTGCCTTCGGCTCAGGTCATGATCCCAGGTCCTGGGTTCGAGCCCCGCATCGGGCTTTCTGCTCAGCAGGGAGCCTGCTTCCTCCTCTCTCTCTGCCTGCCTCTCTGCCTACTTGTGATTTCTCTCTGTCAAATAAATAAATAAAATCTTTAAAAAAAAAAAAAAGAAAAGACTATTTCAGAGAAAGAGCGTGCTCTCTCAACATCATTTGTTGCAAAAGAAATAAATCTTTGTGTTTAGCTGTTAGCTGTTGTAGGTTTCTCTCTCATCCACATCAGAGTCGATGTTCACATTCTGGACCTGCAGGGGGCTTCCCTTCTCTACAAGCAAACCCAAGCTCAGCTGGGAAGACTCGCTGTTCATTTGCATCAGGGCAGAGAAGGGGGGCGTAGGAGGACTGGGTGCGAAGGTGGTGCCCCTATCTTACACTCCCCTGCAATCCGATCCAATAGGACTCTGTGTCTTGGCCAGGCCCAGCTGTGGGAGAGACTGGCAGCCAGGTTCTGGGACAAAAACAAGGAGAAATTTCTTAATGGTCAGCTCCAGGGCAACTCCAGACTTAAGGAAGGGTTGTGTTTCAAGGATTCCTCTCCTTTAACTAGGTTTATGGGTGGTGATCATTTTGCAATATATGCAACATCAAATCACTGTGTTGTACACCTGAAACTAATATAATGGTATGGATCAGTAGAGACAGAGAAGCAGCGTGAAATGCACAAGAATAGAATTAGCGTCAAGGTCCCAAGGGCTACTGAGGGGGCACTGGGTGAGAGGAAAGGTCATAGGAGCTTTACTTTCTCAGAGGGTCGGGGGTAAAGATACACCAGACAGATTCACAAGGCCGGCAAACAGCCTGTGTGCTGGCATGATTGTTGAGGGGATATCTAGGACTTTGACAGCTCATGCATTTAATTTCTTTTTTTAAAAGATTTTATTTATTTATTTGACAGAAAGAGACACAGCAAAAGAGGGAACACAAGCAGGAGGAGTGGGAGAGGGAGAAGCAGGCTTCCCACTGAGCAGGGAGCCCGACGTAGGACTCGATCCCAGGACCCTGGGATCCTGACCTGAGCTGAAGGCAGACGCTTAACTGACTGAGCCACGCAGGTGTCCCCATTTATTTTTTGAACTGACCCATTTCTCTACCTTCTGGATGAATATATAAGAAAGCCCTTATCCATCTTAAGACAATTACATGAAATCAACTTTTTTTCTCTTATTGAAACATATTTGACATATAACACTGTAAGTGTAAGGTTTACAGCCTCTTGCTCTGATACATTTATACACTGTAATCTGATTGCCCTTGTCGGGATGGGGAGCACCTCTAGCTTGTCCCGGAAGTATCCTTTCTCTTTTGTGCCGGGAGTCAGTGGATCTCGTGCCTGAGCAGGTTGGGCGCTTCCGGTACGATACTGTCTGGATTCACTCTACTGCGCTTCAGACTCTGGGACTTTTCCACTGGGTGCAGCTTTGTGCCATTGAACATCTCCGCGGTGCTCCCAGCCCGGCCCCTGGTGACCACCCTTTACTCTCCGTGCTTCAACCTTGCCATCCTCAGATGCCCGTCTAGGCGACGCCATGCACGTCCTAGTGCCCAGCACTCACTTCTGCTGCTTGCCTCTGCCTTTTCTACTTTCCAGCTCTCTTTGACTCCTTTTTCTCCTTTCGTTCTTCCTTTTTTTTTTTTTTCTTTTCCACTTCTCCCCATCTCTCACTTCTTCAGTTCTGGATCCTTCCATTCCCCCATCTCCTCTCTCAGTATCAGACTCGGGGCCTCCATCATCTCAGAGGAGCCGGTCCAGCTAATTTCCCTCTCACGCTGGGCTGCAGATGCCACACTTCCACCCTCATTTCATCTGTGATGAATCAATCCAAAAATAAGTACTGAGTGTGAGTATGTGCCAGGCACCCTTGGGCATGGCGGGGCAGAGGATTTTGTGCCCGGGATGTCAGAGAGCTGACCAAATTAGCGAAATTCTAGGGTCGGTGTAGGCTGTGGTGTGACCCTGGAGCCATCTATGAGCTCCGTGGCTTCACCAGGAGTGTTTCCCTTCTCCCCGCCTGCGTTTTCCCATCCGTAAAACGGGCTTTATAAGAGGGCCGGCAACGGAAAGTGGCAGCGGAAGCCACAGAGGATAATTTATAGGAACCCTTCACTACGGAGGGAGCTGCGTGACGTGAAGGTGTCCAGAGAGCTCATCACCTCCTCAAATGCGTGCTGAATGAGCACAAGGACAAGGCCGATCGGCCTGACATCTGTGCAACACGTGACGGGTTTTCAACTCACCCGCATTGCAAGGCTGACTCCCAGAGCTACGGTCGGCTCCCACCTGCGCCATCCCCAGCCCCACGCCTCCTGCTGGCATCTGAGTGAGAAAGGCGTGGCTTGCACGTGCCAAGGAGGCAGCAAGACGGTCTTGGGACCCCGGTCCCCATGTCTGTCTGCCTAGTTTTAAGTCCCGGGGGCTGGGGAGGGTAATGGTCCCCTGGGCTGCAGTTTGCCGAGCTGTGATTTTAACCGGCGATGATGTTGATGGAGGCCGGCAGAAACGTCCGCCCCCAGCCCCAGCAGCAGGGTGCTGGGGACACGGCTCACGCACCACCACACATGGATGGCTGCGCCCCAGTGAGTTTTCGCTGAGAATCATGTCTTTCGGAGACAGGCTCCTGGGGAGAGATTGCTCTGTTTCATGATTTTGCCTGGAGATGGGAAATTCCCTTCCTGCAGTGATGCAAAGCTGGCTTTTCAGACTCTTCCAGAAGCTCACAGATGCTCGCGCAGCATCCCTCCTCCAGGTTCCGGAAGCTGGGCAAAATCAGTGAGTCACCGGCCCCCGGCTGCACGGGGATATTAATGGTGGGATGACCTGAACGATCTCTAACTTTCTAAAATGCTTTCTGCTTGGCCCTTATTTTGTTCCTGAGCAAATGTGAGAAGCGAGCCCTGACATCACTGTTCCTTATGTCCCCCAGGAGGATTTGGTGGCCCAGAAATGCTGATGTTACCGAGCCCGCAGGGGGAGAAAAAGCAAACCAGCGCGCTGCTCTCCCGAGTTCTGGTCGTGTTTTCTTGCTGCCTCTGAGCCCGTGGCCTCCCCGCCCTCGTGACGGAATTGCCACTCTTCTCTCTGCATTCAGGGGAGAACCACCCTTTCCATACTTTGGTTGTGACATTTCCCTGATTTTTCTTCCAAATCTAATCCGGTCCTGATCGTACACAACGGTCCTCCCCGCGTCTTCACTGCTCCTACTCCCTCTTCCTCCAGCGCGTATCCAGCCTCATTAACCGCACTGTCCCTCCCGAAAATAATCTTCGAGACGCTACGATCTATAAAACAAAACTGCACTCTTCACTCCACACGAGAGGTCCCTACCCGCTTCTGTCAGCTCGTCCCCAGGAAGAGCCTCCCGTCTGGGCGGCTCCTGGACCTGCTGCTCTAGGAGATGGCCCGGGCACGGGCCCGAGAGCTGGCCCTGACCCCCTTCTCAGGGACACCCCCAAAGACCTGGCGAGTCTTGCTTGTCTGCTGGACCTTCTCCGGCCTCTCCAGCCAGCAGCAGCCTCTCCCTCTCCAGCCCGCCCACCTCTCCCCTGCCACAGGGCAAATTCTGCCTTATGTCCCACGGCACTATTTTGTGGTTGACTCTCCCCGCTGAGCTTCAGAAACCCGAGGCTTCAAACGTGTGCTAGGGTCTCTGTACACAAGAGACAGTGTGTCCTTGGGGGCTTCTCGAGCTGAAGGAGCGTTCCAGAGCAGGAGGGGGAGGAGAGGCAAAGGGGTACAGGCACGGTCAAGACTTTGCCGTGAGACCCCCGCAGCCACAGGAGTGGTAGTTAGAAGGCTTCCGTCATGGACGTAAATAGTTTCGTCTCCCAACGAACCGGGTTTTTGACACAAGGAAAGAGAAAGCCGTGGAGCACCCTGAGACTTCAGGATAAGCTCCCTGCGGTCCCAGAGGCGCACCGCGTGGCTACCGGCTGGCAGAGTCTGCGGCAGGGGAGGCAGCCGGGGCCGGCGAGGTCTACAATTATGTTTAATGCAAGTGCGGACTTCCACGCACCCCTGCTGGCTCCGCTCAAACACCTGCTGCGTGTAAGGGTCTATGTAGCCAGAGCGACTCCATCTTGGGTAAACAGCCACTTTGTTGTTTGTGAAGTAAACTTAGATTGACTCTCCCCCCCAGAAAAACTTACTTAGAAACAAGTCCGGGAAGCCAGTAAAATGCAGTCGGCGAGTTCCTGATAACGGAGCCCAGAATACAAGGACGAGTCAGGCCAGATGGAGACATCCGATCAGTACGAAGTACTGCTTGTAACAGTGAGAAGGTCTTGCCCAAACCAAAAGGACTCCATCTTGGGAAGGACGACCACCTTATTGTTCACACTGAATATGTTAGCTGACTAAGCCTTCCCGGGAAGTACTGTTTGTAACGGTTCCTGATATGGGGTAATCTTGAATAACAAGTCACCAGACCGGATGGAACTAGCCAATCAGCAAGAGACACACAAACCCGGTGGGTTGAGACACCAAGATACGGGTTGCAGTTTTACCCAATAAAAGGTAGCCCGTGAGATGGGGAGGGGTCGCCCTCTTCGGAGATGGCCCTGGCCGGTCAGTCTGACTTCTAATGCTTGGCATAGAATAGAGCTTTGCATAACTTTAACTTTGTTTCAGTCTCATTCTCCTGGCCAATCAGTCTGACTTCTAACACTTGTCATAAAATAAAGCTTTAAATAACTTTCACTTTGTCTCAGTCTCGTTTTGTTTAATAACGGATCTAACACTGTGCCCCATGACATTCCCCGGGGGAGCCCGCGAGCCCCGTGCAAAAGGCAGAGCAGCACCGGCCGCTGGACTCTCCTCGTGACAGGCTGGGGTCCCCGCTCTTGGTCTACAAAGGTGGTGGCACTGGGTCGTCAACCACTGCGTGTGTCCCTGGTGCCGTGAGACTGGTCACGTCTGCCAGGCCAGTTCCTCACTCACCGTGCCGGGACCCAGAAGCCCGGGCTGGCCCCGAGCGGTATCTGTTGCTAACGGTCTGCCTGGGACGTGACTGTCCTGAGAACCGGAGCAAAGCCGCACCACCTGGTTTCTGTGACCACATCTCCAGGACGTCTTCGGGACCCATCCTTGCTCAGAGTCTCCTCAACAAGTCAAATGGTCGAGGCCATGTCCAATATGACCTACAGTTCAGTTTGGGTTAACTGACAGCACTGTGGCATTTGGTTGGCGACCCGAGACGGCTCAATTACATGTTCAACTAGACCGAAACCGTTTTAGAAAAACCAACATTTACACCAGGCAGGGGTGTAAATTGGCCTTTAGCAGTTGGCTAGAGGCGGGCCTGGAGGGCTCCAGATACATCGTCCTGATCAACAGCTGACCTCTGTGGGCTGCTTACTACGCACCTGGCGTCGTGGTGGCTCTGAGTGTGAATCCTCACCTCCAACCTCTGAGTCGGCATGGCTCCCATCTGACAGAGAAGACACACACCGTCTCTCTTCCTCAGTAAATGCCCACACTCCACATTTCCAGGCTCTCCTGACCCTTGCAAAAGGATTTCGTTTCTGCCATGGAACACCCCGTCTGTAAGGCATTGCTTTAGTGCTGGGGAATTGGGAATTTGAGAGGGTCTTTGCTGTCTAGAATCCAAATATTCTTAAAGAATGAAGCAGCATCTGAATTCGAAGCCTGACTCAGCCATGAATTGAAACCGTCTTAGGATGTCCTCTAGTTCACTGGACAAAAGGCAAGTGTGGCCGTCACTGAGACAGTTATGGCCTGAATATCCAGTGTGTTCTCCCTCCAGACACGGTACAGGGGGGATCCAATCAGCATAAGACATCAGCCTTGTTCTCAAGAGGCTTAGAATATAGACACAGAAGCAAAATCCACATGTGAAACGAGCAGAAAGCTTTAGTGGCAATGACCAGGGGCTCAGAGCTCCTGCAGAGCTCGGAGAGGCTCACACTGGAGCAGTACTGGGGGACTTGAAGGGGGTTCGGAGTGGTGGGAGTAAGAGAAGGATGCCTCTTCCCAGCACCACGAAGAGCTGGGGAGAATGCTGGACACGGCATCTGGGGGGTGTTGGGGACACGGTGTCACAGCCCTGGGCTGGTCACAGGAAAGGAGGCGCAGGATGGGGGATGGGGAGTGGCACCTGGAAGAGGGCTCTGGATGCCCTCGCCAGCCAGGACACACTGAACCTCCCAGGGCTTCTGACCTTTGCTTGCTCTGTGCCTCAAAACCTCCGTCCAACCAAGGACTGGGGTTCCTTGGTCTTTATCACTTTCCTTCCCTCATTTCTTGTCCTCTCTGTCCTCTGACCGCCTTCCTACTCATCGACAGGTTTTCTTCTGCTGTCGGGAAGCGGTAAAACCTAAGCGACTCCCCCACTGGTCAGCATATGTACGACCTCCCTCTTAACGTGTTTGCCGGCCCTCCCCCTGGGAGGACCCTCCCCAGTGCTGAGACTCCAGACACCTGAGTTTCAGCATCTCTCCCCAGCCCACAGCGGGGCGGCAGCCGTGCAGTTCCCACCCCGGGCGCAGGGAGGACGGGGCTGGAAGCATCCATCACCATTGTCCGGGCTCCCCTGGCAGTGAGCCTCCACTGTGCTTCCTGGGGGTGGAAACAGCAAACACTAACACAAGGGCAGATCTTCCCACCATCCAATTTCCATCCTTTCTTTTGGAAGGAGCCAGTGTTAAAATTCCTTCCCTATGCAACACTCAGCATCAGGCTGGGGCATCCTGGACCCGGCCGCCAGCAGGTCTCATGGAGAAGCCATTCCTCTAGGCAAGCGCTCACGGAGCAGCCCGGAGAAAGGAGCCCAGGAATCTCCCAGAAAGCCTGCGTGTCTTCCCAAACGAGGATTTGCCGATGGAGACTCTCCCCACAAGAGACGAAGGAGGTTCAGTAGGGTTGCGCTATGACAGCTCCTGGGGCACGAGCTGCCACTGAGCAGGGGGGTCCCAGAGTTCTTTCCCTGGGTAACAAGGACCTTCCCTCTTGAATGATCCTTTCTTTCAACAATCTTTCCTCTGTCCCTGTTTCGTTGGGTCTCTTGTCCCAGATGACCTGACTTGTACACGACCTGTTGTCCTGGAGATAAGAAGTGCGTTTGCTCAGTTACCGTGTCGAGTTTCCCTCCACAGCCGCTGTTCCGTCCCCAGCATTCCCCATGTGGCCCACTGTGCCCAGCTCTGGGCTGGGCCCTGAAACCATTTACATGATTCAGAGAAACTGGGCCTTGAAACTGGAGGGATCCTAGCAGTCACCTAATCCAAGACCCTCCATGTTTTACCCGAGTTTTTGCGTTCAAGAGACCTCCAAGGAGCCAACACCGATGCAATCACACGAGGGTTTATCCGACGAGCTTAAGCTTGGGCCCAAGTATACCTGACACAGCGGAGTAGGGACTTGGACCCCGAGCTTAGTTAAGGCAGGGGTATTTATGGGTTCCTGTTACTAAAGCAGGGTGGGGGTCTCTGGAACCAAAGCAGGGTGGGGCTTCTTAGAACTAAAGTAAAGGAAGGGAAAGTTCAGTCCTTGGGCACAGGGGTCTGAGACGGCTGCCGGAGCTAAGATGGCTGTACTTATGCTAAGGCTAAACCTGAGGTGGGATGGTCTTGATTTTCTTGGCCTCCACACCCCACTTACGGTGAGAAGCCCGACGTCTGCTCCAAGCCCACATAGGCCTTCTCACGATGAAGCCGAGAAAAGGACTGAGCGCCCACAAATCTCCGACTGCGGCTGGAGAACCAGGTCAGGAAGTTGATCAGCGAAGGTCTGACGAAGCCGACGAACTTGGCATCGCCGGTGGAGACGTCTCACTCGGTCGGCTGAGTTCTTCAGGGTCACTCGCATTCACTGGACGATGACTGCCCTGCCGATCCCAAGATTTCTGTCCACAGATAGAAATCCTTGATGGGACACACATCTCTGTACGGCGTGTTGAGTGGCGCGGAGGTGGCAGGGAGCGTCACATTTCACGGCCCTCTGGGGAGCGGCGGAGATACGCCACCCCCGCCCCACAGAGCAGCGGGACGCGGCGACAGCAGCTTCGCCTCCTCTGCACCCCGGACGAGAGGGAGAAGATGAGCGCCAAAGCCTCTCAAATGCATCTGCCTCTGCTCTCCTTACCAATGGGGAGCGTGTGGCAGAGCCCCGGGGCCTGCTTTAAAATTCTCCAAGAGAGGCGTTCATCTGTAAGCACCCGGGACGGGAACACAGAGGGGAAACGATCCCTCAAAGATCTTAATGAGGCTAAACAAAACCACTGACAAATAACAAAGCGGAATCACTGGGTCAATCAGTGACAAACTGATAACAGTAATTGAATGCGAAAATGTCCTGCCTTAGGGTATGTTGTGGCCCAGAGGAGGGCCTGAGCGCTCAGATCCGGGAACGCAGTGCTTCCAGATAGTGAGAGAGAGAGCACATGGCCCACGGGGACGCAGAACAAGACGGTGGTGAGCTCACTAAATGTGGATCCCCCACAGGTCAGTATGGGAAGGTCCAGAGTCTCAGCATTGGGAAGAACCTCGGGATTTTTCCATTTCAACTTGCAGTGAAAAAAACGGGCTGCAGCGTGCGCTTTCAGTGACGCCCGGTTATTTTCTAAATACCAACAAGTCATTAATCCGGACGTTCTCAGAGTGTTTCCTAATACTCTTTCTTTTAATCCTGTTTTATTGACGTGACCACCATGCTACGGAATGTGCACATACTGTGTGGGCGTGGTGGTGGGTGGGGTGCAGAGATGTCCGTGGCCTTGCCCTCAGGAGCTCACAGTAAAACAGAGAACATAACACACTTTTCTATTCTTGAAGAGCTTATCGTTTCTTCATGAATGACCTTTGTCTGTTGAAAGCCCCTCCCTCTATATAAATAACCCAAACAAATGGGAAGTCAGGAGAAATTATAAGCATTTCCCGTGTCAACCCACCACTAACACTCCCAAGGTCATCTGGCTTCGATCCTGGTCATCTGGCCAGAATCCAAGAGGGTCTGGGAATGGAGAAGGTCTTTTTCTATAGAAACATCATCATGGGTTTGAGACAAGTCATGTGTTTGCATCACGGTTCCGTCTGAGATGAAATAGGGGACATGCAGGGGGAGGCTGGGTAAGAAAGCAAGGAACCTAGTTTGGGGGTCAAGAAAGTAATGACCAGAAAAACACAACAAAGGAATTTCCAAGACGCACTATACAGGAGAAGGAACGAAGAACAACACACGCACACCCCCGAGACAAAGTGAAAGCTCTTATGAGAAGCATTGTCAAATAGGGTACGAGTGAGATACAGCAAGGCACAAAGGAAAGCAGGACAAAGAGGCAGAAACAAATACTACAAAATGAGCTGCAAAAGGAAATGATCAATGCTTAGAGATTATAATTTAAAAATAATCTTGACAGAGACAGAAAGATGAAAACAATAGAGTTAGAAAAAGAATCTTTGTAGATTTTAAAATAAAAGGAGGGGAGCCTGGCTGGCTCAGTGGGTTAAAGCCTCTGCCTTCGACTCGGGTCATGATCCCAGCATCCTGGGATCGAGTCCCGCATAGGGCTCTCTGCTCAGCAGGGAGCCTGCTTCCCCGTCTCCTCTGCCTGCTTCTCTGCCTACTTGTGATCTCTGTCTGTCAAATAAATAAATAAAATCTTTAAAAAATAAAATAAAATAAAAGGAAAATCCCGTAGGTTAAGAATTCTGCAAGTGCTTTGGGGTATAGGGTTAGACAAAGAAATACAGTATAGATAATGAGAACTAAGGGTCTCATTGTCAGAGAAAGAACTTACAAGTTAGAAAAGAGAGAAGGCTACAAAAATTCTGTGGTGCTGGATTGGAGTTGAAGGTGTCAATGTGGACTTACAATTTTATTTTTTTTACTATGTTCTATTAGTCACCAAACAGCACATCCTTAGTTTTTGATGTAGTGTTCCATGACTCACTGTTTGTGTGTACCACAAAATAGATAGGGGTCTAACCACAGGTGTGTGTGCATGAGTTGTGTGAACATGTACGCTCTCAGCTCTACCCACTGAGGGCGGCTGGAAGCAGCAATGACGGCCCAGTATCGAGAAGCACAATTATCACCCCGGACTTGGATCCTAAATACTATTCCCACAAACAAACAAACAAAACAAACAAACAAACAAAAGACACCCACAACAAAAAAGGAACCGAGGCTCTTTAGGTGAAGTTGTCGGTTCCAAGACTGAAACAAAGAAAATTCAAGATGATCCTGGAGCATCTCATAGAGCTAGAAAATGAGGAAGCAACAAACAAAAGCACAGACTCAATGGGGGCAGAAACCAGCCTGAATGAGCTCACGAAGGCCAAAGTCAGAGCAACTTGAACGCATACACAAGTAAAGTAAATAACAACAGTATCGGGTTATAACTCAAAGAATAAAATAAACATCTATTGAGTTCACAGAAATAAATAACCAAGGAAACAAAGGGACAAATGGAATGGTAATTGCTCCCTACAGCAGAATTCTAATTAATAAATATAGGAAGGAAGAAACCAACTAAAAGTCACCACTAGAACAATAGTAACATTGGTACAGACAAGATCCACTGGTAAAGGCTAAAATTTGTGCGTGAAAGTTTTGGCAGAAATAGGATATCTAGAGAATCCCAAGGTTCTTTCCTCAAAATATATAGGATAGAAGATTAACTTCACAGCCAAGAATCATGGCGGACACCACTTTGGCCAAGAGACCAAGGCTGACATCACCGGTAACACGCACCGAGAGGCTGTGCCATCTGAGAAGGTGCCCTGAGAAGGACATGTCCCCTCGTGGTATCCTTCCTACTCAGGCACAGTCTCGATCTGATCATGAGAAACAAGAGGAAAACGCAAATGCCTCACCAGTATTCTTCAAAAGTACCGAGGGCATGAAGTCAAGGGAAGACCAAGGAGCGGTCACGGACCACCAAGAGACCAAACAAAGGACACTCGTGAAAAAAACCAGGTGAAACCCAAGTCAGTCCTGTCGTCCCCTCAATGGCGTCCTGTGAAGGTTCACGTCTCAGTTTTGAGAACTGCTCTATGATTATCTAAGATGTGGACTGAGGGGAAGCTGGACGAAGAGCATATGGAAACTGTAGGGTTTTCGGAAGTCTTCTGTAAGTCTAAAGTTATTTCAGAATAAGAAGCTTAGAAGACAGGAAAGCCCCACTGATAAAAATCATAAAAATGGCGGTCGTGGTGGGTACTGTGAAGGGCACGTACTGCATGGAGCACTGGGTGTGGTGCATAAACAATGAATTCTGGAACACTGAAAAGAAATTAAAAAAATAAATAAAAATTTTAAAAAAGGTAGAGGAACCATTAGGTTAATTATAGGATGTATTTTTAGAAATAATAAATGATTGACAAATACAGAAAAAAATGGCGATCGTAAATTAATGGCATCAGCCCATACTATATGGACTCCTTAGCTCTCCCTGGGAGACACCGCCTGTCCAAACAAATGTGTTTATGAAAGAAAGTGAGGAAGGCCCTGTTTTACTGGCTGGACAGCTTCCTGCGGTTAGCTGGGCACCCTGTGTGCGGGTCGGCTCTCAGCTTCTCCTCTCTGAGGCTCCCGCCCCTCCTCCATCCACACCCTGGCTCCACGGAGGGGGGTGACGATTCGGACCAAACCCTTCCTCTGCGGTTATTTCCCAAAGGCAAGAAGCAGAACACGATCCAGTCTGAGGGGCTTCCCCGCATCCCAACTGTAGCTTGGCTGAGGGGAGATCGAGTTCTGAGGGGAACCTCTCGTTCCTTCTGTGGTGGGCTGCGATCGCAGACGGCGGGGGACCTGGTCGGATCCTGAGACAGTGGGGGGAATGGAGGACGGGGTTCTCCCTCGAGCCAGGACTCCCGCAAGGAGATGGCCGTTCCATGCCATTGGCCAACCTCCCGAGTCTGGCTCTGGGCTGGGCAGCTGCGTTCTCTTCCCAGGGTTCCCAGTCCCAGAGAACGAAAGCCTGGCTCGTCGGGGCCTTCTGGAGAGATGGACAAGTGAAGGGACACATTCTGTTCATTGTCCTTCACTGCTGTTTCCTGCTGAGAAGCCGCAGAGGACATTGACGAGAGCAGAAGATGGGGACCAAGGAAGCTCTCCACTGTGTGAGCTCCTGAGCATCTGCGAATGGGAATGTTGCTGCACATGCTACGGCGCGTGTAATCCTTCAGAGGATTTTGGATCTGCCTCCGGATTACAGCCTCACCACCGCCTTCCTCCAGGTGAGGAAATTGCTTCCCGATGGTCTGCTACGCGCTCAACCCTGAGCCAGGGACCGGGCCCTCACACCAGTGAAGAGATCAGCCGTAGCCTCTGTCCCTCTGATCGCCCGTCGGGGAGGCAGACACCGATGTCGTCCCCATCCCCTTGGCTAACTCCCACTTTCCTTCATACGGCGGGATGACGCAGCGGCGCCTCACTTGCACTCCGTGGCCAGGACAGACGTTCCAGAGGGTGTGAGGACACTGCAGGGGCGGGAAGGATGACGGGGAGTTGCCCGGCCGCGGAGAAGGAAGCGTCCAGGAACACGGGTCCTTGGGAGAGGCTGAAACGCAACCCGTGACGCTGGGGTAGAACAAACAAGTGGGTAGGTCACGCGAGGGGAGGAGAGAAATGATGACGCCCGGCCATGAGGGCCTCCAAGGCCGCATTAACGATTGGGGTTTCAGCCCAGGTATGACGGAAAGCTGTGAAGGGTAGATCGATGCAGACGGAACACCCGCACGTCATTCCTGCCCAGGGTTTCGGGGCAAAGGCAGGCAGGGGCTGGGATGAGAACCAGCGTCTCCTGACCGTCAGCCCGTGTTCTTGGCCGATTGCGTCCCTGCTGACGAGATCAAGAGTCTATAAAACTCCAGGCAAAACCTCTAGGTAGGCATGTTGGATTGGCCTGTATTTATTTCACTCCACCCCAAAGTGTCAGTAAAGGAATAAAACTGTGTTAAATCCACAGATAAAAACCACAATGAGATCCCACCTCACACCAGTTAGAATGGCAAAGATTAACAAGACAGGAAACAACATGTGTGGGCGAGGATGTGGAGAAAGGCGAACCCTCTTCCACTGTTGGTGGGAATGCAAGGTGGTGCAGCTACTCTGGAGAACAGTACGGTGTTTCCTCAGGATGTTAAGAATAGAGCTACCCTAGAATCCAGCAATTACACTACTGGGTATTTACCCCAAAGATAAGCAGTGAAAAGAAGGGGCACATGCACCCCAATGTTCATAGCAGCAATGTCCGCAAGAGCCAAACTGTGGAAGGAGCTGAGATGCCCTTCAATGGACGAATGGCTAAAGACCATGTGGTCCATATATACTATGGAGTACGATGCCTCCATCAGAAAGGATGAACACCCAACTTTTGCATCAACATGGACAGGACTGGAGGAGATTATGCTGAGTGAAATAAATCAAGCAGAGAGAGTCAATTATCATACGGTTTCACTTATTTGTGGAGCATAAGGAATAGCACAGAGGACCACATGGGAAGGGAGGGAAATCTGAAGGGGGAGTAATCAGAGAGGGAGATGAACCATAAGAGACTATGGACCCCAGGAAACAAACTAGGGGTTTCAGAGGGGAAGGGGTAACAGGGTGATGGGCATTAAGGAAGGCATGTGTTGTGATGAGCACTGGGTGTTCTATGTAACTAATGAATCATCGAACACTACATCAAAAACAACGATGTACTATACAGTGGCTAACTGAACATAATAAAAAAAATCCACAGATTAAAGAGAATAGAGGAGAAAACGGTACAAGATAATAAATAACAACATAAGAAATTTGTGGATAATGAAAAGCAGGCAGAATAACAGAGGCAGAGGAAACCCAAGTGTCCACACAGAGGAATGCGAAGCGGACCGTGGACAAGAAGCAGGTCAGTTTCCGCATGGAATCCCGGAGCTGCTCAGAAGTGGGGGGCAGACGTCTCAGACTAAACAAGGTGGGGCCGCGGAGCAGTCTGTACAAGGAGGAGTTCAGTCTCAGCACGCCTTTCCTCTCATACGCAGGACACGGAAGAGTGATTTTGGGGAAAAACTGCACCACAGTCTCCAGGAACAGCAGACACCATCGATGGGGGCGATGGGGACCACCACCCGCTTCCGGGTGCTGGTTATGACACTCGGCCCCCTGCCCAGTGGGAGAGTGGAAAACAGCCTGAGATAACACCATGGATTTAACTTTGAGGGAAGGAGATGATCCCAGAGGAGATGGCTTGATTATTAAAATTTTTCCAGTTAAAAGAAAAAAATCCCTGTGGTGGACAGAATAATTACCCCAGAGGTGTCAGCTTCCAACCCCCAAGACCCTGTGGCCGTGTTGTCTGATGTGCCATACATGTGATTAGGTTAAGGGTCTGGAGATATGGGAGAGTAGCCAGATGGGACCAGTGTAACACCAGGGGCCTTAAAAGCAGAGAATTGTTCCCAGCTGTGGTCCGAGAGAGGCAACCCTAGAGCTGTGAGGGTGAAGGAAGGCGCCCTGAGCCAAGGAATGTGGGTGCCTCTAGAAGCCGGAAAGGGCAAGGAAAACGACCCACCGGGGGCCCCCAGGAGGAACCAGCACTGCAGACACCCATGTGGGTCTCTGGGCTGCAGGACTGTAAGACAGTAAATCTGTGGGTTTAAGCCACCAAGTCTCTGATAACTTGTTACAGCAGTAACAGTAAATAGAAATTATAAAAAAAGAACAATAATTACTATTACTGTAGTAAAAAAAAAAAATCACCAAGACATGGCAAATAGTATGGAAGTCACTTTTGGGGGGTAACTGGTTGGAAGCAGTAGGCTCGGGGCAGTGACCGTCAGGGCTCTGTTCTTGGTCAGCAGGCGTTTTCCTGCCTGATGTCTGGGCTCTCTGCCACTAGGGTAAAAAAAATGCGCCTTTCCATTCTGTTCAGCTAGCACTGTGTTCCCCCTGCCATCCTACGGGAATAATGGGATCCCACGTGACGCATGAAAGGGAGAGTTTTGTGGCTTAGACCAGAGGAAGAAGAAAATGAATTTAAGCTTTCTCCCCCCCGGGCAGAGGGACGCTCTCTCTCCTGCTCTCACTCATGCTCTTCTTTTAACTTGGTATTTCGTGCACTATTTGCCGTCATATCAAGGACAGCAAATGCTATGGAAGGAATGTCTCCTCCCTGCTGCTGGCGTGCTTCCCTCCCTTGACTTTTCAGCCTGTGCCCCTCATCAATGGGGCATCTCCCGGCTCTTCGACACCAAAGAGTCATAACAATCTGCTAGCAAATGGGACAAGAATCTTATATCCACGGGATAAGCATTCAACAGATACATGTTAATTATCTATCACCGCCTAACAAACCACCCCAAAACTCAGACTTACAGCAATCAACACTTATTATCCCACAGTTCAGCGGGGGTCTGTAGCACGAGGACCATCAGGAGTTCCTGTCAGATGAATCACGGGAAGGCTTTTCCAAGATGGCTCCCTCACATCCCTGCCGAGACGGTGCCGACTGCTGGTGGGAGGCTGGTTCCTCACCATGGGGACCTCTCCATAGGACAACTCTAAGTGTCCTCGTGAAGTTGTGGCTGGTTCTCCCCAGAGCAGTGATCCAAGAGAGAGCAAAAGAGAAGCCACAATGCCTGCTATGACCCAGACTTGGGAATCCAGCCCCACCAACTTCCACAATACCCTCTTGGTTACAGGTCATCCCATTCACTTTGGGAGGTGGGGGCTAGACACCAGGAGATGAGAATTGTGGGAATCATGTTGGAACAAAGTACTCTAATTGTAGAAAAAAAAAGTGACAAAGCTTGGTTTTGAGTTGTTTGTGAGTTGCCTGCACTGTAGTTTCGTGTTGACTTGTCCTGAAGTCTTTGTTATCAACCCACTAAGCTAGTCTTGTGCTCCATCCTCCTCACCCCCAATCCTTGCCTTTTGCCTGTGGTCAGAGATTACAATCTACCAGCGGGGAGCTGGTCTCATTGACACGTGGGGAGAAGCACTGGGAGGCTGTGTTGATGAGTGATTGGAGTCGCTGCTAAGTCAATTTCTCTGACCTCCAAATTTCTTCTCATACTCAGGGTGCTGGGACCACCCCAGCAGACTTTTTGAGAGACAAGAGAACTTATACATGATTCACACAAAGTAGACTTCATCTGGGAAGTTGGAAGGCCTCCCAGAAATTTGATTTGGTGGGTCACTTTGACTCGAGTACTGAGTTCACTCATCTGTTGAACAAGGGTGGAAGAGATCAGTGGTTCTTGAATTTGACTGATTATCTCATTCTTCTGTGTTAAAATCAGATTTCCAAGCCCCATCCATGAACATCACGATTCTTTGGGTATTTGATGAGGTCCCAGCATTGACATCTTATATAAACGACTTTAGATGGTCTGATGGGTTAGGGATCATTAAGCTCAGCTCAGATTTTCTCGACTGGAGACAGAAGACCCTTTTACTTTGGGGAGAGGAAAATGGTGAGTGTTTGTTTTTTTTTTTCCTTGAGAAGAGTTTTACATTATTGAGAATGGCCTAAAGGACCATGGTCTTCTAGTTATAAATAGCTAACACTTCATGCTATCAAGTCACACAAAAAAAGTTTGTGTTCAGTGGTACAAAATCTTATACAGTAGATCTGGTCTAGAGAGGCGGGGAGGGTGGCAGATGGAGGGGAGGCGTAGAGGGAGAGGAAGAATCCTAAGTAGACTCCCTGATCAGGGCAGAGCCTGACTTGGGGCTCGATCTCATGACCCTGAGATCATGACCTGAGCTGAAACCAAGAGTCACTTACCTAATTGACTGAGCCCCTCAGGTGCCACTGGATTGCACTGCATCTTAAAGGTTTTTTGAATATTAGGTCTCTAGAAGCAATGTGGGCCTGACACATCTGGTTGGTCTCATTGGAGACAAATTAAAGCAATAAGATAATGCAAGTCAGGAAGAGAAAACCAATTAGCAAGTTCATTTTATGCCCTGTCAAAATTAAAAAAAAAAAAAGGAAGGAAAATGGAAAGCTAATAAATGCCCTAAAAAAACTGTTATTTAACCCCATGAACCAGATATTTCCTGGAGTCCAAGAACTGAGAGTTCCAGTGGTAATTAGGGGAAGACAAATAAGCTATTCAAATTATAAATAGGAAACATGCTTTCTAACCACCGGCTACTTTCTCCATATTATTTCAAGGGTGACCAATTCCAGTAATAATCACAGGAATACCTAATTTGGTAGAGATCCCATATGGATTGTAAATTATGGTTTTATGACAACAGAAACAGGCACTCACTACACAGCTCCATGGAGACCACCACCACAGAGCAAGGAGAGAGTGAAAGCGTTTATGATGTTCGGTCCGGAAATTGCCACCTTGATTCCAGACCCCTCGGGCAGCTTCATGCCGACAGGGAGAGAAAACTGGAGCCCTCGTCCAGCCCCACGCGAGTGACAAGCTCCTGGATTCTGTGTCGGCATTGACCTCCACCAGTCTGACGTATGGACTCTTGACAGGTACTTCTAATCCTGAGCCGCCTTCCACAGACCTAGGAGGACCCCATACGTTTGGAGGACAGTCCAGGCTCCCTAGAAGAGGGTAGAAAAACACACCGTCTCAGAGTCTTGCCCCTGGTTTCTGCCAGAGGCTGTGGGGGGCTCAGCTCTGCTGTATTTCTGCTTCTCGTGCTGCAGAGAGAGCTTCTGAGAAGGGAGGACCCCACCCTCTTCCCGCCGTCCTGCCTTCTCTCCATCCCCTCCCTCCTGCCTCCTCAGGGAAGAAAGAGTGCCCAGTGCAACTGGCCAGCACTTGACAGTTTTGGGACTGTATTTTTAAAATAGGTGATGTCATTGGTGATGTCATTGTATTCTAAGCTGGGCACAGAATGCTTCCTTACACTCTCCTCCTTTCTGTTCCACCGTCCGCCCCAGGCAGAGAGAGCACTCTCCCCTGACTCCCTCCAGGGGGTGAGAAAGGAGATACCCTGCTGGGACGAGCCTCCGCCCTGTTTTCTCTCTTTCCGCCTGTCTTCAAATGAGCTCAAGGGTCCTAACTTCTTGTCCAAGTAGCTGATTGAGAAAACAGACTTGGAATCCACTAACCTCAATCCTGTATGACCAATGATTGTAAGCCTACATTGGGTCATCGCCAGGTTCTTGGTGGTAGTTCAGTTCTTACCTAATTTAGAAAATATAGGTGAATCCACCATTGTTCTGAGCCTTGTAGGACAAAAAGAAGAAGAAGAAGGAGAAGGAGGAGGAGAAGGAGAAGATGACGACATACCATGAATCCTCAGTAAGCAGCATCTAAAGTCTGTGGTTTCTACAGCCAACCCCCGCGGTCTGGACCCTGATATTGTTCCTTCCAGGTTGTATGACCTTGAACACACATTCACCTTGCCCAGCCTGCTCCTCCTCTGTATATGAGGCCAAATAATGTTTGCCAACTCAAAAGATTATTGTGAAGATTAAGTGAGTTAATACATGTGAAGCATGATGTTTAAAGTGCCTGGAACATAGTCAAGAATAATTGTTTTTGTTATTTTTCCATTGCTATTGACATCAAAATAAGAAGTTATCCCTTGAGGAGTCAATGTTCGAGTTGAACAATGTGGGGCATCTCTAGAATTATAAGGGCATGAAGTAGGTACGTGGGGTTTGGTTGACATTTCGCTCAATGTTCATCAACAACCACAAACTCTAGTCTGTCGTCAGACGGTCTCAGTAGAAGCACATGATCCAGACCGAAGAGGACTCCTCTCATTGGGGGGGGCAGCATTTGAGCGCCCCTCCGTAAGGCACTAAATTACGGAGGATTAGCAAGTGGCAGCATGATCCAAGGACAGTAATCGGGATGCCTCACACTGCCAAAGAACACAGCGTGTTGGAAAATCTGCACATTTTTAATCCAGAGAGAAGAGCGGAGCACAGGCATATGCTCTGCGCTCGTGGGCAGCCTGATCTAGGAACGACCATTAAACTGGGGGCCATCCCGAGCTCTACTCGTGCCTCCTGCGTGACATGCTGTGTGACCTTGGGTAACTTCATTCATCCAGTCGATCTCAATTTTTCTCATCAATACAATGCAATGACTCTCCGTTCTTTCCAGCTCTGATGCTCCAGGATGCTGGAGGGAGCCCTGGACTTGGATCCCAGATCCTCCCATCAACCCGCCTCCTCCCATTTCCCTCCCAGAGCTCTGGCTTCTCAAGTAGAAATGCAAACAACTGAGCCAAATGGGAAATGTGAGAGTAGCTACACCGGAGGCAAAGTCATTTGGGGAACAAAGCTTGGCTCGGACGTGGAAGCCACGGGTGCAACCACGTCTATGGCCCCTGGATTGAAGCCAAGGTCACAGATTGCAACTGATCTACTGACCCAGCCACAGGCCACTGAGTTTGAACTAGGAAGAGTCCAAGTTCATACAGGGGCCTAACAAGAGAGAGCAGGGGCACTGCCCTCCCCTCCCTACCCCGACAGCGTGATTCTCTAGAGGGAAGACAAGCTCCTTCCACTCCTTGGAACATCATGATCTTGCCTTTGTCTGAGTCCCTCTTCTAGGAAAATGTGATGATGTAATGGCATGTCGACGTTTCTCTCAGACTCTGCAGCAAGCACTCGGAAGACCCCGCGGCTTCTTACTAACGTGTGACATCAAATGCACTCAGATCTGGTGCGTTCGTCACGCAAGCTGTGTTCCTGGGTGCGTCGTGGCTTGATGCCGATCAGAAGGGAAGCCTAATGGACCAGCCCTTCTCTCTGAACCGGGAAGAAGGGAAGAACAACAAAATAAGTTATTAAACCTTTAAACAGAGACTCTTTTCTCTTCCACCTCGTTTATAGAAACGCTTCCTAACTATTTAAAATTCTTCAGTCTAGGTCTAAAATTTTTCAGTCTTATCACAGTTCACTGAAAGAAATAAAAATCTTGGAACGGGAAATGCAGAATTATTGACGGTTGCTTCCACGAGACACTTGAGTACAAGATCTCCATCGATCCCATCAGCAACCTCACGATGTAAACAGCATTTGCCACATTTCCAAATGAGGGAGCGGAAGGTCTTCTTCAAAGAGCTGCTTTTGAACAGGGTTTTTCTGATTCTAAAACCCATATTCTACGTGACCACCATTTCCCTGAGTCAGGAAGGCGCATCTCACCGCTCTCCGCAGAGACATGAAAGAGAAGCTGCAACCAAGGATAAGCGCATCCGTGGGGCACCAGACTGTCTCCAAACACGTGGCACACACGCAGCTTTTGGAAGCACATCCAAACCCTAAAGCGCAGCGCCCACGCATGCCCTCGCAGCCGATGGGAAGGGGGAGCTGATGTCCCAGGCTCCAGCACGTCGCACACCTCCTGGTACCCGGAGTCTCCCAAAAGGAGTTTGAAGAGCGAAGCTGTTAGACTGCCTTGATGCTAGAAAATGTCATAGTGAGCCTCGCTCGCTGCCCACTGTCGTTTCCGGCCAAAACAAACCCACTTCCTAGAAGGAGAGCAGATCTCCCTTCGTCGAAGTACAAACGAGGCATCTTACTCTATTACACGGTGTGATTATCCAGCAATTCAGAAAACTTACAGTGAGTTACAATACCACGGACGCAGGAAATCGTCAGCCCGTGCGAGCGGCGCTGGAGGTAGCTTAGGTGCACAGATGGGGAAGTCCTGTGTCTATCCGTGACCCACGCAAGAAAGTAATACATCTTCACGGTCTTCATCTCAGCTCCGCTGTGCAGTAAGGAGTAAGAAATTCTGGGCCCCAGGGAAAATGCAAGAGAAAGTGCCAGCACTCTCCTTTCAAACCCTACAATCATCACTGCCATTCCCATTGCTGATCAGGATCTAGGGTCATTTCCCAGAAGGGTGAGTCTCAGCCCTGCTGCTCTCTGCCTCCATTACTTACTGGCATCCCCCTTCCCTTCATAATTGGAATTAAATCTCCCTTGTGTTCCATTCCTCAGCGACGAGAGGGTTCTCAAATTGCCATGTATTAGTCTCAGCCTCCAAATAAAAGAAACCATTACTTTCTCTCTGAGTTTCTAAAATCTCTAATTCAGCAAAGTCCCTAGTTAGCAGAGCAAGAAATAAAAACTCACTGCCAATGGGTCTTCCAATGTAACTCAGGACCCTCCTCTAATGTGTATTGTTCGATTTCGAGACCAATGCATTCCGCTGTGACGAAGGAACTTTTTACTGCATGTGATTCCCTGTCTCTGGGTTTATGACATTCTGAAGGACAGCACCTAGCTTCCAAGGTAAAATCTCCTTGGCATCATATCTAAGTTTTTAAGAGCCCATCTCTTACTAGCAGGTCAACAGCTTCTAGATGACACACATTCAGTAAGATCACGGAATCTCACCAGCATCTGCTCGTCATCTTACTTCTTTTGCTATAAGGAAAATCCCTTGATAAAGACCAAACATTTAGGAGTTGACAATAAGTATAATAAGGGAGACCCGTGACTGATGGGAGAGGCCACGTTCCCTTCTCCTCGGTTCTTCAGAGAGAGCTATGACGCCAGAGCATCTAATGATGCCAGCGTGTCACACGGAGCCCCCCAAGCTGGGCATTCATCAGGGTCTGTGAGTAACCCCCCCTCCGGGGTGCCGGTGTTTGCTGGGTGGGAGTAGCCGTGCATGAGGACCAGACGCTGTCTTTATAAGAGAGGCACTCCTGCCAAGTGCTCCCACCTTAGATCCTGCCACCACAGGTGCCACAAATGTCATTTCCATCTGGGGACAGAGGGCTGTTGGACAAGCCCAAGCCATGCCCCGTTACTGGGTTCTTGAAGAGTACGTTAGGTCACCTGGTGTCCATGGCTTTCCCAAAGGGTAGGCTCCTGTATTTTCTAGAAGTGATATTTAACCATGTAAATACATACACACATACACACATACCTACGCGTATACACAGCATGTGTCAGAAAAACATCCTTATCTCTAGAGCTATCTAGTTGATTTAATATAAAGAATGCGATTTCATGACATATTCCGAAATTAACAGAACATTGAACAGCATGTACAATACGAACAACATATTAATATATATTAAACACTCACAAACTCATCACCTGGCTGAAGGAATAAGGGCTCTGCTCAAATTGCCTTTCCCACCTCTGCTTCACCATGGCATCGCCCCGAAGGAAACCACCAGCCTGATTTGGGTGTTCATGGATCCCATATATTTCTTTATGTAGAACCACACCTGCTTTCTCACGCCGTCTCCAGCCGGGTACTCAGTAATACATGTAGTGAATGGCTCAGTCCCTCTATTTTTTAGATAACGTCTGATAACTTGTGGTCGGTCTTACCAGGTGGGGAAGGTTTTCCATGTGAAGTTACTCAAAAGTACTCCCGGAGCACAGACGAGTACTCACATTGCACACCCAGATCTCCGACTCCCTTCCGTGGTTCCAACCTGGAGTCAACGTCTGCATCACTGAGAACAGACTTCCCAAATGGTCCTGACTAATACGTGGCTGGTAATCAGATAACGGATCACCAATTCCATGACGTCATTTATCGCTAAAGAACAAAAGCCACCGCCCACATCCCCTGTTCCTGGCAATTAGCCCTTCAGCAAATATTAGGAACCCAGCATGTGTTCAAAACCACATGTTGTGCTTTCAGACTGGATATCAAAACCTGCGGTAAGAAAATAACACTCCCTATCTTGTTGACCCAACAACTGAGAAGAGGAGGAGAACACGGAGTTATTGAGGAGGGTTTCATACAGGAAGCAAGATTTGAATTGAACTTGCGAAAGTTGTCGATTTGGGGATAGATCCTGAAAAACAACCACAAGTTTTCAAAAACCTCAATCTTTCCTCAATGTAGCAGCATCCTTGGGCCAGTTAAGAAGAAGAGAGGGGGAAAAAAAGGAAAAGAAAGAAAACAGCCCTAAAAATCATGAGCTCCTGCTGGTTCACTCTAGCAAGTGCATTTGGGTATTTTAATTTGAAGGAAATGTTGACTGGGCATTGAGCCCTTCATTCATTCTGTCTCTGCTGTATTACATCCCTTGTCTTGTACCAACTACACACTTCATTTCTCCAAAGCTATAACGCTTAATGGGTGGTGCCTGACCCACACATCATCCTACATTTCTTTTATCTCAAGGTTCTTGAGCACTGTCCAAAAGATCCAAAGAACACCACCACACATTGGCAGTGTCAGCTCTGTCCTGTTCCCAATAATAAAATATACACCCACATATGTGCCCATGCCAAAAATTTAAAACTATTATATCTACAAGCTAAAATAAGGTCACAGTGTTTATTTTGGCCAGAAAGGTCCCTTATCCCATTCTGTATTTGCAGATCTCAAACCCTTGCCACAGACCTCTGTCAGGATGCCTGAATGAAAACTAGCTGGGAGGGGGGAGAGCGGTTTTTAAAACTAGAGTTTTAGGTCAAACATGGAAAATAATCTCTATTTAGTGGATATGAGGTGACATTCAAAAATCTGGATTTAGACTACTATTGTCTTTCCATGCATTACTTTCATGAGATGACTGTCCTCGGGTACTCAATCAGACACGAATCTAGGTGATTTTGTGGAAGTATTTTGTAGATGTGATTAAATACTGTAATCATAATCACTGCAGGCCCCATCTGCCAGCAGCAGAAACCAACACTGAGCTGCTAACATGGCACCATTCCCTGGGTGATCAGCCAGCTACCTGGTGGAGGTTTGATTGCCCTGGACTCTTTCCATTCTGAAGAAGCAACATTTTGTCCTTATTGGAATAGACACTTACTCTAGATAGAGATTTGCCTTCCCTGCATGCAGTGCTTCTGCCAAAACTACCATCTATGGAGTCCCAGGACACCTTGTCCACTGTCATGGTATTCCACACTGCATTACTTCCGGTCAAGGAACTCACGGCACAGAAGATAGAGGGTGGTCACGGTCCCGTGCTCATCCATGGGTCTAACCATGTTCCCCACCCTTCTGAACAATGATGGCCTTCTGAAGACTCAGAGCACCAGCTGTGTGGCAATGGCTTGGAGGATAGGGACAGGGTTTTCCAGAAGACTGTATACATCCTGAATCTTTGTCTGATGTATGTGGGTGCAGTTTCTCCCATGGTCAGGATTCACATGTCCTAGAATCAAGACCCGAAAAGAAAGGTGGCTCCAAGAGTTCACCACAGTGATCCACCAGCAATAATTCTGTTTCCCATCCTTGTGACCTTCAGTTCTGCTCATCTAGAGGTCTTAGTTCCAAATAAAAGGTGGCTCCTTTCAAGGGGAAAAGAAACAATGATTCCAATGAACTAAATGTTGAGATAGACACCCAGACACTTGGGGGTCCTCATCCTTCTGAATCAGTGAGCAAAGAAGAAGATTACTGTATTGCCTGGGGTCGATGACCTTGATTACCAAAGAGAAATGTGGTAGATACTCCATAGGAGAAGAAAACGAGAGGCCATCTGGAATACCAGATACCACTCCATATCTCACTTAGTATAGTCCTGTCCTATGATTAGAGTCAATGGGAAACTACAACCATCCAGTTCAGGGGGGACTGCTCATAGCCTGGACGCTGACAGTTCAGAACACTTCACCAGGCACAGAACAATGACCAGCTGAAGTGTTTGCTGAGCGTAAAGGCAATGTGGAAGAGGGAGTTAGGACCAGCTACAACCATGTAAGCAGTTGCCAACACAAGGGCTATCAGAGTTATGAGAATTTTGTCCTTATTTTGTTAGGAGTATGTATTTGTCTTCACCAAATATTTTCTTGGTTTTCTTCCTTATTTTCTTTTTTTTTAATTTATTTATTTTCAGCATAACAGTATTCATTGTTTTTGTACCACACCCAGTGCTCCAGGCAGTCCGTGCCCTCTCTAATACCCACCACCTGGTTCCCCCAACCTTCCACCTCCCCACCTCTTCAAACCCTTCAGATTGTTTTTCAGACTCCATAGTCTCTCATTGTTCCCCTTCCAATTTCCCCCAACTCCCTTCTCCTAACTCCCCATGTCCTCCATGCTATTTGTTATGCTCCACAAATCAGTGAAACCATATGATAATTGACTCTCTCTGCTTGACTTATTTCACTCAGCATAATCTCTTCCAGTCCTGTCCATGTTGCTACAAAAGTTGGGTATTTTCTTATCATATAATACACCTTATACATAAGGTGTATTAATAGCAGTTAACTTTACATCACAGTATTTATGCTACAGATATCAAGGGAGTAAAGTGGACTTCACCCAAGGACTCTGCATCCTTTTCTGGAGAAGGAGAGGCTTGTTTCGGTTGTACACGAGATAGTTGTGTCTTATTCGGTGGAAATACAAGTGTGTGGTCATCTCTCTTTAGAGGCTAATTCTGGCTTCAAGAGTTGTGTTTGGTGCCAGGTTCACAAGGGGGTAGATTGGACTGTGATGGTCTGCTGATGCTGGGTTAGTTCCAGTCCTGTTCTCCAACAGAATGCTAGTCCGTCTAGCTGTTCCTGTGAAGGTATTTTGCTCACATTGTTTTATCTGGTATAATTTATAACTACTTTCTTCTACTGTGTGAAAACTTTCTTCTTTTTTCAAAATATTTTTCAACCCTCAACCTCAAGATTCACTACCGCAATAGCCCTACAGCCTAGGTAATTCCTGAGCTATCATCCTCGAATGACAGCAAAGAGGAAGAAAAAAAGACTTTCTCAGAACCATATAGACGCAGACTTAAAAACAATGAAATATACCCCTGTTCCTCAGCACGTTTAGCTAAACTTGAGGGAAATGCTGTGACTCTCTTTCCCTCAGGACCCTCCTCATGCCCGACAGTCCCACGACAGCGCGTACCTTCATTGACATCAACTATCCTCCAGAAACATTTCTGTGTAATTAATAACCTTTAACACTTACTTCTGTTGGCTACAAAACCAAATGACTGTCATTCATAACATTTAGTCTCGTCAATTCTGACATTCTCTTAGGATTTGATTTCTGTAAGTGCCTGGTGACAAATGGCATTAGATAGAGAAAGTTTATGTAACAAGGCAGCCAAGGCTGGGATCACATTAAAACGGACGGTTCTGAAGGCAAGAGTTTGTAAAAATAGCCTACTGATCAAAGAAATGGCAGAATTAAAGAATCAGGAGGAGGCAAGGGAGTGGAATGCAAGGTGGGAGATGTCTGGTAAAGGAGGACCGTTCATTCTAATTTGGGGACAGGTATTGACACAGAAAATCGGGAGATAGCAGCAAGTCAGAGTAGGCAGGTAATACTCCTATAAATATGGGCTCTGGTGGAGAACAAGAAGTGCAAAGTTCAAGCTGGTGTTCCTTCCGCTGAAGAGACAGAGCAGTGTGACAGCTGGTCAACTCTATTATTTGAGCCTGGGGAAGTGAGGTGAGCAAGGAGTATACGTGTGGGGTACCGGGCACAGGATGAGCATCAGGCAACTAACTTATCTCCTCACTAAAATTCCCTAGACAGCTGGACAAACGTATATGAGAGAATTATTTCCAGATACTAGACACTGACGGCACAGGAATAGGACTCCCGAAAGAAGGGAAAAAGCATGAGCCTGCCCATCACCCTGGGTGACGGCCCGGAACATTTCCTAGGTCGCAGCATGGGAGGGGAGCTAGAGAGAGCCCGGGTAGTGGTGGGAACACCATCTACAAACGGGAGGAGATTTCACAGAATTACGTGCGCCCCATGAGTGTGTGTGAAAACTGGCTAAACCACACCAACTCTTTAGTTTAGTTAGTAGTATTGTCGTAATGTTGCTTTTCCAGTTTTGATGAATATGCGTGGTTCTGTGAAATGTTGTCCCCTGGGAAGCGGGCAATGGGTCCACATGAACTCTCTGAGTAAAATGTCCAACTTCTGTGTGAGTGAAAAATTACTGCCAAATATAATTTTTTAAAAAATGGAGACCAGACTTTTTAGAGGAAGAAATATTAAGAGAATTCATTGCCATCAGACTTTTACTATAAGAAATACCAGAGGGACGTCTTCTGATAGAGGAAAAATGATACCCGATGGGAATTTTCCTATACAGAAATGAATGAGACCATTCAAAATGGAAAATACATGGTTAAACATGAAATAATAGTTATAATCTCATTAAAGGTTGATCTCTTAAACCAAAAATAGTAAAAATAAAAGTGAGTTTATATTAGATATTTGTTGGTGCATTAAATGCTTACACTGAGACCTTGGCTTAAAAAAACAGACATTGGTTATCTCACAGTTATGGAAAGGTCAGGAATTTGGGAGTGGCTTAGATGAGTGCTTCTGGCTCGGGATCTCTCATGAGGTTGTGGTCAGGTGTCGGGGAGGACGCCGTCATCTGGAGGCTCAATGGGCGGGAGGATGGGCTTCCAAGATGGCGCCCTCCCATGGCTGCTGTCAGTCACCTTGGGACTCAGTGGATGTTGGCAGGAGGCCTCGGTTTCTCTCTAGATGGGCAGCTTGAGGGTCCATCCCCTATGGCAGTTGGCTTCACTCCGAGTGAGTAACCCAAGAGAGAAATCAGGGCGGAGGGTGCAATGACCTGGTCTCAGAAGACACACATTGTCTGAGATCCTAATCTCTACAATAAAGTCACTCAGTGCAGGCTGTGCTCAAGGGAGGTGGCTGACACCCCATCTTCTGAGGGAGGACTTCAAACAGTTTGAGAATATGTTCTAGAACGATCATATGTTCAAGGAAAATATCTAACAGCAGCAGCACAAAAGATGGAGGTGGGAAAGGGAAGTTTGCAGTTATGAAGTCTTGGACTATGAGTGAGACGGGATATTAGACGAGGGCAGACGGCCGTAAGTGAAAACTATATGTTGTAAACCCTAGAGAAAGTGCTGAATTAAGAATATATTGCTAATAAATCATTAGCAGGGATAAAAATGGATCCAATAAAAATGCCCAAGTAATCAAACAGAAGGCAGCTGAAGGAGGAAAAAGGGAAAGAGCGGATAGGACGTACAGAAAAGAAATCGCAAGATGGTACATTGAAACCCAGTCACGTCCGTGATTCTACTACACGTGCGCGACCAAACCCGCAAAATAAAGCCACAGATCATCAGCTTGGATTTCAAAAGTAAAACTAACCAGGCGCTGGCCACAAGAAACACACTTTACATTGCAGCTATATTAAAAACATAACACAATAGATTAAAAATAAATATCATAAGAAGACTAATCAAAATAGAGCTGGAAGGAGGATGGTAACGACTGACCAAATAGATTCCAGAACAAGGAAAATTGACTGGGAAGAAGGAGATTTCACAATAAAACAGTTAATTCACTCTGGAAGAAATCCTAAATCGGTAGGCGTCTAATATGACCCTACAAACAGATTTAAAATATAGTATTGCCAATGTGGATAGAACAACAAAACAATAGAAATGAATATGGCCAAAATTATCATTGGAGGTCCTAGCGCTCTGTCGAGGAATTGTTAGAACAGGAAGCCAGAGAAAATAACCAGGAAGGATAGAGAAGGCTTGAAAGACACCATCCCAAAGCTGACCCATGGACACTTAGGGAACGTCCCACCCAGGGACCGCAGAATAAACATTTGTTTTCAAGTGCAGACTTGAAAACTACACTAATACATTTCAGGGCAGGAATGCGCAAGCCACTGGCCAAATCTAGTCCAGGGCCGCTCTTTGGAGATGAGGTCTCGCTGGAACACAGACACACTTGTTTATATATTACTGAGGCTGCTGTCACACTGCGGTGGCAGAGTTGTACAGTGGCAACAGCGATATATATGGACCCATAAAGTCTAAACTCTTAACCATCTTGTCCTCTACCGAAAAGGTTTCCTGACCCCTGTTTAGGAAGATTAAGATCATAAAGATCGTGTTATCTGATAACGGAAGTAATCTATATGCCAGTAACAGATTCCTAGAAAATTCTCAAGTATTGTAAAGTTAAGGAACATATTTCTACGTAAGCCATAGGTCAAAAAAGAAATCACACATTAAAGTAGGAAATATTTTAAACTGAATGAAAATGAAAACACTACATAAACGTGTAGAATACAGATAAAACAGGACTTAGGGTTAACTTACGGCATTACAGCTTATATTAGAAAAGTAGAAATGATCTCAAATCACTGATTCTACATTAAGAAACTAAAAGAAGACAAAACAAATCCAAAACAAGCACCGTCTAACTGGTGCCCTAAGTACCATGAGGGTCACTCCCCATGTGCAGCCACGGCGGGTACTGACTGGGTATCTCCCCGGAGGGAGTGAACTTCAGCAGCAGACAGCCCTGCCCTGGGGGCCGTGCTCTCCTCTGGGCCTCCCTCCTTCCCTCCCCCTGGTCCTCCTGCTCTCGAACCCTGACAACCAGTGAGCATCACTGCTGGCCCGGACAGTCTTCCCGGAAGCTCTCCTCTCCGACATGAGGACGGTGGCCGTACACAGAAGCTGGCTAAGAACAAGGACACCAGAGAGCTGGTCTCCGTTTTGCTATTTCTCATAAAAATCATGTAAAAATTCTGCCTCTGTTTCCACATTTGTCTGTCGGGGTGGGGTGGGGAATACCATCTATTTCGTGACGATAAACAGATCAGAAAAGCCCTCCTGTTTTCTGGGAAGAGGAGCAGGCAGCAGCCCCCCAGCCCCCAGCTGCAGCCCTCTCCCATCTGGACGACTTCCAGGACAAGCCACAAGGGCGTCTCTGGTTTCCTCGGGTATCCATACCCAAGGCTCCGCTATTTTTACCCCAACCACCGCGGTCCTGGAGTCCCATCCACTGGAGCCACTGCTGGACGGCCCTTGTGGAGGGGGCCACACTCCCACCGTCTGTGCCCTTGGCTCCTCTTCCACGAACAGCCCCGGGCAGATCCTTGACTCCCCTGCAGAGAACCAGAGCGTGCCCGACTGCTCCTAGATCCCAGCCATCACACTGAAGAAAGGTGTCCCTTGGTCTCTGTGGCCACACCCAGCTTCCCAGCTTGTCTGCCATGAGTCACCAGGCTGTCCCAAGTCACTCATTGGTGGTTCTAAAACCAAAGTGGCGAGGCCTGGGGAGGTGGGGGGCAGACGGCAAAAGACAGCCTCCCTCCTGCCCCTGCCCAGGGACCCCCTGCCCCGACCATGGCTCAGGGTTCCCCCTGACGGCTCTGAACACAGCAGGGGCTTGTGAATCAGCCAGGCTGGAATTTAAATCCTCGTTCGGACACTCGCTAACCAAGAGACTTGGGCCAAGTTACTTACGAGCCTCGATTTTCTCCTCTGCCAAATGGGATGCATGATACAATTCACAGAGTATTAGGTAAGAGTGTAAGCGCACACCAATTTTCTAGGATAATTTCTGAGACCCAAGTAGATGTCCCTCAACTCCGTATGGTCCTCTGTCACGCAGGGGCTGGATGTCTGAGACCAGCCCCACGTCCACCCCACAGAGCCACGGGGATGACGAATGGTAACGTGGCAAAGCTATCAAGCATCCCACATGAACGCATGAGTATAACCCAAGGCTTCTAGAGATGCGACCAATCTCTTTCAAGCCGACGTGGAATCCAAGGACTGGGTAAAACTACTTCGTCTAACTTTGAAGCATGATGTTCCCTGCAGACAGCCCTCCTGTCCTGCGTCCAACCGGCCCACATCCTCTTTACCTTCTTCCCTGTCTAAGTCACCTCCACTCTGAGGCTGAACTGCTCAGAGTCGATTCTGAATTCACGGTGGATGCCCAGGCCTCCACCGCCCATCACATCTCCCTTCCCATCCTTAGTTGCCGGGACGGGAGAGACCAGGTAAGATGATGACCAGAAGAGGGGTAAAGGTTGCTATGCAATCACTCTCATGCTTTCAAATGTTTTTCATAAACTCTGTTCTCACCCTGGAAAAACTAGGAGATGCCCCAGAACTTCCTTTGAAATGCAAGCAGGAGCCCACCTTCCTGGCTGGTGTCAAGGCCACAGGCATTTAAATCTTAGGATTAACTCTAACTCTGCCTTTTAAAAGGCAAAGCATGACCAGGAGAAAAGGTCCAGATTTCTCTTTTCTAAATTATATACTTAGAATTGTAGATAACCTAAATTGTACCCTGATGTGTTTTTTAATCAGAAAAGTGAAAACCACTTTCTTCAGATTATTCTTTTCTTAATAAGAGGCTTCTGCACGAGTGGGTAGAGGACACTCTCCAATCCTGTTCAGTAAGTAGAGAGGAGAGTAAACCTCATTCTCCAGGAGGGAAATAGAAGCTTTGGAAAATTGCCTTACTAGCAGACTATGAGTTGAGGCGACATAGAAGTGACCTCCTTCTCCTTCCCGGCGCTGCCCTCCCCACCACCCCACCCCTGCTCCAATGTCACCAGGACACCCCACTCCCCCAGTACTCCACACTCACGCACTCCTCGTCTCCAGTTGCAGAAGGCGAAGGTCATTACAAGTAGAAGACGCGTACAGCTTCTCATTCTCGCTCCTACTCGTCCTCCCAGAGAATGCTGTAACACCTGGGGAACCAGCAGCAAAGGAGGGGTTACCATTCCCAGACCCAAAGGGCCAAGAAGAAGAAACTGCATCCTGGGAGAGCTGGGGGCTGGGCCACCTAACAGAGCAGAACTTGGGGGAGAGCTCAAGGGAAGAGCCATGACCGGAGCCAGAGCCAAAGGCTGGGGGAAGAGCAAACGGACCCCCATGTCCCCTCTCTCCCGGCCATGCCTTTGTCTGAACCAAGTGGTACAACTTCAAGGTGAGCCGGCACACCCAAGAGAACACCAAGACGGTCCAGAACAGAGAAGCTGGCAGGCGTGAAGACTGATCACAAATGGATATATTTTTAGAAAGTATATTTGATAGGAAAGCCTGCTAATTTGCCTTCTGTTCTATCGCTTCATCTGTCACACTTACCAGAAACCTAAATTCGGACTCAAGGAAAAAGCCAAACGCACCCACGTTTGCCTAATTAGAGGAAATGCCTGGACCAAGAAAATAGAGCGAGTCATTGACTTTTCCGGCGGGAGCTATGAGACAGCGTGCGGGGCGGGGGTGGGGGGGCAGAGAATGAGAGGAGGAGAAAGGGTGTGACACCACAGTCTCCTGTCTGACCCTCTTAGCAGCAATTTGCTTGGCAAAGCCCTGAGTTAGCACCAGATCTGTGTTGTAATACCCTCCAATCAAAACGAAACAAAAATAAAAAATAAGCTGTATTGGCTTAGAGTTATTTAAATGAAGCAGTTTGGTTTTTTCTAAACAATGTTTACAAAAATGCAGCGGCGGGGCTGGCTCCCCCAGGGAGGAATGTCATCCCAGAAGGCTTCAATTGAACCCCTGTTCTAGACAGAAATGGCGTGACCCCGGGCCACACATGTTCCCAGGCCACGGGAAATGGGCTGCATCTCACGCCAGATCTCAGCCGGGTCTCCTGCCAGCCTCCACGGCTCGCTGCTGGCGGGGTTTCCTGGCCGCCTTCCCCCAGAGAGTGAGCCCCACTAGAGCAGATCTTGTCTCCTCCCTCCCTGCTGTACGCCCTCACCTAGAACACAGCAGCACATGGAAGGAGTTCAGAAGTCATCAATGAACAAAGACGTGAACGCAAGGTCAGTGAGACCTCCAGGCCTAAACAAGACACCCTGGGTCGTATGTGTTATAACAGATGCGGGGCTCATTTCCCAGACCCCCCGCGCTGACGTCCCTGGATTCCCACCCATTGGGTTCACGTGACCAGCAGCCGCTCTCCTCTGCGCACAAGTTCAACCTTCGCTTCTCCTCAGACCCAAGAAGCACCTGAAGAATGAACACGAGGCAGCCCTAGCTGTCTCCGGACGGGCTCTCCTTCCACCGCTGGACGGCAGGAGATCGGACGCCAGCTCTCTACCTCTTCACAAGCCCGAACGTAAATTTCACAAAGACGACATTGCGAACATCTCGGAAGAGGAAACACTTACTCAACAATCACCGAGCTCCGCTCCTGTAAAGCTCTGTGTCCCCAGGGGACCAGCCGCTGGCCTGGCTGGAGGGAAGAGGCAAGTACAAAAGTGATCCTGACACTACAAGGTCGTGAGACTGTAATGAGGACCGTAATCGATGAGCACACGGATTTCCGATCTCCCACACCGCACACGTGCGCCCCGGAGGTCCAGAGGTCGACCCCCTCCCTTCTGATCTGCCTGGTACGTTTCACATCAGTAGATCTACAAAGACAGTAAGGAGACACACCGGTATGTTCCTTTGCAGATGTAATTATGTAAGCTTCTGGCAAACAAACTCCGAGCTAATGCAAAACTTGTTTTCAAAATGGTTTTTTCTCTTTTTCTGCCCAGAGCAGGCTTACAAATAAATACGGAGTGTGCCAGGAAGTTGCTCAATTATTCATGTACTAAACTTTTTAAATGTAGCTGGGGAAGCCAATCTTCTCGAATTTACCTACTTGCCTGAAAGCAACGCGTTACTCATTGGCAGAGAGATGCCTCTGGATTGATCTTACTTATCTGTCAATAGTGTCTCCAGGTGAAGTATGTGGAAATGCATTTTAAAACACTTAATTCCACTCCAGTTAGTGTCTGTCTTTCCCAAGCCCAAATTCAAAGGATTCTGCCCCATCAGCTGTGGGATCCAGGGTCAGAGATACACATTATCAGCGCCCGTGAGCCGACACCCATCCATCATTCCTTCCACAAGTCATGGAATACGAGGAACAATGAAGAAAGGGCAATGCAGTCAAAGACGAAAGATCCTATTTCTTGCCAAGTACCACCACGTGCTACATGACCTTGGCAATCATTTAACCCCTCTGGGGCTCAATTTTCTCTCATGTTACCACCAAGGCCTTAGAAAAGCAGTGTCTGCTCTGCCTGCCTCACGAGACTGAGACTGCATGTATTAAAACGTTATGTGCGTTGAAGAGACGATTTTATGGACGTTTGTGCTTCTGAAAATATCTACATTCCCTAAAGTAGTATTTCTGTGCTTCTGCTGGAGAGCAAAACAAAACCACCCCGGCTGAGATTGTCTTCATGGTCTCCAGTCTCATTCCCAGCTGCAGACCCTAGGGGCCAGTCCTCCAGCGGGTGATTTCACAAACATTTACTTGAATGCTCTCAGTGGCCAGCGCGTGAAGGGCACCAGGCGTCCGAAGCTATTACCTGCTTGGTGAGCGGACAGAATGGCCAGAGCGGGAAACGAGAGAAGAGAAGCTGGTTGGATGGCAGGTTAGCTATTCCAAGATTTCGGACCAAAAAAAAAGACACTATGACAACACTAAGGCAAGGGAATGGACAGTGGAAGGCCCCGTGGAGATGAGAAGGGCCAGTGGCGTTGGGCAGTGTCTCCGGCGCAGATGGGACGGTCAGCTCGATGGTGGCCGGTGGCGAGGATGTAAGGGAAGGAGCGGACTGAGATGAGTGGAAGGTACCGACCCAAGGTCTCAGCGGAGCTTATGGAATGTGCAGAGGTTGGCATGGTGAGCGCACCCAGAGGACATGACCCCACAGACCCAAACGAGGCCAGCAGTTGGTAGAGGAGATCGAACGAGAGCAACGCCATAAGAATCCTACCATCTAAAAAAAAAAAAAAAAAAAAAAGAATCCTACCATCTAGAATTCCAGTCCCCTGAGGGCTGTTGGGGAGAACTGGGGAGGTTCAATCCAACCCCCTGGGCCTTTTGAGGGGCTGGACGGCAAGTCCCCAGACTGAGCGCACGGGCAGCTGTCCGGGGCGCGGCTTCGGTGGCACGTTGGCCACTTTGCACCCAGCCTGGAGGCTCAGCGGGCAAATCTCTGTGCGCCGTCCCGCTTCCTCCACCCCGCGAGGTCTGACATCGTGAAAGAGGAGGGGCGCTGGGTGGCTCAGGCGGCTGACCGTCCAATTCTGGACTTCGGCTCAGGCTGTGATCTCACGCTCCACGCCTGACTCTCTCTCTCCCTCTCCCCTTCCCCCACCTCCGTGGGCGCCCTGTCTCTGAATCAACACATAAAAGAAGGTCATGGCCATCTTTTCCTTGCAAACATGTGCATCTCCAAGCAGGGCCGGCGTTCCAGAGATCCGGATCTCAGGTCCGTGGGCAGTGTCGCCCCCCCCACACCGGGGAGCGGAGGCCCAGGGGGGAGCCGCGCTCGGTCAAGGGCGTGCAGCTTAAGTCGCACATGGGCCTCCAGAGGCAGCGTGCGGGCAAGCGTCCGAGGCCGTGCTCCCCCATTCGTTGCACAGGCTGGTGGCTGAGGGAAAGACCCCCTGGAACCCACACCACGAAACCACTCGATACCGCAGTCTTCTGGGAAACCAGCTGACGACCAGCTTCTCAGGGGGCCTGGGCTCTCCAGCGGCCTGACGGGTCATCGCAGGACATGGGAATGCGTCGGCGCTGCAAGCAGCCTGGTTCTTCACGTCAGGATGCCTGAAGAAACCCTTGATTTCCTGCGTCCTCCCATTCCCCACACGCCACACAAGCGCTTGCCGCCCGGTCCGGCTCCCCTGTCTCTTCTCCCCTCTGTCACCCTCCAGTCATCTGGAAGAGTCTGGAATCCGCTCTTCCCAGGGGGGCCTCCAACCGTGAGTCTGAGAAGAGGCAACACTGCCTCCTGGTGGCCAATTCTAGGTTCTGCAGAGGGGCAAGCCCGCCGGTGCCACCTTCTCCGCTGCCAGAGAGGGAGAGGAAGACACCTCCCTCAGCTTCCAGCAAATAAAGACGGAGGGAAAGGACGACATGTGCGCGCACCGGGGACGTCTGCAGAGTTTGCCGGGCGCCCGTTCTGATGCTCAGCTGCCCTTGCGGATGCTGTGGTGCCCACCCCCCAGCTGGGGTCTCCTCTCCCCCGGACAGAAACCTCCTCTCCGGGAGGACCCAGAACCGTCCCTGCTGGCTTGCTACCGAAGCCATAACGCATGTGGTTCCCACCAGCAGAACTCGGTCTTATGTACACCTGTTTATCTATCTACCTATTAGTATAAACAAGAGGTAAATTACATTAACTTCAATCCTTCCTGGCAACTCTCAAAAGTTGTTAAAGGTCATCTAGCTTCTGAACCCAACAACACTTCTCACATCCCTTTTCACCTCCTCCAAAATTCCCCGTCATCCTTTCCCCTTGGTACGGCTCCTTCATTCCACTCGTGTTCTCAAATGAACAAAATGACCTCCCCTCCCGCTCTGCTCATTCCGGCCCCTCTCGGTCTTTACTCTCCCCGTCCTTTCCGCCTCTTGGTTCTTCATTTTGGACATAGCCCCGTTCCCTAGGACTTTTCCTCCTCCTTCGGCTCCAGTCCTATCTACCTGTCTCCTCCTTTGCCTCTGCTCACGACTGGCTGAAGGCCCCACCGGCCTGGCAGACACTCTCGGCGGTGTGGAGAAGGGGATGAGACCATCTGAAATGTCAGGCCCCTGGGATGGGCCAGCGGGAGGCAAGCCCGGGAATGCTCTCCAGGAGGTTATTGAAGCCCACCCCTCCCCCACTCCACTGTGCCATGTGCCCTCACTGGAGCGTCTCCTGGCCTCCTGCACGTGTGTGGCCACAAGAATATGCAGGAAACGATCTCCAAACCTCATGAGTGAAACCTGAAACCATATCACAAGGATGGATACTTACTGGCCAAAAGGAAGACAGAGAAGCCCCTCAAGGTATTAGCTTCCACTCTGGGCCGAGGCTAATTACCAGGTAAGCTAATGAATGTGCCTCCAGGAGGGTTTGTGGACATCCAGCAACACATGTCCTCAGCTTGACACTCTGCCACAGGGAGTCCAGCGAACAGTGGACCCCCCACCCCGAGTGTAAGGATGCCTCATCACTGGTAGAACCCCCACGAGGATTCCCTGACCTGTGGAATGAGGGATCCTAGAGTAGGGAAAGCCAACAGAAAGCTCTGGGAACTGCCTTTCCTTTACCAAAATTGTAAACCCAAACCAATACCACATGCCTTAGGCATCAGTGCTTCTGCCCTTTCCTGTCTGAATGGTGAGAACTCCAGATGAGACGGAGGGAAGGACGCTGCTCACCGCACCCTTAATCAGGGGGCGCCTTCACTGAAGCGAGCCAGCATTGCCCCAGCACCCAGGGCGTGGACCTGGCATGTAACTTCCCCATTTCTCTTAGTCAAGAGGTTCAGAAACCTGGTGGCTCTCATGGATCGAGCGTCAGCCCACCATCATGCTCCTACCTCATGCTGTGCCAGCTCTCCTGCTTTCTCAGAAGGTAGACCAGAGGGAATGTGAATGTCTTCACATCTCAAATATCGCGTTACCTTGATGATACTGTACTCACGGGATCTGACGAGAGGAAGACGCAAGCATGAGAGAAGGTGAGGGAGAAACCTCTCCAAAGCTTGAAGACCTACCACATCGAAAGTGTTTCTAGAGGCAACAGCTGAGAAGGTCAGGAGGGCCTCTAAAGTGGGAGAGATACTGTTACACTTTGTAGCAGCATTTCAAAGTCATAGACACAACTCTCCATGGACTTTTTACATCTTGGAGGCTGCAAATAGGATATATAGTCTGCTCCTAAATACAGTTACTGAATAACCTTGAAGATGGCTGGTTTCAGGGCAGAGAGGTTTTTTTTTTTTTTTTTTTTTTTTTAATTAACGTACAATGTATTATTTGTTTCAGGGGTACAGGTCTGTGAATCATCAGTCTTAACCCAATTCACGGCACTCACCATAGCACATACCCTCCCGGATGTCCATCCCCCACCCACCCTACCCCTTCTCTACCCTCCCTCCCCTCCAGTAACCCTCACTTTGTCTCCTGAGATTAAGAGTCTCTTATGGTTTGTCTCCCTCTCTGGTTTCGTCTTGTTTCATTTTTCCCTCCCTTCCCCTATGATCCTCTGTCTTGTTTCTCAAATTCCTCATATCAGTGAGATCATATAACTGTCTTTCTCTGATTGACTTATTTCAGCTAGCATAAGAGCCTCTAGTTCCATCCCTGTCATTGCAAATGGCAAGATTTCACTTCTTTTGATGGCTGCATAGTATTCCATTGTATATATATACCACATCATCTTTATCCATTCATCTGCTGATGGACATCTAGGTTCCTTCCATAGTTTGGCTATTGTGGACATTGCTGCTATAAACATTGGGGTGCAGATGCCCCTTCAGATCACTACATCTGTATCTTTGGGATAAATACCCAGTAGTGCAATTGCTGGGTCGTGGGGCAGCTCTATTTTCAACTTTTTGAGGAACCTCCATGCTATTTTCCAGAGTGGCTGCACCAGCTTGCATTCCCACCGACAGTGTAGGAGGTTCCCCTTTCGGGGCAGAGAGTTTTAAAGAGCAAGAAGGTGCACCGCCTAGACCTCTGTGTCGGGTCCAGGCAGTGGTTCTAGCCGTCTTGTCCCTGACGGCTGCGCGTCGACATATGAAGTGCTATTTCCTGTGGGATAGACAGATGAAGCATTTCTAGAGATTCTCACAAATCCCAGTGAAGACCACTACATGGTCCCCTGGGCATGGAAAGAAGCCTTGCTCTCTTCTGCCAACAACCATCTCAATTTGGTAAGCTGTTCCTGGCCTCCTATTGACCTCGGTAGAAACCTCATTTAACCATAAGACACCAATTAATTGTGCCACCTGAACTGTCCATCAAACTGTGTTTTTTCTGATCTACCGAGTCATAAGATTAGAGATTAACAGCAATATTCAATTATCCGTGGAAATGGTATGTATCAGAACAGGTGTGAGTTAGGTGCGTAGCCAGGTGCTAGTGGTTAGTTCACTCACCTGGTAATTGTGCCTATTGTTGTGTGTACCACTTTGCCCTTAACAAACACCTGTGACCTCATGGGGGTTCCCGATGAAAAGCTAACAAAAAGGGTAACCTTGGTTTACAGATGGGTTTGCAAAATATACACACAACCAGCCAAATGTACAACAGCCCCGAACAGGAAAGGCTATAATATCCAACAGCAAAGGGAAATCCTCCCAGTGGGCAGAATCCAGGAAGTCAATTTGCTTTTTGAAAGCATTTAGGAAGAAAGATCAAGAGCAGAAAAGAAATAGAATAAAAATTTCTTACTAGGTACCAAGACATTATAAAACAGTAGTAATTAAAACACTATCAATGCCAACATAGCTAATGGAGAAGAATAAAGAGTATACAGAATTGCCTGCTAACAGACAGAACATTGATGAATGACATCACAAACCAAAGAAATACTAAAGCTTTTCAATACACAGTGCTGGGAAAATTGATTATGCATATGTAAAAAGGCTAATATCCACATGGCACCATCACTGAAAATAATTGTGTAATGAGTTAACTACCGTATATAAACAGCAAACCCTGAAATCTTACCCCAAAATGGAAGACAATGCCTTGGGGTACCCAAGGAAGTATTAACAAGGCATGAAAATCACAACCAGTAGAGAGAAAGACGGATATGTCTGCAAAACTGTGCATTATGTAACTGTAGAAATGCATTTGTTCATTCAACAACTGAGCACCTCCTACAATCCATTCATAACCCTTGGCAGATGGCAGAGCGAACTACACCCCACAGCCTCAGCCCATACAGTGTACTGCCCGATAAGCAAGAAAGCTTAACAATGCACACTAGCGAGCACAATGAAAACATTACTTTTAATATCATCAACTCCATCATAAAGGATCTTTACTTCCAGACAAATTATTAATCAACATATCAATGCAGTTGTGGTGACAGACGGCAGACCAGGAGGTAACGGTTTCCCCGAAGGCATCTGCCCGGCTTGCTTAGTCATTCAGGAAGTATGTCTTGAGTGCCAGACACTATAATAAGCCTGGGATACAAGATGAATAAGAAGTAATTTCTCCTCTACCCATGGGCAGGAAAACACTCAGACCAATGATGGATGGAGTCTGAGGGAGAAAGCGAAAAGCGCAGCGCTGGGCAGCAGCCATCACAATGGGGGGAAGCTGCCGTTTCCATGGGGACGTACCGGAGCACCTCTCCCAGATCCCTCAGTGAAGGCAAAGAAAATATTTTAATTCAGGTAATTGGGTGAATCTTAAATAAGTCAGAATTCTAAGTGCATGCATTGCTATAAAATTATGATCATGTGTTACAGGCTGTTGTTCCAATGACCAGCCAATGACGTTCGGAGGTTCAGAACAAAACCACGGACTCCTGAGCCCCCAACGGCAGCAGTTCCGGGGTAAGGACAGTGCACCAGCGGAGGCTTCTTTTGGGGAAAAGCCAAAACTAAGTGGCAAAGAACTTGAGTTCCACTCCTGACTTTGCCACACGCTAACTGTTGAAAGCCTGGAGTAAGGCATCTATCCTCTCGGAGTTTGGGAATTACATCACAAATGTGATGCATTTATTGTGACCACGAACCTGCCTGTGGTTAATAAAGCAGCACACACACACGATTTCCAAGGGACGTGCACTCCTGAAGCATTTCTCATTGTTGAAAAGTGTGTCCTTTCCATAATTGCTTCACTTTGTTTCCATTGAAGTATAGTTTTCATATAATAAAATGCACACATTTCAACTCTATCGTTCACTGAGTCTGGCAATTGTATATGTCCATTTAACTACCAAGAAAATAAAAACGTAGAATCCTACCATATCCAGAAAAGATCCTCTTTTCAGGAATTAATCTCACCAAAAAAATGCGTGGGCGCACACGTGCGCGCTCGCACACACACACACACACACCCACACCCAAAACCACCCTTGTCCTTGCTTATATCAGCATGTCTGTGGAGGACTGTAGTCCCTGATTTTCTTTTCTAGAAACGTCCCGGTGAGGTTTCTGGTCTCATGCTCATGCCAGCTTCATAAAAATCATGGGAATCACTTCCTCCTCCTGCCTTTTCTGGAAGAAAAATGTACAAGGGTAACATTTCTCTTTAAGTCTTTGATGGAATCCACTAGTGAAGTCAGCCAAGCCTCAGATGGTCTTTGTCTTTCTTCAAACTTAAATATACATGTATATACCGGTTTTCAGACCCCCTTTCTGCCGGTGGTCATCTTCATGAAGGAAACTTGCCCGTTCCCGTATTACTGTTGACTGTGTTGGCATGTGTTGTCCCTATATCATATTTCATCTCTAGATTGTCTGTAATCGATTTATTGATAGTCCTTTAAAATTTTCTCACACTGATTACCTGTGCCTTGTTTCTTTCTTCTTTTTTACTGATTAATCTGGTTCGGGGTTCATGAATTTCGTAAATCTTTTCCACGTGTCCCCTTCTGGTCCTCGAGGCCATCATCTGTCTCTGTTTTACTGATTTCTGCTCTTACCTTAATTTTTTTCCGTCTCTGACGTATTTCGGGCTCCCAATGCTCTTCTTTTCCTAGCTTCTCAACAAGGAAGTTTGTACAAAAAGGAAAAGGTAAGAGATCAATGCCATGGGTGTACAGGTTATATATTTCCTCTCTAGCACTGGCTTGGCTGTATTGGCACTTGGTATGTTGAGTTTTTACTGTCATTCAGGCTCTAAATATTCTGTTTTCCTTTGTAAAACCCTTTGACTCACAGATTATTTTTGGTTTTTGTTTCTTTTTTCCTTTTGCTGCGTAATTTCCCATTTGAGCTTTTCCAGATATCCTATTATTGATTATTTTTTTTTAACATTTATGGTCAGAGTGTTGCAGGATCCCCAAAGTCAAAGGCACAGGCCAGCTCTTATTGGGGCTACAGCTGAGCTGAAGGAAGACACAGCACGGACACAGAGCAGTCAGCCTGGCCTCCCGGGACAGAGGGGAGACTCTGCTTACACGGAGACAGTGCCTGGGAGGTTCCTACTCTGGTCCCATAGGCTAATGAGGGAAGAGGGAAGGATTGCCTCATCCTGATTGGTTGGAAGGGCTTCATCCTTTTTTTTATTTTTAAATTTTTAATTTAAATTCAATTTAGTTAACACATAGTGTATTATTAGTTTCAGAGGTAGAATTCAGTCATTCATCAGGTGCACGTAACACCTAGTTCTCGTCACATCACATGCCCTCCTTCGTGTCCGTCTCCCAGTTACCCCATACCCCATCCATCTCCCCTCCAGCAACATTCAGTTTGTTTCCTGGAGTCAACAGTCTCTTATGGTTTTTGCCTCCTTGTTTTTAATCTTATTTTATTTTTCCTTCCCTTCCCTATGATCTGTTTTCTTAAATTCTACATATGAAATCATATGATTGTCTTTCTCTGACTGACTTACTTCACTTAGCATAATACCCTCTATCTAGTTCCATCCAAAAGGTCATTCTTTCTGATGACTGTGTAGTATTCCATTGTCTCTACACACCACATCTTTATCCATTCATCTCTTGATGGACACCTGGGCTCTTTCCATATTTGGGCTGCTGTGGACATTGCTGCTATAAACAGTGGGATGCATGTACCCCGTTGAATCTCTATTTTTGTATCCTTTGGTTAAAAACCCAGTAGTGCGATTGCTGGGTCATAGAATAGCTCTATTTTCAACTTTTTGAGGAACCTCCATGCTGTTTTCCAGAGTGGCTGCACCAGCTTGCATTCCCACCAACAGTGTAGGAGGGTTCCCCTCTCTCCGCATCCTCGCCAACATCTGTCATTTCCTGACTTGTTAATTTTAGCCATTCTGACTGGTGTGAGGTGGTATCTCATTGTGGATTTGTCTTTCCCTGATGAAAGGGCCTCATCCTGTTTGGGAGGCAACCCAGGCAGCTCCCTGCCAGGGTCCTCTGTTTTAGTAGGGCTTGTATACAGGGTTGCATCCCGGTTCTGGTCTGTGAGAGAAGCAGGTTAGCAAGAACATTCAATGGGGGGGGGGCACCTGGGTGGCTCAGTGGGTTAAAGCCTCTGCCTTCGGCTCAGGTCATGATTCCAGGATCCTGGGATCAAGCCCCACATCAGGCTCTCTGCTCCGCAGGGAGCCTGCTTCCTCCTCTCTCTCTTTCTCTCTGCTTCTCTGCCTATTTGTGATCTCTGTCTGTCGAAATAAATCAATAAAGTCTTTAAAAAAAAAAAAGAACATTCAATGGGAAGCGCCCCACATGCAGCGTTCTGGGGCTTGTTCCCCTGGTCCCTAACAGACTCAAGAGAATGCACTTTCTATGACATCACTCTTTTATTTTATTTTTTTTAAAGATTTTATTTATTTATTTATTTATTTGACAGAGAGAGAGAGAGAGAGAGATCACAAGTAGGCAGAGGCAGGCAGAGAGAGAGGGAGAAGCAGGTTTCCCGCTGAGCAGAGAGCCCAATGCGGGGCTCAATCCCAGGACCCTGGGACCATGACCTGAGCCGAAGGCAGAGGCTTAACCCTCTGAGCCACCCAGGTGCCCTGACGTCACTCTTTTAAAACCGCTATGGCTGGTGTTGGTAAATGTCTGTGAATATATTTGTATCTTGTGAGCAGCATGGGTGTTAGTTAGGCTAAGACGGTTGACAGTCATGCTCAAATCCCCTGTATCTTTATGACTTTGCCTACTTATTTTTTCAATTACTGAGAGGGATGTTGAGAATCTCCTGCTCTGATTGTGGATTTTTAGATTTCTCCATTCTCCAACGAAGACTGACTTCTGCCAGTGTTTGTCTCATATGCTTTGGAGCTCCTAACATTACGAAGTGCATACAAATGAAAACAGCTCCTAGCTAGAATTTCCACCGCTTTTACTTCTCTGCTGAAATTCTCCGTCTCCTTCTATGTACTGTTCATCTTTCCCTAAATCCCCCAACACATTTCCTGGGGTCACTTTACAGCCCACGCCTGCTAATTCCATAAGCTATGTCTCTGGGCCTGATTCAACGGCCGATTTTTTTTTTTCTGCTAATGGATCACGTTTTCTTGCCTCTGCTTGTCTCTTTAGTTTTTCAAATCTCATTCTGTACTTTCCATGTAAAAGAATAATTGAGAAGCAAATATATAGTATTTGCTCCTTGGAAAGCGTTAGAAGCTGAACCAAACTCATCAGTAACCGGGCTGTCTGAGCTTTGTTGCAGCTTTAATTGGATTCAGTTCACCACTGGCTTCGAATGCTTTGAGGGCTGGAGCAAGACGTCCCTGTCAGTGAGGCTTAGGATCTGAGAACTGGTAAGATTCTGAGCTTCTCTCCAGGATTTACAAGCCAGCAGCCTGGTTCCTCAGCCTCAGGAGCCCGGGCTCCGTCCTTCTACAACAGACTTTGACTTGCTGCTGCCATGCATGGGTAAAGGCTGCCTTGGGAGAGTGGCTCTCAGTTCTGCACTCCCCGAAGCCTTCAGTAGGACCCTGCCCTGTGTACCCTGGGGACCCATTCTACCCTCCTGGTCTCCCCTCAGCCCTTGGTGCTGCTACCATGCTTTCAGTGAAGGGCTCATGAGAAAGGTTTGGGGGGTCAGTGTGGATTCACTCTGAAACCAGGCATCCTGAGGTCCCTCAGAACCATCACGTTGGCCCCACATGGCGGATGAAAGTTTAAAAGACATTTGGGAGCGTGGGCGCCTGGGTGGCTCCGTTGGTGAAGTGACTGACTTCGGCTCAGGTCATGATCTCAGGGTCCTGGGGGGAGCCTGCTTCTCCCTCTCCCTCTGCCCCTCCCCCTGCTCATGCGGTCTAATAAATAAACAAAATCTTTAAAAAAAAAAAAAAGGGATGTTTGGGAACAACATCCTACCATTTCTGAGGTAAAGAGAAATGTGCCAAGAATAAAAGCAGCCACGGCTTGTCTTTGTTCTAGGAAGGGCTTGTCTCTCACTGGAATTTCGTTCCGTTCTTACTGGGATTTAGCTCACTTAGGTTTTCTCTGTAGGTCTACGTTGCTTTTAAAAATACCTATAATTGGGGCACCTGGGTGGCTCAGGGGGTTAACCCGCTGCCTTCAGCTCAGGTCGTGATCTCAGGGTCCTGGGATCGAGCCCCGCATTGGCCTCTCTGCTCAGCAGGGAGCCTGCTTCCCCCCTCTCTCTCTGCCTGCCTGTCTGCCTACTTGTGATCTCTCTCTCTGTGTGTCAAATAAATAAATTAAATATTTAAAAAAAATACCTAAAATTACGAAAAGAAAATGAAACCCTGCGACTATGTAACTTACCCGAACAGTCCTCACTGTCAGGGCCGGTGTGTGGTTCCTGCAGAGTCCTGCAGCCTGACTGGGGACGCTCGGCTTAGTGTCCGGGCATGGGTGGGATGGGAAAGAGCCAAATGTAGACTCAAGTTGTTACCAGGGTAAATCTGCATTTCAATCTGTTTTACACAGCACCGAAAATAAAATTCTTTGCTACCTAACATGCACCCATTTCTAAGGGCTTCCACGTGAAGAGAGGTAGGTGGCGAGCTGTCGACGTTTCCAAGCCAAGGGGACAAGCACAGAGAGGGAGAAGCAGGCGCCCTGCTGAGCAGAGAGCCCGACGTGAGGCTCCATCCCAGGACGCTGGGATCATGACCTGAGCTGAAGGCAGATGCTTAAACGACTGAGCCACCCAGATGCCCAGGAGAATCTCTTCTTAATTCACACAAAGGCTCCACTTACAAAGGCTGGCCGTGGCCCCTGTATTACTATTCTCTGTGGCTGAACAAAGTCCTGCTCCTAAATAATAAACAGGTGCTACACTTCTCCCGCCTGCCGTGTCTGCCCATCCCTGCAGAGCATACAAATCGCAGCGCACAGATTAATGCGTGTTCTGCTCCTTCGTCATCCCAGATCCCCAGACTTCCAACGCAGACTTCCACTCATGACTGACGTTCCCCCGAGTCAAAAACAAAGTGGGAAATGCCTTAAGAATCCTGGCATAATTTTGGGGGGGAAAAGCTGGACACCTTTTTACTCCATGTTAATATTTATCTTTATGTTCAGACAGAAATTCTCTGCTGATTTTCTCATTTGGGATGTATCTCATACAATTTATTTGCCGAAAAGGACTCAAAGCAGGCATCTTCGCTGTTTGCAAGAATGCTGCCTGAGTTACCTAGAATAACTGGTCATGTACCAAGGCTAGATACTAAAAGAAAACACGGCAAAGGTAGAGAGAGGGCGTCAGCCACTAATAGATAAGCCACTGCCTCTTTGGGAAGTTTTGTGCAGGGTAGTAGGAGAGACCTCTCAAATAAAGTTCTTTTTCAGTAAGCTTCCTGACAATTACTCTGCAGTTTCCTTTACATGAGGGTGAGTTTATCCTACTTCTATATTATTTGGAGTATAATTCAAATAACCATAACATAAGACCTGAACCAGAATGTCCACTGAAGTCCATTTACACGTCTGTGCACATTATGAGACTGTAGTGCATTTATTTATTTATTTATTTATTTATTTGGTTCTATCAAAAAATATTTATGGAGTCTTATGATTTTTTTATTCACTGTTGTCATCCCAGTGCCTGGATAACTGCCCAGCACAGAGTCCTCTGCTCATATAGTCTGGTGAAGAGAGACCGAAGAACAATATAGAAAAATAAGTTTTATTTCTAGAAGTAATAAACATGATATCTGCATCATGTAATATCTAAGCCAGAACACTTTTGAGAGTAATTGATGATTACACCAGGGAAGCAGGCACCACGAGGCACTGCCTGTGAAGAAACAACAGCAGTGGTCATCTCAGTGAAAAGTTCTATGAAGGTGAGTCGAGGTTCTGGCTTGGCATCTCGAATAAAGGGGACAGGGTTTAAGTGGGTGGGGAGGTCACTCAGGGGCTCAAGGGAAGCCCCGAGCAAGGGCTGGCCTTTGACGCTGGATCCGAGTGCTGAGAACGAGTCCGTCCCTACAAAGACTGGAGAAGACGGGGGACGGGGGTGTCCCAAGTGCAAGGTCCTGAGAAGGAAACTCGGCGCCCTGTTCAAGAAACAGAAGAAACACTGCAGGCCACAGTCGAGTGGCCAAAGGAAACAAAGTGGCAGAAGCCAGGGAGGACAGGGGAGCAAGGCTGCACCTTGCTGTCCGCTGTCCCGGGGGCCCTGCTGAGGTGGTGACTCGCTGAGGAGGTAAGTGAGTGGGAAAGGCTTCAGCTAATTAGAGGGAAACAGTCATGAAGGTTGTGTGCGAATGTAAAGCTCTGAAATCCGTCTAACCATGTTAATGCACCAACTTGCCATTTGGCGAAATGTCAAGATAGAGGGTTTTTTTTCCTAAAATGAATTCTTTTACATGAATAATGTGTTACTTTTCACACAAATTTTCACAGAATGGCTCCATGGAAGTACACTTGTGTGTGTGTGTGTGTGTGTGTGTGTGTGTGTGTGAAGCGTTATCCTGGAGTATTCCAAGGCCAGGAATTACTTTGAGGGCTGGTCTGGGTTTCTAGGTTCAGCGTAAGTTCAGCGCAGAGAGCTGTGAAGGACCAGAAGGGCGATGCCGTTGCAAGTGTGTGGAACCAGGACCAGTAAAAATGCCATAGGTCAGAAAAGCATCTTACTCATTAATAGGAAGGCCTGCGTTAAGTTCAAAACATCAGTTGCAGGGCACAATGCAGGATATGTGGCTTGACAACAGTTAGCATCAGCCAAGACCTCCCCATTTCCCGGCAGTGAGTTCACTATGTCATAACATTACTTAGCAGTTGATGTCATCTCAGAATGCAGTCATAGGTACATCATTCCCAGATAATGAGGAAAGGTCACGCACTCTATTTTGCTCAGACCAATTCTACAGCAAGAACTAATTAGAAAACCAAACTGAAGAGAATTCTGGAAATCATGCCACTGGAGAAAATGTGGATGAAATCGGCTGTTTTGAACTCAGGAAGAGAAGGTGATGGAAATTTGGGTTATTGGCTTCCCATTCAGATAAGGCAGCTGTGTCTACCATATTTCCCCCAATTGCTCTAAACCAGTGTCAGCACACTTGCCCCAAAGGCTATGTAGGAGTCTTCAGCTTCATCATATGTCCTATAATCTTCCTTCAGGGTAAAATACTAGAAATGGGCTTCCATAATGCTACTTCTCAAAGGTCTATTCCCAATAGATGGAAATCCTCAGGGAAAGGAACTAGGGGATGGGAGGAGAACCACGGGCAGTGTCCCCACTCTAGTCTGAACAGTAAAGTGATGGATGACCAGCACTTTCCATTCTACACCAGTCCTTTTTGGACACAGGCGTGTGCAGTAACAGAGCAGCCCCATGAGGGGTGGTCTGAATTTACAGACAGCCACATCAGGAGACTTCTCCGTGTCTCTCTTATGAGCTGTTCCCTACAGATGGGACCCAAGAGAAACACAGGGTCTCCCAGCTATCAAGAATTCTGAGAGCTGGGAAAACCTGCTGAATGAGTGACAGGTGCCAAGACACATAGGATAATAATGATGATGAAATAAAACTAATAACATCAGCAGCCACCAAATAATCCTTAACGCTGGGTGTGGAGCTAAGTGCTCCGGCTATCGTTCATCCTTGTGGAAGCTGTCAGTGGCTTCTATCACTGTGCTTTTCTATGGATAAGGAAACGTAAGGGCATGTCTGGAGAGAGGGGAGATGAAGAATCTGGGCTGTCTGACACCACGGCTGAAGTCTGCACCACCACAAAATGGAGCCTCCCTTGGGGGATGTGGGACTCCAGGCAACCCAAACACCCGGGCGTCTTTGTCTCCCATTGCACTACCTTCACTCGAAGGCCAGAGGGATTTTTAAGTAATTCTGCTTCTCACTAAGGAGGCAAATACAATAATTTCCCAGGAGAGAAGCTCTCATGATTGGAAGCCAGTGGATACTAGCTAGGATTTAACGCAATCACAACTGTCCTTAGGGAACTGCGTGGGCCAGCTAAAAGCAGATATTTCATATGTATCTGATAACTTATCTAGCAAACCTAGTTTTCAAGACTGGAAAAGCTTTGTCCTTAATGATATGGCCTCGGCTGGATTTTAAACAAACATCAAAAACCTATACAGACTTCCACTTACGAGATTAATAAATTCTGGAAGTCTAATGTACAGCTTGGTGATGTTAGCTAATAATGCTGTATCATGCACTCGCATATCGCTAGGGGAGTAGATTTTAAATATTCCCACCATGAAAAAGAAATGGTAATTATGTGACATGATGGAGGAATTAGCGATACACTATGGGGATAATCATTTTGCGATCTATAAATGTATCAAATCCACACACTGTGTACCTTAAACTCACACACCGTTATGAGTCAATTATATCTCAGCAAAGCTGGGGAGAAATAAATAAAAATTCAAAAATCAATTAAATATATAAGTAAGTACATAAATACATATAATTAGAGAGAGAGAGAAAGAAAGAGAAGTCTGCAAGAAGGCACAACCAAAAAGATGTTTGAGCAGGTGCAAATTTTGAAAAACTACAAAAAGGATACATAGTCCATACTCTGAAGCAATGATAAAGCATTAAAAATGGCAGCTTAGGTTGGAAGCATGTGTTTTCTCTAGATGGCTGAAAAGCGTATCTCCCGTTCTAAATGCACCTGGAAAACCCGCCTGCTCCCCCAGGGAGAACTGGAGCTGCTTCCTCTGCCCTTGAATGGAAGCAGGCCAGTGACTCATCTGGAACCAGGAGACCCACTTAGAACCAGAGGATGCCATGGAAGCCGGGAGGTGGTCTTTTGCCCTGTGACAGATAACTAGAGCTGTAGGCGTTAACACTCTTTCAACAGATACAACAGAGAAATGGAGTAACTTCTCCAGGGACACACAGTTTTATTAGATGCCAGGTTAGATGCCAGATCTCTTGACACTTAATCCAACATTATTTCCACTACAGCCTTGCTCCCCAACTGACTGCCCCCGTCCCCGATGTTTACCACTGAATTAACTGGATTTCAAATCAGGCTGCTTGGTTGTTTTGGCAATATATTCTCTGGTCACAGTTTGCCAGCTGCATGTAAATTTGGTGCAACCAGAGTCCATGTTAAAAAGTGGGATTAAAAAATATCCACCATCATCTTCGTGCTGCTGTACATTCTCCCCAAAAGACAACCATGTCAACAATTCATAATAATATTAGCTCTGTTTTGCCTTTATCGTGGATCCAATTAGTGGCTATTAATTTTTAAAAAGCAAGAAATTAACCTCTCACTTTTTGAAATGAAAGAAATGGGAAGGAAGTTCAGGACCAAACATGAGCCCACTGGAACTCATTAACGAGGCTGTGAAAAGGCTGGGCTTTCACAAACCTAATTTACAGAGCACAGCTGACCAAAACGCGTCATTTCTCTCTGTGGACTTCTCCCTTTCTCGAGTTCTTGTTCGGGAAAAGGAGGAAACAATGGAAAGGGAGAAACAGATGCTTAAAAGGTGAGCTGACTGTAGGCAGAGCTGCCCACTGGTTCGTGATGACAGAGAAAACCGCTCCCCAGCAACAGCTGAGGCGAAGCCTGGGTTCTCCACCTTCCTGCATCCTTCCTGCCTGAGCACTGTCCCTGCCTCCAGTGCCGGGAAAGCTCTGGGCCCCAGCGGGGAAACACTCTGCCTTGGGTCCTGTTCATGACCCACTGCCGTTCCTGCCCGCAGTGTGAGGGTCCTGTTTGTGCGTTTCTTTTTCTGCACCCAACCACGCTCAGCACCCTGGACAGCAGAAGCAAACATTTGCTTGATGAGTTCAGAAAAGTAAGATGTGGCTCTCTTCTCCATGGTTTTTGGCTGGACACTGACCACTCAGTAAGGGTGGAGGAATAAAGTCATGGCCAGACTGGTCTCCTCACCGGCAGCCCACAAAGAATACCTCCTCCCCTCCCAACCTCGCTGCTTCTCCAGCTCAGAGCCTTTCCGCACTCACTTGGAGAAGAAGACTGCAGCTTTGTGATCTTAGAAATGAGGATACTAGGGTGCTGCAGCTCTAGGACACCAAGCAAACCCCATAGTTGACAATTGCTAAAGGAATTCGTACTTCCCTGAAGATGTGTAAACATAAAGAGAATGTATGTAGAGTATATGGGGAAAAAAATAAGAACACAGATATCCTGCAATTTCCTCCAGTTGGTTACATGTCCAAGAGATGAAAATGAGGATAAAACCCTAATCTACCCTTATATTCCTTATCTGTGGCTCCATTATGTACCTAAATAGACATCTTAGACGAGTTCTTACTCACCTTGGAACGGAGATCATCACAGAAACTCCATGGGGTGGGGTGGGGTGGGGGGAATAGGCGCAAACAGAAATTGAATTTTCTTTTTAAAGTTATTGCATTTGTTTCTGAATCCCTTGGCATTATCAGTACATTTGTAATTAACACGTTATCATGTCCAATTAGTTGGAGAAGATGGAAAATGGTTTTCCTAAACCCACTATATTAAATTCAACATTTTCTATCTAGTTACTGCAGAAAGCAATATTATTTATACCAACCTACATTGTATCAAATTAATGGGTCCTGCAACATCTCCAAGTAGGGGGAAAAACTCCTTTGGAGAGAAAGTGGAAGCATATACATGCGATGGAACAGCCACCCTGATTACATTTCCAGAAGAAAACATTTCACTTTCTTTAGGTCGACAGAAGCAAGATTGTGCATCTTGGAGTAATGAATCTCTTCTCCATCTGCCAGATACTCGCCTAAAAGGGTAAATTTTCTTTCTTACCATAAGCTCATAGTGACAAGGCAGCATAATGAGGCCAGGAGAAATGCCCTAGTGGATGAGAGGCGCCGCAGAGTGGGAGGTGAGCTAGTCTTAGCAGAGTCCTGCCGTCCGAACAATATTCTTCTTACCTTTTCCCTGCCCGCCCTTCCTATTTTCACCTTTATTTTTCAAGTTCAGTGTTATTCTGTATTACCTTGGTCATGAACCCAAGGATGCTTTTCCAGCATCCCTGGACACGGCTTATTTGTATGAGACATTTTTAATTCTGTAATATTCCACAATATCAACATCATTCCTCAGCCTCAGCCATTCTCAGCTTCCCTTAAGGAACGTTAGCGAATCCTTTCTTTACTGAGGCAAACTCGATCTCGTGAACTTGGAACAACTCCAGCCCTGCCACCATGTTGCTGAGGCAGCTGGCGAGGTAGGAAACCCCGATAACAAGAACGGTTCAAGTTGAGGCTGAACAGCCATCTTTCAGGGGTGCCTCAGAACTCTTCTAAGAATGGAAGCTATTTTTCAGTACATACCTCCAGAGGTGGCCTACTTCTCACGCTACAGCCCTAATTGCCTATTATGAATCACAGTTTTATTTAAATTCTATTTCTATGTTTACTTCATAGCCTCACTTAGGAAGCATAATATCCACAACATTTTGTACACTGAGACCCCCCCCCACCAAAAAAAAAAAAAGATTCTTAAAGCTGACGAAGGAATTAAGAGTTTGGGGACACATGGTATTCCGCTCAGAGAAGCTGACCTCCCCACCACATCCCACAGATCACCTCATCCCCAAGCTTGGAACTCAGAGAAGTTCAGCAAAGCGACATCACCGACCTGTGAGATATCTAGCTTCAAGCAGGCGGCCTCTCCTCTCTGGGCTCAGAGACCCCTTCCACACCGGGTTATAGATGAGGAGATGAAGCCCCCCTCCAATTCCCATTGCTTTGACATTAGGATGGGGTGTTCTCCTGGGCTGGGGCTATATAAGCCCAAAACTCATTTGAGTGGTTTTGCTAAAGGCGTATCTCTGGGCCATTAATCTTTGATGAGGCTTGGCCCCCATTTCCCGGGACTTCACAGTGTGTGGGGAGGAGACAAGTCACTTAGAAAGGACAGAATTAATACCATAAATATTAAATGCCATGGCTGTGGTATGTGGAAGAATTAACCACCTGGTCAGTCTTACAGGAAACCAAGGAGATCTCCTTGTCAGGACTATAAAGCATGAGATGGAATTATTTTTTTACTTTCAAATGAGAATTTTATCTCCACTCTACTCCTTAGCTTCATTTCCTATGACTGCTTATTCCCATAAAACAATACATCTCATTTCACTTACTCTGTTCCCTAGAAACACCTGGAGGACTCTCTCTCCATCCCATCAAGTAGACCCTAGTCTTCTTTGGAAGCCTAGTCCAATATATTCTACAAATAACGCCTATAAATGTTGTCATTATTTACTTCAGCACATAGTGCTTTTCCCTCCCTTCAAGGTACATAGCACTTAGTAAACGTAATATAGTCACATTATATTACACATCGTATACATATGAAAGTTGGGTCAAAGATCCTAGGATAAGGTCCCTTTTGATTATTAAATCAATTAAATATTATTTAATATCTGAGCTTTATCGTTCCCATTTTAAAATGGAGAAGGCAACAGCCATTTCAAATATGTGAAAGGGGTCAAAAGGTATTAACTTCCACTTAGAAAATAATGAGGTCCCAGGGAGGTAATATGCAACATGGTGAGGGTATGTAATGATACAGTATCAAATATCTAAAAGTTGCTGAGACAGTAGATCTTAAAAGTCCTCATCAAAAAAAAAAGAATTTTGTAACTATGTATGGTGACCGATGGTAACTAGATTTATTGTGGTGATCATTTCATAGCACATACAAATATTAAAAAATTAATTATTTTTTTTAAAGAAGCAAGGCAGGGGGAAAGTGGTTGGCAGAGTGGACTAAGCAAAAATGACCCAACCATACACTGTCTAAAAAAACTCAATGTACAAAAACTCACTTCAAATATAAATATATAGGCAAGCTGAGAGTAAAACATGGGAAAAGAAATACTAAGACACATTAATCAGAAGAAATCACAAGTGGTGAGGCGCCTGGGTGGCTCAGTCCGCCAAGCATCCAACTCTTGATTTTGGCTCAGATCATGATCTCAGGGTCATGGGATTGAGCTCTGTGTTGGGCTCCCTGCTGAGCACAGAATCTGCTTTAGATTCTCTCTCTCTTCCTTGGCCCCTCCCCCGTTTGCCCTTCCCCGCCTTGAGCTCCCTCTCTCTCTAACAAGTGAGTCCTTTCTAAAAACAGGAAATCATGAGTAGCTACGTTAATATCAGACATTAGTAGACCTAAGAGAAAACAGAATTCTCAGAGGCATAGAAAGACATTATGCCATGATAAAAGGGTCACTCCACCCAGAGGACATAGCAACGAACAACAGAGCGGCAAAATATGTGAAGCAGAAACTGACAGAACCCAAAAGGAGAAACAGACAAGTCTGCAATGGCAGCTGAGACTCCGACATGCATCTCTCAATAGCCAGCGTGACTAGACGGAGTCAGAAAGAATACAGAACCCAGTAACACCATCAACCAAAACCTGCTCAACAGTCCATCTAATAACAGTAAGATACATTCTTTTCAAGTGTCCACGAGAAACATACACCAAAATAGACCTTAGCCTGAGCCATAACACAAACCTCAGCAATTTTTTTTGAAGATTTTATTTACTTATTTGAGAGAGAGAGAGAGAGAGAGCACGAGTAGGGTGAGGGGCAGAGGGAGAAGCAGACTCCCTGATGAGCAGGGAGCCCTACGTGGAGCTCCATCCCAGGACCCCGGCATCACGACCTGAGCTTAACCAACTGAGCCACCCAGGCGTCCCCAAACCTCAGCAAATTGGAAGAAAGAAATAATAGAGTGTATCCTCTGACCACAATAAAATCAAACAAACAAAAATAACAGATAGATAAAAGGAAAATCTCCAAATACTTGGAAACTAAACAACATGCTTCTGAATAATCCATAGGCAAAAAGGAAGTCACAACTTCTCTAAGGAAAATGGAACAAATCAAAAGTTGCAGGATACGGCCAAAGTGGTGCTGAGGGGACACTCGTGGCCCAAACAGCTACATCAGAAAAGAGGTAAATAAAGTCTCAAATCAATAATATAACCTCGCACTTTCAAAAGCTGGAAAAAGAAGAGTAAAATAAATCCAAAGCAAACGAAGGAAGGATATAGTGACTCAGAGAGCAAAACTCTATGCAACTTACAACAAAGGAAAGCAATAAAGCAAACAGAAGAAACAAGAAGCAGCCAGGACGTGAGTGACAGGAGCTTCTCCAGCGCCGGTAAGAACGCGAAGCCACACGGCCACTTCGGAAGACCACGTATCGGCTTCGAGGGGGGCTGAGTACAGTCCTGCCAGGATTCCGCAGAGGCTCCAAGCGGACGGGAAAGCACGTCCACACAACAACCTGCCCGTGACGTAGGAGATGTTTATGCATAATCACCAGACTGGAAACAACGAAGAAGCCCTTCGACACACGAATCAATAAAGAAACATCGGCCCCTCCATCTCGTGGAGTATTATCACTGACAAAAAGAGGTGAGCCGGCAAGTTAGTCAGGTACGTGGATGACTCTGAAATGTCCATTGCTGAGCAACGGGATCCAGCCTGAAAAGGCTAAAGAGTATAAGACTCCGTTTATATGGCATTTCGGAAAAGACAAAGACAGTGACGACGTACATGAGTGACGGTCAGGGGCTCAGGGGAGGGTGTAAAAGTGAGCCACAGGGGGCTGTTGAGGGAGGGAAACGGCTCGGAAGGCTGCTCTAAGAGTGTGTTTGATACACAATCGTCAAACCCCCAGGTAAAACACAGTAAAGCTGAATGTACACAGATTTTTAAAAATCTTTTAAGAGGTGTCCCTGGATGGAGCAAAGAATATGACAAGGTATTCTAACTGTATTACAAATGTATGAACCAGCTTCACTGAGGAGTTGGGGAAAATGTAGCCTTGAGTAATGCTGGAAATGCACAGTCTTTACAACTAAAGACTAAACTAAACTAAACTAAAACAGCAAAAATGAACCAGCCAGGGAATGCAAGCTGGTGCAGCCACTCTGGAAAACAGCATGGAGGTTCCTCACAAAGTTGAAAATGGAGCTACCCTATGACCCAGCAATTGCACTACTGGGTATTTACCCTAAAGATACAAACATAGTGATCCGAAGGGGCACGTGCACCCGAATGTTTATAGCAGCAATGTCTACAATAGCCAAACTATGGAAAGAACCTAGATGTCCATCAACAGATGAATGGATAAAGAAGATGTGACTGATTGAGATATATATATATAGATATAGATATACATATACATATCTATATATATATAAAGTATTATTATATATATTATACACACACACACAATGGAATACTATACAGCCATTAAAAATGAATCTTGCCATTTGCAATGACATGGATGGAACTAGAGGGCACTATGCTAAGTGAAATAAGTCAATCAGAGAAAGACAATAATCATATGATCTGTCTGATATGAGGAATTTGAGAGGCAGGGCGGAGGGTTGTGGGAGGTAGGGAGGGAAAAAAATGAAACAAGATGGGATTGGGAGGGAGACAAACCACAAGAGACTCTTAATCTCAGGAAACAAATGAGGGTTGCTGGGGGGGCACAGTAGGGATAGGGTGGCTGGGTGATGGACATTGGGGAGGGTATATGCTACAGTGAGGGCTGTGAATTGTGTAAGCCTGCTGATTCACAGGCCTGTACCTCTGAAGCAAATAATACATTATATGTTAATTTTTAAAAAATAAAAATTAATTTAAAAAAGAATAATAAATGAACCAGCTAAAAGCCCTGTACTAGGCTTGATAAAGGTCTTTAAGAGCCCACATTACAGGTCAACAATTCTGAAGTCCCTATACACGTAAACTGGAATGGGACACTTACGGAAACGGACAGCGGCTGGCAGGAATTCATTTTCTTACAGTTGCAATGGGAGGTACTGATGAGAGAAGAAGGTAAACTGATCCACGCGGTGATGGGTCAGAAGTGGGGACCTCAGTATGAGCTCACAGTTAGCATAGTCTAGACACAGAACGGTTAAGTGCAGAAATATTTATAAATACCTGTCCATGCAAGGGTTAGCATAGACACCATATTTTTTGTTCTGTCTGATGAAAGGGCCAATAGAAATGACACCCCAGTAACAATGAGCACAGCTAGCACCCAGATCTTAGTTCTGACACCATTCTTCAATACAAGAAACCAGAGTTCCATGGAGAAATGGCTAATTCTAGGATCGGGGCAGGAAATATACTAGATGAGCCCAGAGTATCCTGGAGTACCAGAAAGTAATAAAATGTTCCCCCCAAAAATCCATGTCGATAAGGGGTATGTCAAAGGGACATAAGAATCAAATAAAAGAGCCCCCAAGAGAGGAAATTCTGAGCCAGAGAAATAAAGTAGTATTGGGTTATAACCCAAAGGACAAAAAGATCTAAATATCTGAGTAAATGAATATCGGGAGAGAAGAGACAACTCCTGCATGGAAGGATATTCTAAGTCATTTACGTAGCCATGCCACCTTCAAGGGTGAGATCAGAGTTACCCAAAGGTAAGGGCGTGGGGTACATATCGGCCCAAGAGAATCAAGATGGGCTCACCAGAATGTAGGCTTAGGCTTTCATGAACTTACAGATGTAACTACTACATTTCCAAAATTAGAACATCCTGTTTAAATGAAGGGGTTGAAAAGGGCACTCTCATGATCCCAAACTCTGAATCACAGAGTGTCGAAGATCTGCACTGGTTTCCTTAAGTGTGCTTAGTACGCATGGCGGAATGAGCAAATGCTAGCACCTGCTGCTTGACGTCCCTTCATGGCAGACCCTTCCAGGTAGCCCTTCGTGAAATCCAGACATCGGCATAAAAGCCAGGAACTGACATCCCATTACATTAAACATAATCCATATCCATGGAAAACCTCCTACCAGCTTCTTTTTTTTTTTAAAGATTTTATTTATTTATTTGACAGAGAGAGAGATCACAAGTAGATGGAGAGGCAGGCAGAGAGAGAGAGAGAGAGGGAAGCAGGATCTCCGCCGAGCAGAGAGCCCGATGCGGGACTCGATCCCAGGACCCTGAGATCATGACCTGAGCCGAAGGCAGCGGCTTAACCCACTGAGCCACCCAGGCGCCCTGCTACCAGCTTCTTAAGAGATAACTAAAACAGAGCAAAACACAAACATGTAAGAAATAACCTGTCAAGTTAGGCTGTAAAATGCTAAAACATACTGCGAGGTAATCACTTAACATGATTACTAACAGTGATTTTCGATGCAATGAAGGTGTTGGCACACAAATATCGGACCTGTGTGATGCTCTGTCCACACTCACCATGCTTTTCATGGCATCCACAAGCATTTCCCACATTCTACCAGTTACATTTGGGATATGACTTGAAGCTTTGCCCGTACAACATTTTGCAAAAATATACACATTGAGTTTCGGAGGCCATAAATATGTATTTTTCTATATATAAATATTGTCAACAACAGCAACGAAATCCTCAGTAGTTAGAGACATCTGTTCTTTGAAGTTTGTGCAATAAAATAAAAATAAATAGATCAACCCCCCCCAACACACACACACACACACACACACACACACACACACACACGTTTATCTGATTTATGAAAAAGGCGACCTGGGAACACAGTGGGGGAAAGCGTGGTGTTTTCCATGAGCAGCGTTGGGACAATTTTACACTTATATGAAAAAAATATACTGACCCCATCTCCCAATAGGGGGAAAAATCAGTACCAGATGGATTGCATATCTAACTGTAAATGGTGTAACATAAAGCATTTCAGAGGAGATAGAGAACATCTTCTTGACCTTGAAGTAGGCAAGCTTTCTTTAAAAGGACAAATGAAGAAATAATCATAGAAGAAAAAGTCATAAATTAGACCATGTTAAAATTAAGAATTTCTATTTATTAAAAGAAAACAACAAGAGAGGGAAAATACAATCCACAGAATGGTAGAAGAAAATCATATTAAGATACATTCAACAGAGGGCCAATATCCAGAATAATAAAGATCCCATACAAATCAATAAGAAAAAGGAGAGAATCTAATTTTAAAAGGGGCAAGCGAGGGGCCTGGTTGGCTCAGGTGGTTGAGCATCTGCCTTTGGCTCAGGTCATGATCTCCAGGTCCTGGGATCCAGCCCCGCACCGGGCTCCTGGCTGGCTCAGTGGGGAGCCTGCTTCTCCTCCTCCCTCTGCCTTGCCCCCTGGTTGTGCTCTCTCTGCCTCTCTCTCTGTCTCTCTTGAATGAAAAAATAAAATCTTTAAAAAAGAAAGACGAGGGGCAAGTGACTTGAGCAGACACTCTATAAAAGAAGAGATCGGAAGAGCCAATAAACATAAAACGGTACTCAGCTTCCCTAGTCAGCAGATTCAATACCACATCATTCTTGCTAGAGCTAAAATTTAAAGTACCGAAAATACTAAGTAATGGTTAGAAATGGAAAGCAAACAAAAATCTCATATATTGCAGGTTGTGGTGTACATTGGTATACCATTCGGGAAAACTGTTGGGCATTATCTACTAAAACCAAACCTTTGCATACTTTATCAAACCTACGCATACTTTATGACCCCGCAGTTCCGCTCCCAGGTTTATACCCGCTGGGAATGCGCGCACATGTCAACCAAAACATACGCTAGAACGTACACAGCAGCATTACTCACAGGAGCCCCAAACCAGAAACTACCCAAACGCCCACCAGCTTCGGAAAGCGCTGATGAATTGTGCTGCGCTCGCCCAGCGGAATGACAACAGCTGGTCCCCAAACACAGGTCCTCCCAGAGTGGAATGTCATGAACTTAATACTGAGCCGAACACCCCAACACAAAAGACAGCAGAAATATGGCACCATTTATATAAATTACAAAGAGAAAATGTATACGGTTAGAAGCGAGACAGGTAGTTATCATTGGAGAAGGTAGTTTCTGGAAGGTTGCGTGAAGGGGATTTCTGGGGGCAGAAACATGTGCTGCTTCATCTGAGCGCTGGTTATGTGGGTGGCATTTGTGCAGATCCATCAAGCTGCCCGTTTATGATATGTGTACATAGACATATGTGCACATACACATACATATGTAATGTTTCCATAAAAATTAAAGGGAAATATTTTAAAGTCAATTGAACAGATTATTCAAAATACATTGTCATTCTTCAGTGAAAACAAGAGAGTCTACATGTTTAAGGTGAAACTGTCTAAAACTGCAGAAACTTAGAAGTTTGGACACCAGCTTTATTTTTTAAAAGATTTTATTTATTTATTTGACAGAGAGAGCGCGCACCAGGGGGAGGGGCAGAGGGGGAGGGAGAAGCAGACACCCTGCTGAGCAGGGAGCCCCACGTGGGGCTCATCCCAGGACTCTGAGGTCATGACCTGAGCTGAAGGCAGACACTTCACTGTCTAAGCCACCCCGACACCCCATGGACACCAGCTTTAAAACCTTAAATGACTGACCACTGCCCTTGAATAAAGTCTGAAGCCTTCTGTGTCTCACAGATGTCCTTTCTGAGCCGGCCCCTTCTGCCCACACCCCTACCCTTTGGTCCCCTACTGCAGCCCTACCCTTGGGGGGAGGATGCTCCTCCCAGCCTGGCTGGGCTTCCCCGGGCACAGCTCAGTGGCCCTCATCCCAGACCTCTCTCCCTCCCCACCTCAGCCTGCCCCCTGCCCTCTGCCCACACCAGCTTCCCTCTCTGTCCTCCCTCCATCCACCTCTCTCTGCCCCCTTGGAATGTCAGCCTCCCTCCTTGGCCCTCCTACCTATTTGGAGAGCCCCCCCTGCCCCAGATTTCCTTCCAGTACGTCCCCCTTTGACACCTGATCATCCCCCCCATTCTGTTTACATTTATCAGGTGGCGTTTTTCTCTGCCACCCTTCCTTTCTGCACATTTATTCATGTATTCGTGTATGTCTGCATGGACGTCTTCCTACTTTACAGGCAACGTTGACTGTTAACAGTGTAGTTAGTTTAATCGTACTGTCCCAGCTTTGGCCAGTGGGGGCCCCTTCGGGTCGGTTTCTTCGTGGTTCGGCAAGTTCCTCCTGTTCTCTGAGCTGGGTCTTGTTTTCTGGCGCAGTGACCTGCTTGGGTCTCTTCCCCTTTTCCCTGCCCCAGCCTCTGCCATTGCCCCACGGAGCCTGGTTCTTTCCAGTGCAGGAGCCAGGACTGGGGCACTGGGCGGGGGAGGGGAGGCGGGGCTCGCTGCCGGTGTGGCTTCGCGGCTCTCCTGCCTTCTCTGGGGTCAGCACCAACACCTTCAATACCAGTCGACACTATAGGATTCTTCCAGAAGTATCCCTTTCTGCCTTCTCTGTTGATGGGGAACGCGGCCCCCCTGCCCTCCATGAACTTACTTGTTCAATCCACATCTCCCAAGTGAGCCATCTGCCAGCACCTCCATGAGTCTGAGCCCGGGGCCACCTCACCCCGTGGGCTCCAGTGTCCTGTCCTGGGATGTGGGGGACAGACGTGGTGGGAGAGAACAGAAGATCAAGGGGACAGAACTAGGAGATTTGTAAATAATGAAGGACAGCTCTCCGTTTCCCTAGAAAAGAGGGAAGTGGACATCAAGGAGGCACCTGAGTTGGAAGGAGTGAGCCTCTGGAACCCCCGACCCTGGGCTTGGACTCGAGGGTGGGAAGGTGGGCTGCGGTGGACTCTGCCCCCCAGAGACGACCCTGCAGCTGAGCTCCGTGCTCTGCTCTACCTGCCGCACTCTGTTCACTCTCATCTAAAATAAATGCCCAATTAGAAACCCAATCCCGGAGATTTGCGTCTGTGTCACTGGGGCGCATCCCTCCTGATCCATCCCAGTGGCCTCTGGCTGCCCTTGGCAAATAAATCTCCGTCTTTAAAAAGTGGCAAAAGCCCATCCTGCTTATAAATTTACTTCCGTCTCCTAAAGCAAAGGGCACTTTCGAGAGCCCCAGCTTCTTCCTTTCCTGAGCGCAGGCCCTGCCAAATGAGGATGGACGGAGAGAATGACCCGTGTTAGAAATGCAGGACCTACGGGGGTCAGCAGACATCTCATCAAGGTGCCTCCAGCCCTGGCCGGAAGAAACTGCAGGCCTGCCGGCCAGAAACCCCTCAACTAATTGGGTGGGAGCTCATAAATAGAAAAGAAGTCATTAGAGAGCCGTGAGACCCTGCATACTGTGGTGGGAGCTGGAGAGCGGTAAGACGGCAGACTCCGCAGATAATCGCGCAAATGGCACCACGGATTCGTGCGGGAGCGAAGGGGCAGAGCCGCAGCGCTGGTTCTATGCCCGACACAGATAAGCGTGTGCGGACGTCGCTGCCCTATTTTTCGAAGATATGCCACGGCTGATGGCTCCCAACACTTCAGAGAGACTGAAGCGAATTAGAATTCTTCTAACTTGTGTCGTGGAAGCAGCAGCACAAGGGCACAATCGCCTTCCGGAGGTGCGGGCCTCCGCCATCAGCTAATGCCTAAAACCAGCACAACCCGGTGAGCCCAGCTGTCTTCGCCTGCCCAGACCTCACCTCGGCCATTCTGCTGCCTCTTGTTATAATTCGCAGCACATCCCCAACTAGGCTGGCTAAAACATGCCGCCTTCTGGTTAAAAGTAAAAAAGGGAGGAAAGCAAGCAACAAAGGCTCGTGCCAGCTGAGACACGAGCAAGAGCCTGGCGTTCCCGGGGGCGGATGCTCATCCTTGAGGACCCCCTCCACAGTAAGACATCGAGCTGTCCGGTTCCACCTACCCGCTCTCCCCGGACAGTCACTGTCGCGCTCTGGTCGTCTGCAAAACGCCACTAGCAGGAACTGCTGTTTCTGACCAGGAGGTCGACCTGCCTTCCCCTTAGCTAAGCCTCAGGAAGGTGAGCACAGAGACCATGCCCGGCCGAGCCCCTCCCTGTGACGCCTCCTTCTAACAAACATTCAGGCGTCGTGGGGACTGGGGACGACTGAGGACCATCCAAGGGACAGAGCTGGACGGCAGGGTCAAGAAAGGCCAACAGCTGCACGTGGCAGCCCAGTGTCCTGAGGAAGGCACCAGAAGGAGGCTTCTCACAACAGGCCCAACCCCGTCGATCCAGGATCCCCCAGATGAACCAGCAAGTGCCCCAGACATGAGGATGTTGGCAAACATGTTGGCAAACACAGAGAGCGTGTGTCGACGAGGTCTCCGCGGCCTGGGTCAGACAGGGACCTCCTACAAGCACACGGGCAGCAGGGGGCCGCCGGGACTATTTCCTCCCTAGGACACCTGCTGCTGGACTCGGGCTCAGCCCGCTGAGGTATCAGCCCTGCACAAAGTCGGGAGCAACCGTTCGGGTCTGGCTACTACTGACAGTCAGATGTAGCCCCTGACAATCTTACAGCACAGCACACGCCTTTCTGAGGCGGACATGCCCCCCTGTCACGCAGAGTGAGGAAGCACCCGCTGGTGAAGCTAAGTGAGGAATGAGGGGTGTGCGTGAGGCCAGGGTTTGGCGTGTTTCTGAGTTTTCGTGACTGGGGTCCGCAGTCACTGGGTAGAGCCGAGAGCAGCATTAGCCGCAGTCCGGGATCGGGATGGCTCTGTGTCTGTGTCTTGAATCTTACAGATACTGTGTATTTGCATGCCCTCAGCACAGGACCCAAGCCTGCCCCTTACTGGAACTGGGCATCACAGGGTCTTCTAACTGGGTGATGCTCTCCCTCACCCCCAAGTGCCATAAGCTGAATTGTGTCCCCCTCCCCAGGAGTTAGATGCTGGAGTCCTGACCCAGCACCTCAGAATGTGACTGGATTTGGAGGCAATGAGCAAGGTTAAATGATGTCCTTCCTGTGGGCCCGTATCCAACCTGACCGGTGTCCTGAGAGAGAAGAGATGTGGACCCACAGAGAGACACCCCAAGGATGCGTGCGTGGAGGGAGGACCACACAGGGACGGTTGTCTGCAGGCCCAGGAGAGAGGCAACTGGTGCACTGGGGTTTCGTTTCCAGAGAGAAGAAACAGAGATTTCCATGCCGACCTGCTCACTGAAATCCCCCTGACGTTGCCCCAGCAAGTCTGAGCCTCTCCTCCTGGAACCATTCCAAGGGGCACGTCCCCCGACACAGTGGACTTGAGGAGAAGCCTGCCGGAGGACATGACATTTGGTTACTCAGCTTCCCTCCGTGTGATTCCTTTCCCCACCACTCCCACTTCTCTCTCCATCTCTCTGTTCCTGGGCTCCTTCCTGCTACAACTCTCAGGAGGCATTTCTGCTTTTGGCTGAAATTTTGGTTCTGAAGGGACACTCTACATTTTCACCAAGTTTGCCTAAAATCATCTGAAGATTTTCTCATGCACTGGTTACCTCTAGCCTTTCATATGGGGCTCTTTCTCATGGACTCCTGAACGTGGGTAACTGGTTTCGTCCCCTCTGTCACTTGTTCTCACGGAATTCGGAAGCACGAAGGGCTTGCTCTCTCCTCTCGCAGACTCCCAGAGGCCAGCGCTGCGCTCAGGCGACAGCCCGCTCTTCTCCAGCTAAGAGTCCCCTCTGCTGCTCCCAGACCCGCAGGCTCACCACCCCTGCAGCCCCTGAGCTGGCTACATGGTGCTCCACCCAGCCCACCCCCTCGTCAGCCTAACTCCCCACTACCCCACCCTTCTCACTCACACAGCCTGCCTCCCCCCACACAGCCCACGACCTCCCCCACATACACCACACCTGCCTCCCCCACACATACCCAGCCCACCTCCCCCTCCACACAGCCCATCTGCCTCCCCCTACACCCAGCCCGCCTCCCCCTGAATACCCAGACCACCTCCCCCCACACACGGCCCACCTGCCTCCCACCCCTGCCAGCCCATCTCCCCCTACCCCACCCTTCTCACCCAGCCAGCCTCCCCCCACACAACCCAGCCTCCTCACTTACGACCCTCTCCCCAGCACACAGCTGCTCCCCACCGAGAACACACGGGGCCCTCCATCAACTCTGCAGCAGCACCGTGTGCATCCAGAACGAGTCCATTTTCTGGAATCCAGGCGATGTGCACAGGGTTTTTCTCTCTGATTCAAGAGAAACACGGGCCTTCGCCCCAGCACCCACCGGATGACCCCCTCACATTGCTTCCCTCCCTTCTGTCACAACACGGCCGAGAAAGCGAAAAGCAGCCAAAGCATCTGGTGGCTTTACTGCTTGCCCAGAACACAGGACTCTTAGCAGGTGTGATGAGATAAAAGTCATCTCAAAGAATTATGTTTCTTGCTTCGCTTTTTATATTAAAGGGGAAAAAAGAACTCTCCTGGCTGAGATTTGCATGGAAAGCAGCCTGGTTCTCCCTTCCCATAACCACTTGAATAATTAAGACGTGGGAGATAAATACATTAACATTTCTGCAGGCCACTAGGCACCAATGAGTATGGAGAAATGATTGTTTTTTGAGATTCTCAAAGGATCTTAAAATTTGAAAGGCAATTGTTTCTGAGCAGTAACCTCCAAGCTGATACACAGTTAAACCTTGATTCCGCGTGGATATTGCCAGAAGGAGACGTTGTATCTCCTTCGGGACTTGTGGCAGAGCTCACACCAGTCACGGGCTCTGAACTCGGGGTCGGGCGGCCCCTGGAACACAGACTGTGGGGTCAGACCAACGTGTAGAGACTCGGACCCTGGGCAAGTTACTAACCTCTCTCGGCTTCCTCCTCCGTGAAACAACAGCACAGGCTCTAGCAGCCCTGACGACGCCGCCGTGGAGCTGGACACAAATCCTGGGGCAACGAAACCCAGGAGGGCGCCTGCAGGCGAACAGGAGCGAGATCACGAGCGTCCCGAGGCCCAGGAAACTGGGAAACACCATGAGTCACTGAGTCTTCGGGGCCTCACTTTTCCCATCTGTAAAATGAGGCGCTGAACTGGAAAATGTGGAGTTCTCGCGGCTTTTTGAAAGAGGCGATGCCCCGCGACTCTCGCGGATGGTGTCCCGAGGACGCTGGGGGCCCGTGTTTAGGGAGTGCTGGCGGCTAGTCAACGCGCCCGCCTTCTGACCGGGTACAGTCCGGCTCGACCGCTGCGGACTGACACGACACAGCGGGTATGGAGAAAAGACGCTGGGCTGGGGTGAGCTTATGCTTCACGGCCTTCTGGAGAAATCCATGAAGCAGGCAAGCAAGCATGTGGCAGAGGCAAGCCCGTCGCCCAACTGAGTAGAGCATGTCCTTGCCACACGAGATGGCGAGCTCGCACGCGTCTGATGGACGGAGTTCTCCTCGTGCAGACCCTATCCTTGTGTCCACCTGTATCCCAAGTGTTCAATTTCATACCTGCAGACCATTTAAACATGCTAGAAGCTTCTCGTGGGACACAGAGAGGGTTAGAAAGACCCCTCAGGTCCCTCAGAAACTCCACGCAGAGGAAATAGAGGGACTGGGCAGCCAGCTTAGGTTACGAACCAGAGAGAGGTGTCTGCAAGTCACATGAATAAAAATTACGTATTTTGGCATACTCTGAGTGATTGCTAAGTAACAACACTTCAACACTTGCTTTCAGAGAGTGCTGCACTATTAGGCCACTCGGGATGCCCACAGAACAAACCCAGGCCTCACCTGCTTCAGTGGCTTTGTAAATTTCTTGGGTTGTTTTCTTTGAAATCTCAAGCTTCCAAACTACTTAAAGCTCCAAGTCCAACCTTAATTAAACCTATTGAAGAGCAAAAGGAAATAAGCATTAAAGCTCCCCTGTTTGGCTCATAAAATCTCAGCACAACAAACCAGGAAATATTCAATTATTCCTGGGACGCCGTAAACATTTTATGGCCTGATCCTGTCATTCCTCCTCAGTCTCTCCCGGGCACGGATATGTCTGGCCCACGCCGCACCCTCCTTCTCTCTCCTTGCATTTGATCTTTTTTATGAACTTGAAAGACGAGTTTGTTTTCAATTTACTCTCTCTCCCTTCAGTCCAGTGCCTTTGGGAAGGGAGGCAGGGAGGCTGGTAAGTGGCTGTTAGCGGCCACCTCTGTGTGGCTTTCACTACAGAAGACATCCTGACCCCCAAAACCGTATACCGGGTGGGGAGGAAGGAACCAACCCAGGCCAGGCACGCACGTTGCACACTGTGGCCCCAACAAACCAGCAACATTGCTCCTAAGGAAAGTCTTGCTCTGAACCATGCTCTGTACTTAGATTTTCTCCCTGATTCTGAACCCCATTCCGCGTTTCCTGCCAGCCAGCCTCTCCCCAAAGCCTTGGGCTAATTTACCCAAAGTCAGTGACAAGTGAAGGAAATCGAGTTAAATAGTTAAGTAACAACAGCAAGTCAGACCGGCCTCTGAATCGGCCTGACTTTAGGTCTTTAGACTAACTCCTGGGTTTTGGCTTTGTTCGGAAGTATAAAGAGCTAACACCTCCGGACCAGTTAATGCTCGCCTGTGTTCTAAACACTGCACACGTGTCATCTCCTGAAATCCTCCCAACGACCCCATTTATCAGAGGAGATAATCGAGGCACAGAGAGGTTAAGTCACCTGCCCCAGGTCAGAGGGCTGGACAGAGGTGGAGCCAGGATTCGAGGACAGGAAGCCAAAGCCTGAGCCTAAACTCGTGTGTCCTGCTCCTGAGCTCACCCCTCTGTAGGATCCCACCTCTGGTAACTGGGTCTATGCCGCACGCCCATTCCTTAATCTGATGTTTTTTCTTAAGGTCTCGAGACCCCACACCCCCCTGAGGTCCACCTTCCTCCCGCCATTTCCCTTTCGGGAAGAAGTCCTTGCCTCGAGTTTCACCCAGACATCTGGGGGCCTGTTCTCTTCCGTCCCCAAATGCTTGGGGGTCCGGCGTACTAACAACCACGTGTCAACCGCCTTCCAGAACCATCGCACTTCCCACCGTTAGATGTCCTGACACCCATGCTCCACGGTCATCACGGTCCCCAGGTGATGTGGTCCACTTTCCTGAGTGGTGTGCGTGCCAAGCCGACTAATGAGGGCTCCATTAGAAACAGCCCCAACACAAGCGCGGCTTTCTGTTTGCTATTCCTGAAGTCGCCCTGGGGTTTTTCTAAGCACCCAGACAGACCTCCAGAGACTCCCTCCACCTCCACCCGCCAGGAACCCTGGCCCCGCTGTGGTCTCAGGAGGAATGCATGGCTGCAGGGTGCTGGGAGGGGTGGGCTCTCTCCGAGCCGCCATCTGGGGACTGCATGGAGTCACCCTGGAAAGAGGTGGCTGGTCTCACATCAAGGTCCCGAGGGAAAAAGTCAAAGCTCCCCTCTTCGTCCTTGCTGGGCAAGGTTATGGGATGTGAGATGCTACATGGGCGCGGGGGCGCTGCAAGGACATGCCAGACACTGTGACAGTGACCCCAGCCCCGTCTGGATAAGCTCCAAGCAGCCCGGGAGAGGTTGCGGGGCCTGAAGGCCTGCATGGCCGCTAAACGTGCCATGTGCTTCCGCTGTCCATCCTCTCCCATTTCCAAAGGCCCCCGGAGGGAGCTCAGTTGGAACTCGGTCAACTAAACCTTCCTCCCAAGGAGGGAACGAGAGAAGTGTGCTCTCTGCCACGCGAGGACACCGTGAGCGGCAGCCAAGCGGGGAGCAGGTCCTCGCCAGGCACCGAGGCCGCTGGCCCCTGGATCCCAGACCTGTGTGGTCTCAGAACCGTGAAGACTCAATCGATGTCCGCAGGCCATGGTACTCTGTTACCCGCCAGCCGGTCACTGGAGCCCTGCCCGCTCCGCATGGAAGAGTGTGTAGTCTGTCCCCCACCTTGACCTGTGACCCGGGACCCGGCAAACGCAGCCTGAGCCTCGCTACCTGCGGGGTGGCCGAGTGTAGGCCTCTGCCCTGCGCAGGGAGCCGGTGGCCCTGCCCTACCAGGGGTGCTGGCTGTCCTGCTCGGCACGGTGTCCTAACATCCACAGCAGCCCGGAATCTGAATGTGGTCGAGACTGACAGATCCAGAATGGCAACAGACGTCGTCAGAGCATGGCAGAAAGGGGGCTGTGCAGAAGGGTGTGCACAGAGATCGGGGTGTGCCCCCAGGGGGACGAAAGGGGGCATCTGATGGGGGGCATGTGGGGGTTCTAGGAAGGACACAGGACAGCAAGGGTGGAGTCCATGGTGGGGACTGTGGGGTTGGCTTCAAGGGACTGGTCCTGGATGACATCAGGACACCCAGCGCCCCCCACCCCGGCTCAAGAGCTCGTTATTTGTATGGACCTTGGGCAAATAAGTCACAACTCACTTCAGAGGTCTCCAGTCACTAAAATTCTGCAAGCCTAAAAGTTCTAAAATATTTTTCAAAAATTATATTCCCTCCCATGTGTATTTTATGTTTGTCTCTTTTTTTAAATCTCAAATTTCATTTAAGTTCTATTATCCTTTTTTAAAACCAGCCCAACTCACTGATGTGCAGTCGGGGGACCCACTTGACTTCACGGAGTCTGTGGCCACGGGTCCAGCTTGCCCTGGGTTGGAAGGTAATTCAAGGAAGGCTTCTAGAGAAGACTTATGATACGTGCAAATTTTAGAATGACCCATGGGGAGCCTTGTTTTCAAAAACATTATGCATAAGACGCATGGGAAACTCCCCTTCCATAACATAAACACTTAGAAAAGCTGGCTAAAATTTAGCAAAGAATGTAGAGCTGAAGGTATAATTTAAAAAAAAATCTGAATCCCTAGGGACCTGCAGCACAAAAGAGCTGGAAGAGAGAGGGGCCCCCCAGCTCTGGTTCTAAAACAGAGGAAGGAAAACTCCCCTGGGGCGGGGGATGGGAAGGGGTTGAGTGGGATGGAGAGGGGATCCCCACAGGAAGAAAGTGGGCAAGCATCTCCCAGCATGAGAGTCATGAGGGACACATTTCATCGGGATGGTTTAGATTCAGCAGAACTGGTCAAATACGTAAAAACATTAAGAATCAGAACCTTTCAGCCATAGGGAAGGGAGGAATCCAAGAAGAGAAAATACTAGAATAAACCCTATGAAATGATGACTTAGAATCAAAGGAATTGATCTGAGTTCATGGTTTTTAATATATCTACAGCAGGTAAATAGACATATGGACGCAAGCGTGTGTGTGTACATATGTGAGCACGTGTGTGTACATGTGTGTGTACCTCCTGTGTCCACCAAGCAGCCTGGGAGAACTGGGCTCCCATCAGCGCTGAGCACTCAGTGCCCAGACCTCAGCCTCTCAATATCCCCTCCGCCATAAGAAGTCACGGCTGCTGGTGGGTACACCAGGTTCTGGGTTTGGGGCCAAAAAGTACAAGAGGACCTTCTTGAGCCAGAAACGGGAAGTGGGCAAAAATGGAAGGACACATCAAAGAACAGGGATTGGCTGAAAAGGGCTCCCACTGACCACATTAGGGATGATCTGAACACAAAAGTAAACAAAGCTAGTAAGGGATTAGAACTCCTTGAATACACATGTAGTGAACAGAAGGGCCACCTATACCCCAATGTTCATAGCACCAAGGGCCACGGTCGCCAAACTGTGGAAAGAACCAAGATGCCCCTCAATGGACGAATGGATAAAGAAGATGTGGTCCACATACACTATGGAGTATGATGCCTCCATCAGAAAGGATGAATACCCAACTTTTGTAGCAACATGGACGGGACTGGAGGAGATTATGCTGAGTGAAATAAGTCAAGCAGAGAGAGTCAATTACCACATGGTTTCACTTACTTGTGGAGCATAAGGAATAACACGGAGGACATGGGGAGATGGAGAGGAGAAGTGAATTGGGGGAAATCGGAGGGGGAGACAAACCACGACAGACTGTGGACTCTGAGAAACAAACTGAGGCTTTTACAGGGTTGGGGAGTGGGGGGATGGGTGAGCCTGGTGGTGGGTATTAAGGAGGGCGAGGATTGCATGGAGCACTGGGTGTGGTGCATAGACAATGAATCTTGGAGCACTGAAAAAATAATTTTTTTTTTAAAAGGACTCCTTGAATGAAGGAGGAAACCATGATTTTCTGCTGCCATCATTAATAAACCGAAAATTTGATGAGAAAGGAGATCCTTTTATGGATTCAAATATCTCATCACAAAGTACTTCTTAATTATAAAGAGAAGAAGAGCGACATCACAGCAGAGAAACCTGGCATGTAAGTTCCACCTTACGGGACCACAGTGGACATCATTCATAAAGGGACAAACCAGAATTATGCAAGAGCTGCTGGGGAGGAGTCAAGATGGCAGAGAAGTAGCAGCTGAGACGGCTTCGGGCAGCGGGAGATTAGCTCCATAGCTTATCTAAAGATCGCAAACACCTACAAATCCAACGGGAGACTGAAGAGAAGAAGAACAGCAATTCTAGAAACAGAAAATCAACCACTATCTGAAAGGTATGACTGGCAGAGAAGTGACTCCGAAGTGACTCCAAAGCGACGGGAAGATAGACCGCGGGGGGAGGGGCCGGCTCCCAGCGAGCGGCAGAGCAGCGGAGCACAAAATCAGGACTTTTAAAAGTCTGTTCTGCTGAGGGACATCGCTCCAGAGGCTTAACTGGGGTGAAGCCCACGTGGGGTCAGCGTGGCCTCAGGTCCCGCAGGGTCACAGAAGGATCGGGGGTGTCTGAGTGTCGCAGAGCTTACCGGTATTAGAACAGGGAAGCCGGCTACAGAGACAGAGCCGAGGAGTGACTCTCAGTTCGGGGTTGCCTTGAACTGGTCGCAGGCTCGGTCAGCTCGGAGCGCGGCCGGAGGCCAGGGTGACGGGAGTCATTGGGCGCTGTTCTCTGAGGGCACACGGAGGACTGGGGCCCCGAGCTCTCGGCTCCTCCGGGCGGACACCGGGAGGCCGCCATCTTCATCCCCACCCTCTGGACTCTACGGAAAGCGCTCAGGGAACAAAAGCTCCCGAAAGCAAACCTGAGCGGATTGCTCAGCGCGGCCCCGGGTAAGGGCGGTGCAACTCCGCCTGGGGCAAAGACGCTGGAGAATCACTACAACAGGCCCCTCCCCCAGAAGATCAACGGGAAACCCAGCCAGGACCAAGTTCACCTACCAAGGAGTGCAGGTTCAATACCAAGGAGAGCGGCGGAATTCCAGAGGAGGAGAAAGCAAAGCACGGAACTCGTGGCTTTCTCCCCATGATTCTTTAGCCTTGCAGTTAATTTAATTTTTTTTCTTTTTCAATTTTTTTTTCTCTTCTTCTGCTAAATTTTTTTAACTTTTACCCTTTTCTTTTTTAGCGTTTTTTAACTAGTTTATCTAATATATATATATTTTTTTTTCCTTTTTATATTTGTTCTTTATTGGTTTTCTTTTTTTAATTGTTTCTTTTCTTTTCTTTTTTTTTTTTTTTCTTTCTGAACCTTTTTATCCCCTTTCTCCCCCCTCACGATTTGGGATCTCTTCTGATTGGGCTAAAGCATATTTTCCTGGGGTTGTTGCCACCCTTTTAGTATTTTACTTGCTCCTTCATATACCCTTATCTGCACAAAATGACAAGGCGGAAAAATTCACCACAAAAAAAAAAAAAGAACAAGAGACAGTACCGAAGGCTAGGGACCTAATCAATACAGACATTGGTAATATGTCAGATCTAGAGTTCAGAATGACGATTCTCAAGGTTCTAGCCGGGCTCAAAAAAGGCATGGAAGATATTAGAGAAACCCTCATGGGAGATACAAAAGCCCTTTCTGGAGAAATAAAAGAACTAAAATCTAACCAAGTTGAAATCAAAAAAGCTATTAATGAGGTGCAATCAAAAATGGAGGCTCTCACTGCTAGGATAAATGAGGCAGAAGAGAGAATTAGTGATATAGAGGACCAAATGACAGAGAATAAAGAAGCTGAGCAAAAGAGGGACAAACAGCTACTGGACCATGAGGGGAGAATTCGAGAGATAAGTGACACCATAAGATGAAACAACATTAGAATAATTGGGGTTCCAGAAGAAGAAGAAAGAGAGAGGGGAGCAAAAGGTATATTGGAGAGAATTATTGGAGAGAATTTCCCCAATATGGCAAAGGGAACAAGCATCAAAATCCAGGAGGTTCAGAGAACACCCCTCAAAATCAATAAGAATAGGTCCACACCCCATCACCTAATAGTAAAATTTACAAGTCCTAGTGACAAAGAGAAAATCCTGAAAGCAGCCCGGGAAAAGAAGTATGTAACATACAATGGTAAAAATATTAGATTGGCAGCAGACTTACCCACAGAGACCTGGCAGGCCAGAAAGAGCTGGCATGATATATTCAGAGCACGAAACGAGAAAAACATGCAGCCAAGAATACTATATCCAGCTAGGCTATCATTGAAAATAGAAGGAGAGTTAAAAGCTTCCAGGACAAACAAAAACTGAAAGAATTTGCAAACACCAAACCAGCTCTACAGGAAATATTGAAAGGGGTCCTCTAAGCAAAGAGAGACCCTAAAAGTAGTAGATCAGAAAGGAACAGAAACAATATACAATAACAGTCACCTTACAGGCAATACAATGGCACTAAATTCATATCTCTCAATAGTTACCCTGAATGTTAATGGACTAAATGCCCCAATCAAAAGACACAGGGTATCAGAATGGATAAAAAAACAAAACCCATCTATATATTGCCTACAAGAAACTCATTTTAAACCCGAAGACACCTCCAGATTTAAAGTGAGGGGGTGGAAAAGAAGTTACCATGCTAATGGACATCAGAAGAAAGCAGGAGTGGCAATCCTTATATCAGATCAATTAGATTTTAAGCCAAAGACTATAATAAGAGATGAGGAAGGACACTATATCATACTCAAAGGATCTGTCCAACAAGAAGATCTAACAATTTTAAATATCTATGCCCCTAACATGGGAGCAGCCAACTATATAAACCAATTAATAACAAAATCAAAGAAACACATCAACAATAATACAATAATAGTAGGGGACTTTAACACTCCCCTCACTGAAATGGACAGATCATCCAAGCAAAAGATCAACAAGGAAATAAAGGCCTTAAATGATACACTGGACCAGATGGACATCACAGATATATTCAGAACTTTTCATCCCAAAGCAACAGAATACACATTCTTCTCTAGTGCACATGGAACATTCTCCAGAATAGATCACATCCTCGGTCCTAAATCAGGTCTCAACTGGTATCAAAAGATTGGGATCATTCCCTGCATATTTTCAGACCACAATGCTCTGAAGCTAGAACTCAATCACAAGAGGAAATTTGGAAAGAACCCAAATACATGGAGACTAAACAGCATCCTTCTAAAGAATGAATGAGTCAACCAGGAAATTAAAGAAGAATTGAAAAAATTCATGGAAACAAATGAGAATGAAAACACAACGGTTCAAAATCTGTGGGACACAACAAAGGCAGTCCTGAGAGGAAAATATATAGCGGTACAAGCCTTTCTCAAGAAACAAGAAAGGTCTCAGGTACACAACCTAACCCTACACCTAAAGGAGCTGGAGAAAGAACAAGAAAGAAACCCTAAGCCCAGCAGGAGAAGAGAAATCATAAAGATCAGAGCAGAAATCAATGAAATAGAAACAAAAAAAAACAATAGAACAAATCAACGAAACTAGGAGCTGGTTCTTTGAAAGAATTAATAAGATTGATAAACCCCTGGCCAGACTTATCAAAAAGAAAAGAGAAAGGACCCAAATAAATAAAATCATGAATGAAAGAGGAGAGATCACAACGAACACCAAAGAAATACAGACAATTATAAGAACATACTATGAGCAACTCTACGCCAACAAATTTGACAATCTGGAAGAAATGGATGCATTCTTAGAGACATATAAACTACCACAACTGAACCAGGAAGAAATAGAAAGCCTGAGCAGACCCATAACCAGTAAGGAGATTGAAACAGTCATCAAAAATCTCCAAACAAACAAAAGCCCAGGGCCAGACGGCTTCCTGAGGGAATTCTACCAAACATTTAAAGAAGAACTAATTCCTATTCTCCTGAAACTGTTCCAAAAAATAGAAATGGAAGGAAGACTTCCAAACTCATTTTATGAGGCCAGCATCACCTTGATCCCAAAACCAGACAAGGATCCCATCAAAAAAGAGAACTACAGACCAATATCCTTGATGAACACAGATGCAAAAATTCTCACCAAAATACTAGCCAATGGGATTCAACAGTACATTAAAAGGATTATTCACCACGACCAAGTGGGATTTATTCCAGGGCTGCAAGGTTGGTTCAACATCTGCAAATCAATCAATGTGATACAACACATTAATAAAAGAAAGAACAAGAACCATATGATACTCTCCATAGATGCTGAAAAAGCATTTGACAAAGTGCAGCATCCCTTCCTGATCAAAACTCTTCAAAGTGTAGGGATAGAGGGCACATACCTCAATATTATCAAAGCCATCTATGAAAAACCCACCGCAAATATCATTCTCAATGGAGAAAAACTGAAAGCTTTTCCGCTAAGGTCAGGAACACGGCAGGGATGTCTGCTATCACCACTGCTATTCAACACAGTACTAGAAGTCCTAGCCTCAGCAATCAGACAACAAAAGGAAATTAAAGGCATCCAAATCGGCAAAGAAGAAGTCAAACTATCACTCTTCACAGATGATATGATACTATATATGGAAAACCCAAAAGACTCCACTCCAAAACTTCTAGAACTTGTACAGGAATTCAGTAAAGTGTCAGGATATAAAATCAATGCACAGAAATTTCAGTTGCATTTCTCTACACCAACAACAAGACAGAAGAAAGAGAAATTATGCATGAGCTGCTGGAGTGCAATGAAAAAACCTCACGGCACTTCTGAGGTACGATCATATTCAAGGCATGCGTCTTTGACAGGAGTTAGGAAATACTGGACAGACCCAAGCTGAGGGGCCTTCTGTGAAATAACTGGCCTAAAATCTTCACAAGTGCCAATGACACAAAGGTCAAGGAGAGAGGGCACCTGGGGGCTCCGTCGGTGAAGCATCTGCCTCCACTCAGGTCATGATCTCAGAATCCCGGGATCAAGCCCCGAATCGGGCTCCCTGCTGAGCGGGAAGTCTGCTTCTCCCTCTGCCCCTCAACCTGCTTATGCGCTCTCTCTCTTTCTCAAATAAATAAGATCCTAAAAAAAAAAAAAAAAACAAATAACCCATTCAATGGGTAACCTTTAAAAAAAAAAAAGTCAAAAAAAGAATGATGGATTCTTCCAAATTAAAGAAATATGACAACTTAAATAATCTGCAATTCCAAGTTGGACCCTTTCATTATAAGGGAAATCACTGGAGCATTGAGTGAAACCAGAATGAGGTCCCTGCTTCAGACAGTGGCAAAGCAGGGACACTGCTGTGCAGACCTTCGTGGCCGCATTTCGGTCCCATAGGATGTCCTTGTTTGCAGGGAATACACTGTAAGTCTTAGATAATGACGCTGCATCCGTGCGCTCTGTGCTGGAATTGCAACTTTTTAGAAAGTGTGAGATCAAAAAAATATTTTTAATTAAAAATTAACCTTAACCACTACAAAGTATAGGAATAAAATGTACAACTTCAAAACCAGTGGAGGGAAAACAGGAACTATAGAAATTTGATTCATTTTCAAGATAGGAAAAGGGTACGGAGGAGACAAACGAGCGAAAGTCAAATAAACAGAAGGCACAAAACAAGGTTGTGGGTTCAGGCCCCTATAAATGAACCAACACAAGATACGTAGTTGGATTAAAACTCCCACCTAAAAGATGGTTTTCATCCAGGATGACATACCTAACACTTAGCTGTGTGACGTTGCCCAGAGACATTTCTAAAATCTGAGATTGAAAATAACGTAGGAGACAAATGGGACAGACGCCACCCAAGAGAAAGTGGACAGTTCATGGCCAGAGCCAAGCCACGTGCGTGCCGCCCACGGAGCAGGCCAGCCAGATCACCGGGAAACTCAAACAGGTTGAATGGGCATGGACCGAATCTTGCTTCAAAGGGAACAAATTAAAAGTGAAAGAATGACATGGAAAATGCAGTAAACCTAAAATAGGAGTGATTTTTATACGACGAAGCACCCTCAAAAGTGAAAATGAAGGATAGAAAAGTTGACAATCAAATCGCGAGCTCGTTCTAAAGGACACACAGAATGCGGCACCTGGAAATTCTTTTTTTTTTTTAAGATTTTATTTATTTATTTGACAGAGAGAGATCACAAGTAGACAGAGAGGCAGGCAGAGAGAGAGAGGGAAGCAGGCTCCCTGCTGAGCAGAGAGCCCGATGTGGGACTCGATCCCAGGACCCTGAGATCATGACCCGAGCCGAAGGCAGAGGCTTAACCCACTGAGCCACCCAGGCGCCCGGCACCTGGAAATTCTTTCCGGGCACACGTCGAACGGTTCTAAAATCGATCACGTGCTGAAACACAAAGAAACAAATCTTACTAAATATGAAGGAATCAATATCACACAGAGCCACAGATCTGAATGCAGTGGTGTATCGCCCTGCCCTCCCATCCGGGACTAACAGCAGGCAGAGGAGGAGACAGACCTTCCTGATGCCAGACAGGTCACACCAGAGGGTCTGCCCCGCACATTCTAAAGCAACTTTTCTTGTCTTGCTGCTGGAACAAACCCCGGGTCCTAGAGGACCCCCAGATCTTTCTGCTGTGAACTCAGTGTCTCGTTATCCCAAATCGGTCTGAAAAACCCCAGACCAGGCTGAGAACACCGTCACACCCCACCGCTGCGTGCTCTCCAAGACTTGCTGGGGGCTGGCCCTTCTACAGACCACCAGGGTCCCTCCAGCTGCCCCTCGGATTTGGACTTATCATTTAAATTAATAAATATCTTTCTAGAAAACAGGAATAACCTTAAATGAAGACATTTGATTGAATGCTTTTTTTCTTCACCCCCAAATTGTGCTTTTGACAGAGAAGGAAGTGCTTAGAGTCTGGAACACAGGGAGAGAGAGGTGTGTGCGTGTGTGTGGTTGCGTGTGCACGTACACGCTCGCACAGAGTGTGGAACCCACACGAGCACAGAGCAGCCCGGGGCTCTGGGCACGAGGTGGGACGATGGTTTCCAGCAAATGTGAAAGAAACACAAAAACGGACAGAGCAGCCCTGGAGCCAAACTTTCCCTGTGTCATAATTTCCCTAAATAAACAGAAGAGAGCTTGTCTCGGTGTTATCTTCAAATCCACGGCCACGATCGCGAGGCAGAGATCCTGCAGGGCCAGCCACCGTGGCGGTCTCCGGTGTCCGCTGCACCTGAACGGAGCCTGGGACGAAGCAGGTGCTTGGAGAACCTTCAGGATCCCTTCTGAGCCCTGCCCGGCTCTCAGGATACTGCCACCTGCCCAGCATGAAGGCCAACCATTCCCTCCTCCTCACCTGGTTTTCCTTGTGGGGGTGACAGCGTCAGACACTGACACTGCCTCCAGCTCGGACTGCTCCGAACTAAAATCTCCCGTGGACCCACGGCTGAACGTTAAGACAGCCATTTCTCAAAAACACTGAAAAGAAAACACGGTGGATTGAGAGTTAAGAGAAAAGCCGGTGGTGCGAGTTTGTGAGTTTCAGTGAGATTTCTGCACACTCTGAACTATGGAAGCCTCTAGCCGGCCAGCATCTCTACCCAGATCCCTTTCGGGCCTGCAGGACAGGAGGCTTTATTTCAAGATGCATATATCATAAACTCCTGGCAATACGTGAATTGGCCGCTAAAATAGGCCATAAGCAGATAATGAGGAGATCGCACCAATTTGCTGACACTATTTCCAGAAGAAAAACTCCCGCGGAATTGTTAATGAGACAGTGTGAATGCAGAGACGTCTCTGATAAACGCCGCCATGCTCTCCAAAGGCCGCGATTTCCCCCAAACAACCGTTCGGCACATTAAACCGAACACCGAAAGCGTAGTTTCCAATTAATCTTCCAAGTACACAGAAGATAACAGTTTGATTTTTATCTGTATTGCGTTTTCAAGGTAACACAAGCACTTCATTTGCTCTTGGCTCCAGAGGGTAGATCGATATGATAAATAAATCACATTGAACAAGGACTTTATTGGTATTTTGCTGAATATTAACAGGCTCATTTGGTCCGTCTCACCCCTTGTGCAGGTAGGACGGTGCTCGTCAGGCTGGGGGACTCTGAGCCCAGCTGCCCAGAGTGACCATGGGCGGGTAATGCTGAGCACTTGAGGAAAAAAGGGCAGCACAGATGTCCAGGACGGACTGAAGCGTAAGCGGGACTCCCCCACTTTAGTTTTCTCCTCTTTCCTTCGCTGTACACGCCCGTCATTCCCAGCCTTTCTGTCTGGCTGCACCCGCACGACCATGGGGGTTGGCCGTGGCTCGCCGGGGAGCACTGGGTCGGGGTAGGGGCTACCGCTGGACGTGAACTCCGACCCGTGTCGCTCTTTCCGTTCTGCACTCCTCTCTAAATCAGAACAAAGAGAGAGGACAGGGATGCTGTAATAATGATCTTAAACATCCCTTCATCATCTTTAAATTCTTCTTTAAATCACAACTATCTTTTTTTTCCTTCCGTGACCCTCAGCACAAGCCTGTAAGAAAAAGTTCGACGGGGATTGTCTGTGCATCTTCTAGCTAAGGAAGCTGAAGCTTAGGACGTCAACAGTAAAAACCTCCATATTCAGAAGGAGCGCTGGATACGCTCCAGCCCGAGATGGAGACTTGCTACTCGATTCTCAGTTCCTTTGATTCCCACGATAACCCTGTGTGCTAGGTGCTGTGATGACCTTTATTTTATTTTATTTTATTTATTTTTTAAAGATTTTGTTTATTTATTTGACAGAGAGAGAGATCACAAGTAGGCAGAGAGGCAGGCAGAGAGAGGGGTGGGAAGCAGGCTCCCCGCTGAGCAGAGAGCCTGAGGCGGCTTGATCCCAGCCTCCCCCCCACCCCAGATCATGACAAAGGCAGAGGGTTTAACCCACAGAGCCACCCAGGTGCCCCACGACCTTTATTTTAAAGATGGGGAAACTTGAGTCCTAGCCCGACAAAGCAACATGACGGAAGTCACATCACAAGCAGCTGAGCCAGGATTTATACAAAGCGCTCTGTTCCGAAGACTGGGCTCCTGACCACTGCTATCCTGCCTCTCAATTTAAGTGGCCGCCACCAAAGGCCCATCAAGTTGGGCCTCCAGACGCAGAGTCCAGGTGTTTTCTCACCAAATTCTATCTCACTGCTCTAAAAACAAAACCCTCAGAGGCAAAAAAAAAAAAAGAAAAAGAAAAAGTCAAAGGGAGTAGCTAAGATATCTGTGAGTAGGCTGTGGGGAGGAGATGCACTGAGGGTACTGAATTTATTCTGTCATTTTTTTCCCAGTAAGGCTCCCGAGGACTGGTCCCGCTGAGCCGCGTCCGCACCCCATGGCAGTGGCCCGGGCATTTGACAGCATTTTCCCACCTGCATGCAGTCTGGAGGGGGACCGTGCTGCCCCCTCTCTGCCCGCCAGCCCAGGCTGCCCCATAAAATGCCCACTTGGTTTGCTGAATGAGTTGGTGAGGGCTGGGGGAGGAGGAAATTGTAAAGCTCCTGAAATGTTTAAATCTCTACACCTAGATCTTCCATGTATATTGCCACGGTATTCTTACTCACTGGCTATAAAGGCATCTCTCAATCCAGAAAACAACTCTCAGTTTATTTGCCACATTTTCTAAACACTCAACCGTATTTCAGTATGGAGATGGACTGTGGGACTAACACCTAATACGCCAGTAAATGTGTGTAGTTAGTGTTTCTGCTACATAGAACTTTGAATTTCTGAGGTGTTGTAATTACATATTATATAAACCTAGTGTTATAATTTGAATTCACTTTATCATCCAGGCAACAGAGACACAACATCATGTGACAGGGACACAAACTTGGGTCAGGAAGGCTGACCCCCTGTGGCCAGTGGAGTCAACGGGGACAAGCCACTTGGGACCTTTAAGCCTCAATTATGTCATCGGTAAAATGGGAACAATTAAACAAACCAGGGAAAAGTTTCACTGAACTTTAAAACTTAAAGCAACAGAAATCTGGCTCTTAATGATTACTACCCCCCCCCCAAAAAAAAGCACATTTGACTATTTCGGAGAGCTAGGCTGGATAACCACAATTAATTTCTCCACCCACCATTGCCAGCTACCCTCTTTCATGGCTTTCAGAACTTGATGACCAGAGTCTAGAAAAATCTAGGAAAATCAGTGCTAGAGTTGGATCATGTCTCCTGAAAAGCAGCATGGGTAGCAGGTTCATGCTGTTTGGGGAGGCCTGGACCTTGACTCAGCTCTGTTCCCATTTATCTGGAGTAAAGTCACTGCTCTTCATGTCCAGGCTTGAGATTTATTTACTCCTAAATGCATTCCTATGAGATCACTTGTCAGCAAGTCACCTCACCTCCCCCAAGCTGCCCAAGGAGAAAATGCCTCCCCTTATCATTGGGGGGGGGATGCAAAATAATAGTAAAGTGCTTTCAAAAGTGTGATTATTCAGAAAAGCTTGAACGGCCCTGGCCTGGCAGGCCCAGCAGGGCTGCAGTGGGAAGGGAGCCTTCCAGGAGGAGTGGAAGCATGTCTCTCCCACATGGGAGCTCCCATAGGCCAGGACTTGAAGGTCTCCCAAAGGACTCATCTCCCCACTTGCCCTTTGGATGGTCAAGGCACCTGATCTGGAACATTCTAATTGTATGAAGGCATGGAGTTCCCAAGAATTGATAATTTATTAATAGCTTATTACTTAATAGTATTATTTTCATCCCTTTATCATCTAGTAGACAGGGACCCTGGGAAAATGGGATAGAAGTAGGTGTTTTCCAGGGAGAAGTGGAAAGAAGAGTTCTGAGACACGGCAGTGACATGGAGGGGCCATCTGGTGAAGGACCCCAGGGTAGGGGAAGTGCACTGAGCCCCAAGGAGGGAAGGAGGACCCTGTGCAGAGCTGGAGATGCTCAAGAAGTTGGCTGGGGTGTGCCTGAATTTTGTTAGAGATGGTTCTTGTCAGACAGAAGGGACTGAGATCAAGATCTCTACCTGGATGAGCCCTTCAGGGTCCAATTCCCATTCCCTGGGCTCCCACGGGTCTTCTCAGACACCTCTGGTCCTGAATCACCGCTGGTGTTCTGCATGTTATAGGGTGTACCAGTCTTGCCCCCATCTGGATGGCCCAGTGATGGAAATGCAGCTGATCTGTGTTTGTTTTCTTGACCACGCCCCGTCCCCAGTACTGTGAGATCTGGCCTACAGGACATGACCAGATGTCCTGTGACTGTGAGCTCGCACAGCCCGATCAGACTTCCTCACCAGAAACTAAAACAGAAGGGTCAGTGCCATCTAGCTAACCAGCAAGTCTCCTTTAGTCCGCCATCTAAAGTTCACTGATGGATGTCTTACCTTTTCATTTATTTTCCCACTTGGCCTTAAAAAGGCAGAGGAAAAGAAAAAGACGGAGGGAGGGAATCAGAGAGTGCATTTATGTTAATGTCCCATTTTCACAAAGCTGCCCTAATAGGTCAGGGGAAGGAGAGCCAATGTCTACTAGAGGAACACAGAAAAACAAGGTTTATTGACACATAATTGCATTCCTATTGTATCATTTACCCGATATGTTTGTCTTGCTGAACTGTAACACATCCAGGGAGTAAAAAACCCACAGGATATATAGCAAAGTGCCAGGCATGACAATTGAATTAAGTAAGCATAATTTACCAGTTCTAATAAAATCACTTTTATCTGTGTGTGAGTATTAATGTGTTCTGACATGCTCCTAATTTCTATTTTGTTATTTATGAAATAGAAACCTGAAATTCACTAAATCATCATGAGCAATTCCTTTAAAAATCTGTTCCATTTGCTAGACACACATTATTTTTATTTAAGAATTGCACTGGGTTTCAGTGATTCAAAGTTTACAATAAGGAGTAAATAAATCAGATTGACTGCCTAGTGACATAAATGAAGGGGTCCTCACCAAATTATTAGTCCCCTATTGCTGCCCCATGGTGCCTAAAATTCCACCATCTGTGTTACTCGTAACAGGGAGGTCCTTCTACCAACCTGGGTCTTCATCAAAACCAGAACACTGAGTTTTAGGAAATTTGAGGAGTTTCTTTTTGCTGAGGAAGAGGTTTCCAAGGCCCAGAAGGCAAGGACTTTTGTAGGGTCAAGGGACACAGCAAGACTCCACAGAGAGAAATAAATACCCTGGAATTCCCAGAGTGGGATAAAAACCCTGAGCCCCACTTCCCCACTTCTGATCTCTTTCAAGGGCTTTTCATGTGATTTGAACTTTAAGTTTGACAGAGGAAATTCATTGTCATTTGTAATCCTGTGTCCTTCTAAGGAGGGGCAATCCCCAAGGGCACAGTTTAACTACTGATAGCCACGTTTTCACATGTAAATCAGAGTGAGGTTGGTTTCCTCAACCAAAGTTTAATCTCCTTTAGGACAGACTCTTCGTGCTGTCCCAAGAGTGCCTTCTGTGCCAAGTTTCACCTCAATAAATATCGGCTCGCTGATCACAGGGTGAAAAGCGAGTCTCATTGGAAGTGACCAAAAAAATTATAAACTATTTTAAAGAAGTTAGCATTGTTTTTTTTTTATCACACAGAATAATGTAGCCCAGTTTGAACCAAAGTTACAACTTAGAGGGGTTTCAACCTACTTTCGGAAGAGGTTAGTTTTGTTGTTTAATAACATGGGGGCAGTTTTTGCTGTGCCGAAGGGAGAGCTTAAGAGATTTAACGTGAATTTCTTAATTTAGTTTATTAAAGAGACAGAGCATTCCCTTTGTGGTCTCAGCTTGAGTATTAACTGGTGCTTGAGTATTAACATGAGTATTTTTTATACCCCCTTTTCCAGAAGGAAAAAGACAGCTCTCAGTCTATCCCCTGGTCTACCGATCACAGATTAGAGGATTCTGAATAAGGAAGGAGCAAACCTGCTTCCAAAAACGGATTTAAAGCCTCTGGTCTGAGCAGATGAGATTTTACTACAATCTTCAACACAAGCAATTAAGCCAAACCCTGAAGAATAAAGTTTTTATAATCAGATTTGCTCCATAAAAATACTAGAAAGACCAGTTCTGGGAAATAAATAAAAGTTGGAATTTAGCAAAATAGGGGAGTTTGACCAGTGACTCTGGAAATAGTCCAGATGCCCCAAACTTAAGCGTCCAGCCCTGATGACCTCCCAGGTCTGTGGCTGGCTCTCAGTGTCCCTCTTCTGCTTTCTGCACGGATTCTCTTAGCTACTACACAAAGAGAGTTTCTGCTAATTATTTCAGCTCAATCATCATTTTTTTCCCATAGAGCAAGAAAATTTTCCACTCTCTTGCAATTTTATGCCACTTTCTTTCTTCTTCGACTGATGGAGTAGACAGAACTTGAGCTGATTTATTTCCATCTCCTCAGGATATTCAGGATATAAAGAAAGCCCATTAAACAGCAGACATGTGGCAGCTGCATTAGGAAAGCAACAGAAAGTTTCCATTAAATGTCTAGATAGAATCATCGCAAGTTAGAGGTACAAGGATCCTTAGAAGCCTCCTCATTAAACCATGCACCAGCAGCATAAAACTGAGTAATTCAAAGCATTAAAAGTCCCTGCCAATGTCCTTCTTCTCTCGTTCATTTTACAGCTTCATCTTCCGGCACTGGCCCTGAGGTCACCATCCTGCTGGGATCCATGGCCCTGCTTCCAGTCTAGGTCCCAGTTTGTCAGAGTTTTGCAAAACTTGGGACCTTGGTATTGACCTTCACTCTTAGAACCATCCAAACCCATAATACATCCCCGTGTATGTCCATGGGCTTCAGAGCAGGGAGATCTTGTCATGGAAGCACCCTTAATTCCCTCAGCTCGCTGAGAAGATACCAGGCCGTGTGATAATTTCTCCCTTAGCTCTTCTGTCTCTCTCTTGCTTTAATATTAATTCCACCAGGCCATCGCATCTCCATCAACTTATCCTCATTTCATCCTTCATTATAGAATACCAAGAGGTGCAGAAGTCCCAGTGTGGCTGGGACCCCAGCCTCAGACAGGGACGCTAGTGGTCCTCGGCATGACTAGAGGCTGGAGAAGCAGCCTGCCAAACATGTTCTCTCAGAAGTACTAAGGAGATTCCTAGTGAAGAACTCACTTGGGCAGAAAGTGAAAATTCTCAAGCTGGGTTCCCAAAGAGCGGGCATTGCCCAAGACTGAGAAAGAAGAACCCAACTATAATGCAATGTCTCTCTCTGCAGCCTTGACTGGCATCAACACATCCTTAGCCTAGATGGCCACCACGAATATCTGAGTAAGAATGGAAGGGACAGGATGTCTGCAGAATTGGCTCCAGCAGCTCTGGCAACGGCAAGGGCCGTCAGTGTAGACACGAGCCCTTTGACATCTGACATTGGCAGCAGCTCCAGTGAGCGCTGACGGCACAGATGCTGGTGTGGCAATGGGAGGTATGATCCCAGTGAGCCAGAAAGGGAGAGTGGGTAATGTCTAGTGACAGCCAGGGAAACCACCTTGTAAACACGTGAGAATTCAGAGGACAGCTAATGGATTTTTTTTTTCCCCGAGCTAACGGATTCTTGTAATTCTTCCTAGACAGGTGAAATGTGCCTCTCTGAAGAAGTTTCCTCCCCACCCCCTTTTTTTCCTTTTCCCTTTTTTTTTGTCCCCATATAAATTTTTTTCAGCTAGAGAAGGCTCTCTTTAAAACAAAAAATTTATGTATTTAAGTAATCTCTACACCCAACGTGGGGCTCGAACTCATGACCCCAAGATCAAGACTCATATGCTTTTTTGACTGAGCCAGCCAGGTGCCCCAAGAAGGCTTTCGCATCATTTCTAAACTAAAGTTACTGTTGTTGATCATTAAGACCAACCGTGTATCATCAGTATGCTGGTCCCCGAACTTCACCTTTTTTATATTATGTCCATCGTTCAATTAAATTTGATTTAATTCTAAAGGTTGTATTAGCTACCCTGAAGCAGCATAACAAACCACTATAAAATACAAAGTTGCTGAAAACGTACGCATTTTTTACTGGCGAGGCTACTGGACACCCGGAGCACCCTGCTGGAGGCCGGGAATGAGCTGGCGTCGGCTCCAGGCCCTTCCTTCTGTTGCGTTAGTGTCTATGTTCTCTTTGGACCACAGCCTTCGGGGGCGTGTTCTTGTCACGATGGATCCCGGGGAGCACGAGGCCAAGCCCACCGCTCACGCACAGCAAGTTCATTACAAGTCCCCTGACCCACGCTAGTGGCCATGCCCACATTGTTTACAGGGCAAGAAATAAGCCTTCTGCACTCTGGCACACGGGAGACCACGCGCCAGAGGGAAGGAGTGAAGAAATGAGAACAAGGAATCTACCACAAAAGATTTAATTATCTGTTACTACTACGTGGAAGCAGGAACATCTTTTTCATTACCCCTTTTGTGGAAAGCACTGTTTGCTAACTTGGCCATTCGTTATGGTAACTGGCCTGGCACAGACACAGCTCCGGGAATGCCCGTTGGATACACACAGACATCAGAGGGAATGCTGTCACCGATTTTATTTCCTCCAATGTTTCATTTTTTCCCCATTTGGTTTCCTCATTTTGAAAATGCCCTGTTGCATTTTCAAACTTCAGCCTAACTTTGGTCATACTCCCTTGGGGACAGAGTAGTTCACTTACAAATATTATTTCCACCTGACACCTGAGTCAATCCAAGGTCAGATTCCAATTGAGCACGATCCTGCTTTTCAAATCCTGCTTTTCAAAAGGGTAATACCCTCTTACTTTTTAATACAAAGACAGGTCTTACAAAAGGCTTCATTTGTCTTCGCTGACTCTCAGGTCTCATCTTGTAGAAACCAAGCCCCGCGGGCGAACGTTACTACGCAGGCTCAGGAGCAGGGTTACTGCGAATGTGTGCGGGACCAACAAGCCCAGTAACGGCCCTCTAGCTCCGGGGACTCATCACCTTCTCCACTGGGGAAAAGACAGGAGTAAGCAGGAGGCTGAGTGTCCGTAAAGCGAGGTCACAGAACCGCTCGTCACAGAGGCTGTGGAATGCGGAAAAGAGAATAATGGGTCTAGCAAATCCATATCCGCTATTTGTCTAAATGGCTTATTATACCCAAATTCTACGTCTGTATGACCCTCGCAGCCTCCACTTCTTGATGGATAGCATCACGCCATGAGGGTTTGCGTTTGCTCATCAGCCCAGAGATGACTGCTTCTGACTTCTCTGCGTGCAGAGAAGCCCAAAAGCCGGATCTGCCACCACCACTGACGGAAAGGGACGTCGCTACCCGGTCTTTTGCCATCAGCTGTATCTGTTGTTTCTGGAAAAAAAAAAAAAAAAAAAAAATGCCGAGCAGCACAGGCAACGTTGTGAGATGTCTCGGTCCCAAGTACAACTCAACACAATTCAGCAGGGAGTTCTCCGAATTTTTTGTTTCCTTACTCATTTTCCCAATATCTATCATTCATTTAATCTGGAATCCTACAAAGCTTAAAGAAAGGGGGTGAGGATGGATGGAGACAGGGGAGCAGAAGAAGAGAAGATTTAGATACAAGTTAACAATAAAGGAGACAAAACTGGCAGGGCCCAACCTTTGTGGAACCCGTGAAGCCCCTGATCGCTGGGTCACGTTCTAACACCTTCCCTTTCTGGAGCCAGTTCCCTCCCTTCCCGTTCATTCTCTTCTTCTCTGTCCTGCCTCAAGAAGGGTCCAGCCCACTGGCCCGAGAAGATCCACGGTCGGAGACGTCATGCACACGCACGCAGAGGCAGGGGAAGGTGAGGCCATTGTCTCACCTGGTACAGGAGCAGGTGAGGAAAATGGATTCGGTTCCAACCACGTGGAAGCAGGACGGGCTTACGCGGGAAAATACAGCCACGTGGAACCTTCCCATCCTGACTTCCGCAGGCGCGGACGCCCGAGGACTGTCCTCGTGCTGACCTGCCGCGCACTCCTGCCTGGAGGGCTCTGGCCGGGCTCGACAGCCTTGATTCTGGAGTCACGTCTCCTCGTCTGGCAGCCATGGACGGGCTCTTCCTGTCCCTCGAGGATGGCCCACGGCCCCGAACAGCAGGCCTCACCACCCCCCGTTTGGTGTCGGAGAAGAAGCATTTCCCCAAGAGAGGATCTTCTGGCTGGCATTTCCCGATGGTGCGGGAATTGTGAAGTGTGACTTCAACCACCCCACTGGGAAGTTATGAACCGCTTGTGGCCTAAGAAACGGTGATTATGACTCTGAAGCCTCTCACTGGCGCCTGAGGGGAAAATGAGTCCACGAAACGTCAGCAAGAGCGAAGGAGAGAAGCAGGGACACGGCGAGGGGCACTAGCGGCTCTGGAGGGACTGGATCTCTGGGCCTGTGAACACGTGTCCAAGAAGGACCAAACGTCTTCATTCTCTGCAGTTAAAGCGGCGTCAGGAGTGAGCCCCGGTCCTTCTGGAACAGTGTGAGATACGACTCAGCTTCAGCCTCTCGGCCAGATTCCCCAGAGCCACCAGAACGGCCGCGGGCTTCGCCGTCTGCCCAGAGCCACACTATCCACGCTCAGGACGTGGCAGAGCAAATGTGTCCGATGCCAGAGTCCTGATCGGGGGAGGAGGGAAGGGAAACGGGGCCCCGCGTCATCTTCACCTCTGTCTTTGTCCTGTCATTTCCCCGGTCTCAGAGAACAAAACAGGATCCTTTGGTCCCTGCTTTACCACTTATGTCTTGCAAAATGAAGCAAGCGGGTTCCCTCTGCTCCCTTCTGCCCCGTACCGGGGCGCACGCACCTCTCCAATCCCTGCAGTATTACACACTCATGTCCTCAGGACCCGAAGAAAGAGCCGATGTTGCAACAATCACACTACTACACATACACGATGACAACTCAAACCCTAGACGGACGTTACAGTAAAGGACCAGCGTCTTCTGCCTTTGCTCCCACCTCCTCGCTCAGCGCCCCCGACTTCTGTGTTCCAAAGCTGATTGCTCTGACAGTTTCCACTCGGCGTGATGGAGGTCACCCCCGGGCCACCTCATCTTTATAATGCTGCTTGGGAATGGTGACCCTGTGTGCCGTGGACCGCGTGTACGAGAGCACAGGAATGTACACACGGTACCTCACCATCCCGATGGCGACCCTGGGAGGCAGCCCTACACTGAGGCTGGAGGGAGTCTGGAACACAAGGAGTCTCTCTCTCTAGCCCCTCAAGGGTGTGTTTGTCACGTATTTCTGATTCATGCATTTTCAAAAATTTTTTTAAAAAGATTTTATTTATTTATTTGACAGACAGAGATCACAAGTAGGCAGAGAGGCAGGCAGAGAGAGAGGTGGAGGCAGGCTCCCTGTTGAGCAGAGAGCCCAATGTGGGGCCCGATCCCAGGACCCTGGGAACATGACCTGAGCCGAAGGCAGAGGCTTTAACCCACTGAGCCACCCAGGCGCCCCTGATTCATGCATTTTAAATGCCTGCCGCCTCCCTAGTGGGATGGCAGCTCGCGGTCTTCCCTTCTACTCTTCCTTCCCCGGAGCCTTTCTCCCAACGTCATCTCTGCTTCCCTTCTGCAACTGATTACTCTGGAACATACTTCTGAGTCCCCCAACTTGGTTATCTCTGGACTTCCCATTCCATGAAATAAGGAACCTGATGCGTCTACCGTTTCTTCTAGCTCCTTCCTTCACTTCACTTCCCAACGCCACACAGAAACATAATTCCAATTATAAAGATTAATAACTGGAAATACGGGACAATACCTAAACATTGTCTTCCATTCTGCCTCTGGAAATTGTATAAAACATAAAAATCAAAACGGCACTCCTTCCCACCCTGATGGTACAAAGGCTACCATATGACCGCGCACAGTCAGCCCTTGAACAACAGCCACTGCACGCACAGTCGAAAATCCAAGTATAACTCCTGACCCCCAAAACCTTACCTACTCATAGCCCACTGGTGACAGAAGTCCCACCGATAACATGAACAGCCAATTAACACCTGTCTTGTAAGCTATGTGCATTACATATACACGGCATTTTTACAATAAAGGAAGCTAGAGAAAAGCAAATGTCATTAAGAAAATCAGAAGGAAGAGAAAATATGCTCCCAGTACTGTATTGCGTACTGAACCAAATCCGCGTGTAAGTGAACCCACGTGGTTCCAGCCCACCGTGCCGCTCCAGGGCCAGCCGCCCTGCAGAGAATGGGGGCCACCCAAAATAAACTGTTACAAGGATCTCCTGTAAGCAAATTGCCTTTCCTTCCACTTGTGACCTGCTCAAACTCTGGCCACATTTAAGTTTGCTTCAACTGTGCGGGGATAACTTCCTGGGAAAGCTATTACAGTTTTCCTGGAGATTTTAGGTAAAAACAAAGTCCTGACATCACTTGTCTGTAAGATCCGCAATTTCTTCACCTCGTTCCTTGCTCCCGTCTTCAAACTTTCCCCGCAGAGCTGGAAGAACCGGCCCCGAGCCCCTGAGTCTGTGGGAGCCACGGCTCCTGCAATCACTCACAGGCTGCGGGAGCACAATCTTGGTCATTTTTTGTGGCGAAAGAGCACGTGAGAAAAACTGCTCCAAGATTTTACATGACTGGAAAGGCCTTCATTCTACCTTATCACTGACTATTTTGACTGGCAACGATTTCCAGGTTTTAAATCCTTTCCCTCTGGCTTAGCAGCCAGACTCTCCTGTTTTCCTGTTAGCAGTCTCCTGTTTTCCCCCCAACACTGCCCACAAGAGGCTCCATACCCACATCATCCTTCTCCTTCTTTGTAGAAAAGCTAGTTTGCACTTGGTTCTATCCTCCCTGCGGTTTTTATTTCTATTTTTATTTTTTAAAGATTTTATTTATTTATTTGACAGACAGAGATCACAAGTAGGCAGAGAGGCAGGCAGAGAGAGAGAGGAGGAAGCAGGCTCCTTGCCAAGCAGAGAGCCCGATGTGGGGCTCCATCCCAGGACCCTGAGATCATGACCTGAGCCGAAGGCAGAGGCTTAACTCACTGAGCCACCCAGGCGCCCCTCCCTGAGGTTTTTAGAAGCTTCTCCATGCCTGATTACTTACATTTTAATGAGGATGTGTCCAGCTACTGGATTCTTCTCCGCTCCTGTCGGTTACTATTTATGGACCCTTTCAACTCAAGTGTCCATCTCTCTGCAACTCGGGGACATTTTCTTTTACCATTTCTTACTTCCTCCCTCTTTCTTGAACTCCCCTTTTATAATCAATCCCATAAACCGATCTTCTGGCATCCACTTCTCTGCCGCACCTCCCATCTCATTGCCTTTCTGCTCGGCGCTCCAGAAGACTGTCACAGCGTTTCTCTCGCCCCGTGCACTGGATTGCCTACTCCAGCAATCATGTTCTCAAACACAAGAACTTTACCCTTGTTCAGTGCATGCTCTTTGTACGGATGCAGTATTTCTTCGAAATAAATTCAGGCACCGGAAAACATTAAGAACATTTTTCTCAATAGCGTTCTCAAAGAGTCCCATTTCTTCCACAGTTAAATGTCCTCTCTGAGTGAACTAAGCATCCCCAAAGAAACCAAGGCGAGCAAGTGTACGGCGACCCGTGGTTACCTACTCACATGCATTAACAAATGACCGGTAACCGCCGAGAGTCCCACCTGCTGCTGCTTCCTGCCTTAACGAGAGAGCGGCCATGAGCTTGTGTGTGGGACATGAGGTGGGTTACACCGCAGGCTTAGCAGGCTCCACTCCAGGGCACCAACAGGCCAGCCTTACTTTCAATGGCACGAGGAGACTTTGCACTGGGACTCAACACCCATTCCAGGAATGTCGAAGACGCAACCCCACAAGGACACTCTGTGTCTCCAGAGACCTGTGACTGGTTTGTCCTGAGTCTAAATGCTCACCCAGGGTCTCGGCAGGTTCGGGGCAGGCCAGCGGCCCAGCCGGTCTGCAGGCAGGAGGTCAACTCTTCAGTGTGACTTGTGTCCCCTCCCACTCGTCTATGGACACCTGTGGATCCCATGCTTGTACCTTGCCTGGATGCACTCCATGTCCATAATTTCTCCTCCGCTCATTCACAATGAAGCTTCCCCTGCTTTGTTGACCTGCCAGTCTCTCCCCGTCTTTCAGGAAATTCCCCAAATCTAACCATCTTCAATGAAAAACACTAAAGAATATTTTTGTCTTCAAGAATTTCTGACCAAAAAAAAAAAAAAAATGGAAATGTATTTTAGAATCACAACCACTTGTGGCCTTGTCCCTGTTGGTGTCTTAGTGAAGGCCTGAGCGGTAATGAATGGGAAACAGGACCCAAACCCCCTAGGGGGTGCACAGGGAGAGGGTTAAGGAAGACAGTCGTGTCTGAAGAAAAAGAAAGTCAAAGGAACCCTAAGACCAGATTCATTACAGAGAAGTAGAAAAGGGCATTGGTTTGGAGCAAGCTGGAATTCAGACAGAAATCCACATCATAGAACCACCCCATGACACCTGCTTTTTAGATCTGCCAACTACAAAAAGGATGGGACATGAGAATAAAATGAGATTACTGAAACCAGATGTTTCTAAAGGTAAGAATAACTTTACATTTGCAGGTGTTTCACCATGTCCGTTGTGTTAAGTATGTCCCTTGAATTAGAACTGTAGCTTCTGTCTCATTGGGGTAGTACAGAGAATGTCACTTAGACGAAATCTTAGTCCTTTCAGAAGATTTGGATTAAGTTTAAAATACTGGGTTAACCGTACGGCTTAAATAGATGAGCTCCTCTGTGCTACAGTCCACATTCTTTAAGAGAAGAATTGTCTTGCGTATGGTAAGACTTAATTAAAATCACTGCCCTCGAGATCTCATGGCATTTGAAAGAAAAGGGAAGCAGAAGCGAACAGATGCGTGGAAAGGACTTTTCTTCTCTATTTCTGTTTCTTTTTCTCTAGTAGGCTGAGATTCAAATCTTTGCTGTAGAAAGTCACTTTGAATCCAGTACTTGGTCTGCTTCTACGGGCCCTTCTCCACTGCTTATTCTTTAATTTGGATTTTCGATTGCTTTGTGTAAAGATTTAAAGTTGTTCCTCATTTTGAAATTTCAAAGTATCTTTTTTTCCTCTCTTGATTACATCATATTACACTTTTCATTAAACAGAAATCCATGACTCTTACATGGTGTCCATAAAAGCAACCTAATTTCAGTAAATTTTCTTCTGCTTAGGTCTCCTGATACAATTTTTCTCGAAAGTTCTCCTTGGGGCACCTGGGTGGCTCAGTGGGTTAAAGCCTCTTTGGCTCAGGTCATGATCCCAGGGTCCCTGGGATCGAGCCCCCAATTCAGCTCCCTGCTCAGTGGGGAGCCTGCTTCCCCCTCTCTCTCTCTCTGCCTGCCTCTCTGCCTACTTGTGATCTCTGTCTGTCAAATAAATAAATAAAATCTTAAAAAAAAAAAAGAAGAAAGTTCTCCTTTAACAGTTAACTCTTATATAAAGGTTAAACTATTTTCTGTATTTATTTTGAAGCCTCCTGGTTATTTTATTGGTGGTGAATTGCTGACTCCACCGAGTGTCACTTCTCAAGCACCTCCTCCAGGTGAGATGCGGTGCCGGGGATTTGCAACATTAATGCTCATCCTCAGCCCAGATTCAGTAGGTGTAATGACCCTTGCTTCACAGATGAAGACAGTGCATCGAAGAGGTTAAGGAACTGGCCTGGGATCCTACAGCTACCAAAGGCAGAGCCAGGCTTCAAGTCCACCTGCGTCTGGCTTGAGGCTCCTGGCTCCTGCTCCATGTTGGAGGGCCGCTGCATGGAACAGGGCTGTCGTCCTAACGGGGCGCTCAGCACGTCTGGTTCCCACACAGGAGATTATCATTTCATTCAAAGGGGCCTTCATCATTCAAAAACCATTGATTAGTCACTGACATCCATTTTAGCTTTGAAACTTTATATGCATTCCTCCTGGTTTAGTGCCATTTTAGAAATGTTTCACAAGGAAATGATCTCCCATAACTATTCTGTTCCAGGATTAGAAAATAGCATTTTTCATTTTCAACTTCCTTCCCTCTCAAACTCATAGCTCTCCTTGTAGATGTCAGAAAGTCATTACCGGATCTCAGACTTAAAAAAAAAATTCTAGATAGTTCTGTGGAACCATTTCTTAAAGAGGACACAACTCTAAATGTATTCATCTTGTATCACTGAAATTTTATACCCGTTGATTAGTAATTTTGTATTTCCTCCCCCAATCCAGCCCCTGGCAACTACCTCTCTATGAGTTTCTGTGAGTTTCTTTGCTTGCGTGGGAACTGGAGGTGCTGAGCACCCCGTAGGACGACAGAGCTGTTCCATGCAGCTCCAATATGGCAGCAGGGCCAGGAGCCTCAAGTCAGACGTGCGTGGACTTGAAGCCTGTGTGTCCCAGGATCCGGATTAGGAACGTATTCAGTATACTGGTGTGATGTGATTGTCTCATTGGACTAACTCTGTTAAATAACATTATGTATAGTTTCAATCTTTAACATTACGAAGATTAAATTTCTACAATCTTTATCTTTATATGAAGACATGTATAAAGACGTAATGAAAATCCTTTAAAATAAAAAAGCAACAGCAGCATCGGGCTGGCAGCCGAGGTGGTAGCAAGAACACGGTGAGTTTTGAAAGGAAAGCAAGTCGTTTCACCATCACTCAAGGCTGATGATACGGATTCTTAGATGGCATTTATCATGCTCTTCTCTATTTTATTAATACCCAAGTGGGTTTTCTATTAGAACAAAACAGATGCTGTAGTCATATAACACAATAATAACCCGCAGTGTTACTCAGAACAAAACCTCACAGGCGCGCATGTCTTTTAATTTGCCACACATATATTGGAGTAAAACATGTAATAGTCCAAGGGGATTCAAATCCCTTAATACAAAGTGAGATAAGCAGATCATCTCTAAGCCCATCATCCAGAGAGAATGGGTTGAAAACCCTGAATGTATAGTGAGTTCTGGCTCCAAACAAGAACAAACACGGAGAACAACTCAGGGCAGTTAAAATTTTTAATCTCCTGCCTTTTCTAACTTACTCCCAGCTTCACTGAGACACGGTTGACACAGAACATGTTGTAAGTCCAAGGCGTACATTGTGCTGATTTGACACATTTATCGACAGCAAACCAATGACCTCCATGCCCTCCTCTAATTACCGTTCCCCTTTCCATGGTGAGAGCATCGAAGATCTATTCCCTCGGCGACTTCTAAGGACACGACACAGTATTATTAGCTACAATGGCCATCTTGTACATTAGATCCCAAGAACTTGTTAATTTTGTAACTGAAAGTTTGTACCCTTTGACCAATATCTCCCCGTTTCCCCCACCCCCCGGTCACCACGACGCCACCCAGTTCAGTTTTGTAAGACCTCACGTGTAAATGACGCCATGCAGTGTTGGTGTTACTTATCTCACTTAGCGTAATGTCCTCACTCTGGGGTGATAAAAACATTTTGTAACTTGGTTACATTGGTTGATTACAAACTGTGTACATCCGTCAAAGTTCATAGAGCTGGTGCACCCCCCAAAAGGTCAATTTTACTGTATATAATGTGTACCCCAGTAAAGCTGAATTGCAAAGATATATACTGGTCATTGTTATCAGGATACACCTTGTTCCAGAAATGTTCGCACACCCAAACATGGAGAATACAATGTCTGCTCTGGGAATGATGTTTAATCTGTGTGTTTCCTGAGTTATCCAGATTAATATCCCAAAGAATCTATCTCAAAAAGAAAGACTGAGAGAAAACAGAAAAGACAGTGGCTGGGGAAGACAGAGGCAAAGATGCGGTTTGGTTAGTTTTTCTGACCAAGGACATTTGATGTCTGAATGTTGGAGCAACGACAATTTGTTGTTACTGAGTGACCTCGAGACAGTCACTCAGCCTCCTTGGGTCTTGGTTCCTCACCTCCAAATGCTCAACCTCTCCAACTTTTTCTTCCTCAGAAAGCTGTTATGAGGGTCAAGTTAAGTGCCTCCTGTAAAGGCACCCCAAGAAGGTAAAGGGGCCACACAAACACGTGCTGGTAGTTGTTGTGTTATAATTTTATTATCACCATTATCAGTTACTTATTGTCATTTTATGTCGTAAAGAAAACTCTGGGCTGAAATGGAAGGAGTTTCAGTAATGAAGTGGAAAACAGAAACGCAGCAACTCGACGAAATAATTCAACTAAATTCACCCTAATTCAACTATCGCTCTCTTCGAGGAAGTATTATCCTGAAAAATAAGCCTACGGTAACTTCTGACAACAGAGCTCCCCGTCAGACGTGAGCGAGGGCTGATGTGTTTTGGAAGAGATTCTATTTCTGCGAAGGCATTAATACCGTCGTGGAAAGTGCGTACCATGTGACAGCCTAGAGAAGGTGACAGAAAGCTTACGAACACAGCAAAGGAGGGCTCCTTTTCATCAGAGACATAAAGTCCCTCATTTGAATCAAACTGGATGAAAAATAGATTAAAAGCAGCCACACACACACACACACACACACACACACGGCAGCCCGGAAGACACACAGACGTCTCAGCTCCGTGCCCGCCCCACTCGCACGGTCCTGCCAAGTAACACGCCCCGTAAGAGAACAGCTAACGGGGCTGCCTCTCCCGCACCAGGCAAGGTCTGATCAGGGCCAGGAGGTCGGGGCAAGGTTCCCCTGGCGGATGCAGGAAGCCCACCGGATCCAGGGCCTTCCAGCGGAGTAAGACAAGGTATGCCCCAGAGTCGTGGAAGGTCTTCTGCAAACACAGCCCGGAGGCTTCCTGTGACGCAGCACACGGCAGGCCTGCGGGTGGGGACAATCAAAGCCACAGAGAGAGAGAGAAGAAGACCAGACCAGAAACAAGCAACTAGTTCCCCGAATATCACATGACGGTTTCAGTGTGGAGTAAGGATGCCGAGACCATCCCAGGGGGCTCCGCCGACTCCTGATGTAGAGATAAGACGTCGGTATTTTTCTAATGATCAGGGATGAGCCAGGCCTATCTGTAGCACGTTCAGACTGAACAAAATCGCACAAACCCGCACAAGCTTTGAAGAAAGAAAGATTTCGTTTCTTTCTAAGTGAGCTGGAGACTGGTTAGAAATCTCGCTCTGTTCCTCACGTTTCTATATTCCAGAAAAGGAGTCTGGCCTTTTCAGATATTTTCGCAAGAGTGAAAGGACAGGCTTGCTCACCCTCTGAGAACCTACTTGATGAATCAAGGGCCCGACTGCCTGTTAGGAAGAGTAAGCCCGAGAGGGGAAGTGGTAGAGTAACACGGCGGGCTACGGTTAAGGACACAAGTATCAGTGAGAAATCGCGCCTTGGTTCCCTGGGTCGTCAGTAAACACCTGTGCGAGGCTGCTTGCCTACACTGGCCTCACTCCCGGGGGTGAAACTTCCTTCTGGGACTCCAAAGGGATCTTGAAGACAAGGGGACCTGTATTTGCAGCTGGCCAACCTAACACCACGTGAAAATAATCAGCCCCCACTCATTCATAATTAAACTCACGCACTCACCTGCTTCTCTCTTTCCTGGGGAAAAAAATTCCAAGGACTTTTAAAAGAAATTTGGCTCTGAAGTTCACCTTCTCTCAGTTAGACTCATAAAACACTGTGATCATTTTCAGAGATTCAGCGCTCTCAGGCCACTGCTAGTTTGATAATTAAGGTTTTCATCACACCTTTATGTTTTGGGGCCATTTGCAATTAGCGCTGAGGCCAGTATACTTTCCTGTCCATGTTGTAAAACTGAAGACACAGACAGTGGCCAGACCACTTATGACGTCAGACTCTGACCCTCCGCCAGGCGGAGAAGCCAAACCACAGCCTCAGCAGTCACCAGGCCAGATGGCAGGGATTGGTCAGGAACTGCCAACTTCTCTGTCTTTTGTCCAGTTTCCAACCCTAGGCCATCACAGAAACCCCAGTGTGCCCCCAGACTAATGAAATAAAATGTCATGTTTCTAGTTAGCCAACCTCCAGCTTTCCTGGGCCAACAACCTCCACTGACAGCACAACTTCTTCTTTTTTTACTATAAAACTTTCTCTCCTGCCCGCCTGAGTCTCAAGCAAAGAGGTAACGATGGTTGACCTTTGCTGTCGCAAGCTCTGTTGGTTCTCATTTGGGTCTTCTTTATTTCACAACGTAGAAGTTCATCTTCTCTCCGTTGATTTGTTAAACACGGTTACCATTCTCAGAGAATGATTACCATCGAAACAGTTCTGGGTAAAGGCATGTTTCCATTCTATGATAAGCATTACTTGAATGAGGTAAAAACCACTCTTCTTCCAGAAGCAAGTATGTTTTTGAAAAATAGCTAAGACACTGAACCAACTAGATAGCTTACTTGTTGAAAACTAACAAGTTAAAACCAACTAACTTGCTAGTCAATATTCACTTCTGGAATTCATCTTACCATGCCTACCACCCCAAAGCTATCAGAGACGCTGTCTAAACCAGAGAGTTGCCCTCCTTGTAAGATCCTTCTTAAATCACTCACCCAGGCTCCCACCCTCCCCTGGCTTCTCTCTTCTCTTATTGGACTCACTGGGGGGGGCCTGGGTGGCTCAGTCAAACGTCTGCCTTCAATTCAGGTCGTGATCTCAAGGTCCTGGGATCAAGTCCCACATCCAGCTCCTTGCTCAGCAGGCAGCCTGTTTCTCCCTCCACCTGTTGCTCCCCCTGCTTATGCTCTCTCTGATAAATAAAATCTTAAAAAGAAAAAATAGTTTTCTCCCTTATTCCAGTAAGTTTAATAAATTTCATTTTGCTTATTCAACACATATTACGGTGGTCTTTTTCGGAAACTGACAGTAGATAATCCTGGAGATTTTGCCAAGATCCAAGCAAGACCTTGCTGCGACAGTTCTACAATCTCTATTCAGAACAATCTCTACTATGAGGCTTCCAAGGCTGCACACACAGGGGTCTGGGCTCTGACTTCTCTCTGTCAAGCTCCCAAATGCCAAGTTTGCTTCATCTCCCCGGGGAGGAGTAGCTCTTTTTAGGGATTCTTTCATCATCTGATCCAATCTGAAAACTCTTATCTTTGGTAGACACGTGTCTTCTTTTTCTGCTCTTCTGTTTTCTCTCTGTTGTCGCTTTTTTTTTTTTAAGATTTTATTTATTTATTTGACAGAGAGAGATCACAAGCAGGCAGAGAGGCAGGCAGAGAGAGAGAGGAGAAAGCAGGCTCCCTGCTGAGCAGAGAGCCCGATGCGGGCCTCGATCCCAGGACCCCGAGATCATGACCTGAGCTGAAGGCAGCGGCTTAACCCACTGAGCCACCCAGGCGCCCTCATCCTTTACTTTTTGAGTCAGAAAGTATGGCTTTGGGGGCACCTGCCTGGCTCAGTCAGAAGAGCATATGATTCTTGATCTCAGGGTCATGAGTTCAAGCCCCACATGGAGTATAGAGATGACTTTAATAAATAAAACTTTTTTAAAAAAGTGTGTCTTGGGGCGACTGGGTGGCTCAGTGTGTTAAGCGTCTGCCTTCAGCTCAGGTCATGATCCCAGGGTCCTGGGATTAAGGCCTGTATCAGGCTCCCTGCTGGCTGGGGGCCTGCTTCTCCCTCTGCCTCTGTCTGCTGTTCCTTCTGCTTGTACTCTCTTTCATCGTGTCTCTGTCAAATAAATAAATTAAATCTTTTAAAAATTAAAAAATAGGGGCGCCTGGGTGGCTCAGTGGGTTAAAGCCGCTGCCTTCGGCTCAGGTCATGATCTCGGAGTCCTGGGATCGAGCCCCACATCGGGCTCTCTGCTCTCTCGGGGAGCCTGCTTCCTCCTCTCTCTCTGCCTGCCTCTCTGCCTGCTTGTGATCTCTCTGTCAAATAAATAAATAAATAAATAAATAAATAAATAAATAAATAAAAATTAAAAAATAAAAATAAAATTAAAAGCGTGTCTCCCGTAGACAGGATATAGTTGAATCTTGTTTGTATATCCGGTATGATGATATTTCTTTTGATTGGATTGTTGAATCTATTCATATTTAATAATATTATTGATACAGCTGGATTAACATTTCTCGTATTATTTTTTTACGTATCTCATATCTTTTGTGTTCCTATGTTCTTCTTTCACTGATTTCTTTTGCATATAGTGAGTACCTTCTAGTGTAACGTTTTAATTCCTCAATGATTTCTCACTATATTGTTTGACTTTCTTAGTGGTTAATCTTACTGGACTTCCCATGTGTGTGTGTATAACCATTTTTCTCGTTTTCAAAATTTTCTTTTTATTTGGCTTTTGATAGTTGATTATGAGATGTTGAGATACATAGGGTTTTTGTTTTTTTTCTTCCTACTTGGAGTTTGTTAAACTTCTTGGATGTACAGATTTACGTTTTTCATTGAATTTGCCAAGTTTTCAGCTATTCCTTCTCTGAATATTTTTCTGCTCCACTTTCTTGCTCCCTCCTCTAGGCACTCCCATTATGCACACACTGGTGCACGTAAATATGTTCCTCATTTTCCTGAGGCTCTTTTTCGTTTTCTCCTTCTTTTATATAATCACTGTCCAACTATGTTCAATTTTGGTAATTCTGCATTCAAACCCACTGTTGAGCACATCTTAGTGAATTCTTCATTTCAGTTCTTTTATTTTCAATTCTCAAAGTTCCGTTTGGTTCTCTCACATGATCTCTGTCTATTGACAGTCTCAGTTTGATTAGACCTTGTCGTCATATCTTTCTGTACCTCTTCAAGAAGGATTTCCCTTAGTCTTTGAACGTGTCTATAATGGCTATTTTAAAAACCTTGATCTGTTAAATGTGACATCTGGTTCCTCTCACAGGTAGTTTCTGTTGCCTGGTTTGTTTGTATTTTTTTCCTCCTACGCATGAGTCATACATTCCTTTTTCTTTGTTGGTCCAATTGTTTTTTGTTGATAATTGGACATTTTAGATAACTCTGGAGTATTGTCCCTTCCTCCCTCTCTAATGCTTATCATCGCTATCTGATCTTGTTTATTTGTTAAGTAACTGGCTTAAATTATATGAAATCACAGCCAAACTGGCCACTGTATTCAACCAAGACTGTTGGCTACCCATCGGCCTTCACCTCACTTATCACCAGCCTTATCCTGGCAAATCTACAGAGAGTGGGACAGGGATAAGAACCCAAGCCCCAGGCTCTCTGGACATGTGTGAGTGCCTTGCACTCAACCACCTGCCACAGTGGGTTTTGAACATTTCCTGGTCATCATTTGCTTATTCTTGGGATGGTCTGATGCTTCTTCTCGCCAAAGAGATATAGCTCTTGCAGTAGTAGAAATTTTATTTGATCCTTTGTTTTCAGTTTGGGGAATTCCAACCTATTGCTAATGAAATCACATTAAAATGTGTGCCCACCCCCAGAAAAGTTTTGCAAAGCCTTACCACTTACACAGAAATTTCACTGCTCCCATTGCCTTCAATCTTAAGAAAATATAGAAATAACAGGTGTATTCTTAGGCTAAAGTTTGCATCGTTTTTCAGAGACACATGAACTTCTACCACCTAGGTGTTACCTTTGACTTCAGTGACAATGTAGACAACTCTTTCTGGGGCCCAATGCCACTTCTGAATGAGTTAGTAGCAGGTCCACCCATTCCTGTAGTAATTTTATCTCTGATTCTAGACTGTTCTCTCTAGGAAGCAAACTTGGACAATTACTGCAAAAGACTCACATAATAAATCCAGTCTTATCATCCATGCACATGCACACCCTTTGCTCAGTATCCTCCTAAACAAGACCTGCATAATGTAAAACCTGGAAAATTGATTTTCTTAAGAGACATCTGAGAGAAATGACCTTCAAAACCTTATGGACATGATCTTAGCAGATACTGTTAAGTAGCACAGCAGGAAAATCTCAAAGGTTTGGTCCTTGAATATACACTTGCCTCCCTTACCCTTGAAAAAAAAAAAAAAAAGACATGCAACATTTTCCAATCATTGAAAATCTGTATACAGACCTCAAGCTGAAGACTATTTGAAATTCTCTAAAAGTGCATAACCACCGGAAGAAAACAGTTTCTCTCAAAGACTTTCGGATCGAGTAGACATCTGCCTGCAGTCAACAGACTCAACCCAAGAGCCACAGAACAAGATTCAGATAACTGGAGCCACGGATTCTCAAGCTTTAATCTGAATGCTTTTATTATTTTCTTTAGTCTTTACGTACAGTAAGGTTCTGGGGATTATTAACTGACACTTTTTGTCCGTTAACTCCGGAGCTTATAAGATCCCTATCATTAATATATAATTTTGCAACCTTAATCACTCTTTGGTATGAGTCAAATACAGAAATATAATTTATTAATGATGTAGCCAAACTATATAAGAAAATGAACCATTTGGTTTATATTCACTTTTCTTTCTGTGCTACCATCCTCCTTTGATAGCACTTTCTTTTAATAAGGCAGTCGGATCTCTTGGTAATTGGACTCAACGACTAAGTATTTTTAAGATTGCAAGCAACACAACAGGACAGCCAGACAGAAATCTAAAACCTTCTGTAATATTCTACATAAAAGGGGAATTTTCTGTCTCCCCAGAAACAGCATTCAAGCGCTTTTCATAGGAGTTGCCTTATATAATAGGACTTTTACAAAAAGAAAGTCAGTAAAAAGGCAGGAACAGTTGCTGTATATTTCGAAGCTATCTCACTTTTACAGACCTTACAAGAAAGCAGAGGTGCCCTCCTTAGGCTCAAACCTGTGCTTTTCTGCTTGAAATCTATTTTGCTTGATCTATATTCTAAAATGTCCACCACCTGGCTCAGAACCACACTTGATGAGTGGTTTCAAATTTTATCAAGCTCTAAGATGGTAGCCTATCCCCAGTTATGTTTTGGCTGGAATATATCATCAGATTGTCCCTAATGACTGGTTTGGGATTTGTAGCACAAAAATCTATTGGCTATGACCCATAAATTGTATAGGAATCTGTTTTCTCTGTACACTGATTTATATCTTCAGGATAGTCTTGACTCAGGAGGAGTTTATGAAAGTGCATGGGTAGTGGTTCAAAATAGAGCTGTTTAGATGTGACTGGCCTCTCAAGGTAGAACTTGTACTTACTGATGAAAAGAATATTTTGCTTACATATCTACAGATCTCTCTTGGATTTTTCTAAAAGATTTTTTATTTATTCATTTGACAGAGCAAGAGAGAGACTGGAGGTTTGGCGGGGTGAAGCAGAGGGAGAAGTACAATCACTCTCCATGCTGAGTGCAGAGCCCAACCCAGGGCTCCATCCCAGGACTCTGAGATCATGGCCTGAGCCAAAACCAAGTGTCGGACACTTAACTGACTGAGCCACCTAGGTACCCCTCTCTTGGATTTTTTAATAGGACCAAAAGTTCTGGAAAAGAAAAATAATCATGAAATGAACTAATTGAGGGAATATTCTCATGTAGCTCTTCAGACTAGGGATGAGATCTTCTTTTTGTTTAACTTGGGTATATGGTTTAATTTGGCTTTGATGTGGACTACACACTCTGACCACAGTCCTTCTCACAGTGTTTGCACTGCAGGGCTCAGGTGTGTGGTCTCCAGTTTTTAGAGCTGCTACACAGCTACTATCCAATCAAAGGATCCAACGAGTGATCTTCTAATGAAACGCACAAGCACCTCGGACACCTACAAAGGTTGGAATGCCTCCTATGAGATACTCTAGCTCTACCGATGACACAGGAAAACAGTGGTACAGATCAGGATTGATCGTGTCCCTAAGAAGACCGTGGTTTATCCTCCAGCTAGGCTAAAAAACTATCAAAGGGGGAAGAGAAATAACTGAAACCAACATACTTTATTGCTGTGCCAGACAATTCTGAGAATAAACATGTTTTACTCTTTCTGGGCTAAACATTTGGAAGAAACATACTTTCTCATTCCTGCTGAACAATATGTTAGCATCAAGCGAAAATATATCAGGCGCTTGCTCCGAGGAATCACTGCCCCAGGAACACAGCTCTGTAAACCAACCATAAAAACTTACTTCTCAGGACTTACAGTTTGCCCATTAACACTCTCTTCGAGACCTTCAGCTCTCTGTGCCCACCAGTCTGAAGTTATTATGATATAAACTTGCCCCATTACCAATCAGTACCCTGTAGAGTGGGCTGTCTTAGCCAGGGTTCTCCAGGGAAACAGAGTGGAAATGATAAGAGATGACGATGGTGGACAGATAAACAGATGGATAGATAGAGAAGATATTTATTATGAGGAACTGGCTCACATGATTATGGAGGCTGAGAAGTCCCCTGTCTGCTGCCTATACCCTGGAGACTCAGGAGAGCTGGTGGTATAGTTTAGCCCCAATCCAAAGACCAAAGAATCAGCGGCGCTCATGGTATAAATCCCAGTCTAAGGGCTGGAAAAGACGAGATAAGATGTCCCAGCTCAATCAACGAGGCAAGTAAAAAAGGGACAAATTCCTCCTTCCTCTACCTCTTTTTATATTCAGGCCCTCAATGAAACAGATGGACAAGAGGACAATCTACTTCACTGAGTTCACTCTTTCAAATGTTCACCTCAGGCTACCTGGGTGGCTCAGTCGGTTGGACGGTTACATGTGCAACTCTTGATTTCTGTTCAGGTCAGGAGCTCAAGGTCCTGAGCTCGGGGTCGTGAGACTGAGCCCCGCCTGGAGCCCTGCATCTGCACTGGGCTCCGTGCTCAGTGGGGACTCTGAGATTCTCCCTTCCTCTCCCTCTGCCCCTCCCCACCCCCCAGATGTTCATCTCACCTGGAAACACTCTCACAAACACACATAGCAATAGTGTTTAATTTGGATACCCCCTGGCCAGTTGAGTTCACACATAAAATTAACCACCACACAGACACACCTTAAAGTCTGCCAGCCTGGGTACTCAAATCCTACGAATATCCTCCCTCGACGTTCTCCTTCTGAGACCATACGAGACTGTCAAGGTGGAGCTCTGAGTGTGGGAAATTTAATAAGCTTCACTCTTCTGGTTCAACACATTTTACTGATAGCGTTTTGAGGTGTTGACAGCTGACAGCTCGTGCCTCCCTCCAACACATGGGAATCTGCATCCACACCCAGCACAGATCCTCATTCTAAAACCATCCCTTGCTTTATGAATTTTCTCTAAAGAAAATTCAGAGGATCCACCTATAATCTATAAGGCCCACCTATAATCTATTCTTTTTCACTGGAAATTCAATGGGAATTTGGATTGCTTCCAGTTTTTTTGTATTAAGAATAGTGCCGCTGTAAATATTTTCTCCAGGCGCACATGTCAAAACATTTTTCTTGAGTATATATCTAAGAAGAGAATCGCTTCTGATCAATCACAGGGCATGTAGATATTCAAATTACAAGAAAACATGAATGTTGTTAAACTAAAGCAATTGTGTCAGATAATGTTCCACCAGCAGTTGAGTCAGACAAGTTCTTGGCTCCTATCCTTCCTGCCATTTCATAGGATCAGGTTCCTTAATTTTGCCAATCTGATCAATAATGTAATGGACTAGGTCTTCACATGTTTATTGGCCACTTCCTTTTCCCTTTCCAGTAAACTGTCCCCATCTTTTGCCCATTTTTCTACTTTTTTATTGTCCTGCAGAAATTTTAAATATATTTTGATATTAATACTTGAATCATTATGTGTGTCCTAAATATCTTCTCTCAGTTTGTGATTTTTAAAGATACTTACACTGTCTTTTGATGGGTAGAAATTCTTAACTTTAAGGGCACCTGGGGGGCTCAGTCAGTGAAGCGTCCAGACCTTGGTGTCGACCCAGGTCATGATCTTACGGTCGTGGGATCAAGCCCTGCATCAGGCTCAGCTCTCAGTGGGGAGTCTGCTTGAGTCTCTCTCTCTCTTCTCCCTCTTCTTCTCCCCCCACATGCCCACACGTGCACGCTCATGTACATACTCTCCTTCAAATAAATCTTTAAAAAATTATTAACGCTAAAACAATTAGGTGTATCATTCTTTTATGTTGATCATTTCTGGTTTTTGCTTAAAAAACCTTTTCCCCAGATGCCTGGGTAGCTCAGTCGGTTACGCATCTGCCTTTGGCTCAGGTCCTGGGATCAAGGTCCTGGGATCAAGACCCACATCAGGCTCCCTGCTCAGCAGGGAGTCTGCTTCTCCCTCGGCCTGTCACTTCCTCTGCTTGAGCTCTCACTCTCTCTCTCTGTGACAAATAAATAAATAAAATAAAATCTTTTTAAAAAAAAAAGTCTTTTCCCTAATCAAAATAAAAAAGATACTATACATTTTCATTTCAAAAACATTAAACAGTGCCATACTTATGTTTTGTGGATGGTGACAATGAACCAGAAAGAAATCCTGGGCTCTGCTGCCCACCTGGACCCCACAGGAGAGCCTCAATGATGCCTCTTGCAGAGGTGGAGCGTGAGTAGGACTTGTCTTAAGCCACAGACTGAAGTGGGGATCCCTGACCAGAGCCCAGTGTCTGCCAGACCCTCCTAGGTTAGAGGAGCTCTGCGATTACCCGATACAGCACGATCTGCAGTCACCCCAAGTCTGCCCTCTTTGGAACTTGAAGCTGTATGTATGGGTGACTGTATCAAAGCAGGGAGGGTTAAAGCTGTGTGTGCTTCTGCCACCTGGTGGCCACATCATGCGCCAGGATCAGCCCCAAAGTCCCTCAAAACCCCCGCAGATGGCCAAGGATGGGAAGCCATGGGAAACGATGTTACTTGCCGAAGATGGCCTGTACGGTGGGCCGCACGTGGCTTACTGAAAAGCCTACCAGCAACTAAACTCAAAATTTTACATTTCCAGCTGTTTTAAACATAAACCAAATAAGCACATTTTCAGCCACAGAGAGCCTGTCTGCGTTGTACACCCCACAGCACTGCGCCCAGCATCTGCCAGCCACAGAGCAGACAAACCCCAGGCCTATCAAGACCCCAAGCTGCCGCTGCCCTTTGGAGGCACAGACCCCGAGACTCCCCACTAAGCTGCTGTACCACGCCCCTGAACATGGGATCCCCCTCCCCCAGCCTCCCCCCAGCTTCCGGCTGGTGGCCCCACCATGTAGCTCGGGAAGGTCTCACTCCCTAAGGGACTTCCCCGCACACAAACCTCCCAAAACATCGCCCACAGAAAGCCGTGTATGACCCTGCCACCTCGTGGTCACCTCTTGCTCCGGGACCAGAGGCAGCAAGAACGGGAAGGGTGTCAGGCAGGATGTTACTTCCCTGGGCATTGTCTCCTGAGCCCTGAAGTGACACGAGATGTCATGCTTCTGGGACAGGCTGTGCGGGGGTCGCACTCCTCGGGGCAGGAGGGGAAGGAGGGCAAATCTAATTTGTCCTGCCGTCTTCTGTTTCCAACTGGTCAAAAGCCACCTGGAGAGGAGTTAACACCTGTGCAGTCGCTCAAGACACCAGCGGTGACGTGAGGAGCCGGAAACTCGGGGCACGCGGTTAGCTGGTGGCGGCCGAGGGAAGCCCGGGGCGGCAGAACCGTGCGAGTCCCACAGAATGTGCGGGCCGCTGAACGGCGGCGAGCAATGCGGATCCAGAAAGCAGACAACGGAACCTGAGAAGAAGTTAAATACACCAGATACATTTATTTAGGACATAGTGTTGAGAGGGAAAGGGGAAAACAAATTGAAAAAAAAAATTACAAAACGACAATCTCCATATTGGTATGTGTCCTTCTTTCCGTGCTTTTTCTAAGCACAGGAAACCTGTTTCCAGTGATTAGCCTGAAAATGGGGGGTTTTACACAGTCATTCTCTCCATTTAAAAAGGGACGTGTCTTTACCCAATTTTCAAAAACTGAACGTGTATAAAGTGACAGTAAAGACCGCAGTTGAGTTTGGAGGTGCTGGACATTGAGTTCTATCACACAGAGGGTATGCCTGGACTTTTTCAAAGGAAACAGTTAGAGGACCCCTGCCCGTGGCCTCCCACATCAGTCAGTCGGCGGCGAGACATCGAACACTATGACGCCCGTCGCTCCCGACAGCCCGTGGCAGGCAGCGCTCACTGCCCGCGGTTACGCACTGTCCCTTGGCTAACAGGCCTCCTGCTAGAGGTCAGTGGCTCCACGACGAACACGAAGCTCTGTGGCACTTGCGACTGACCTCCGCAGGGTGAGCCAGGCCTGCACGGTGGGCAGAAAATTCTCTAAAATAAAGCATCAAGAAACAGCCAGTAATAACTTTCTGGAAAGTCAAAGGGACCAGGTACAGAGCTTTGTTTCTTTCGGGAATACCTTTGGAGAACTCTCCCTCAGTCGCGAAGCGATCTCCGGAGGAAAGAATCCCGGAGGCAGAGAAGCTCAGGGTGGGCTCCCACAGGGGCAGGCTCTTGCCGCCTGGGCCCACAGAAGAGAACAGGAATCCGGACGCCCTGGTCATGGGTTTTAGAGATGAACTTTGGCTGACGACACATGGACTCTGGGGGTAGGGCTGGGACAAGCAAGATGTACCGTGTAAAAGTCACGCTTCATTTAGACTCGGGTACCCAGTGCTCCCCTCCACCTGTGTGTCTCATGGACCAGTCCCCCCCCCACCCCAGCAGCGCCTTAGCCTGGCTCAGTGGGGACCACCCACAAACAAGGGCACCTGGGTGCGCTCCTCCCACACAAAGAAACCAAGTTTCAAAAAGTTGACATTTCTCACCTAAGGTCACCCAACCACTAAGTGGGACCTTGGGGTTAAGACCCAACGCTTATTGCAGAAGTGCTACTAATGACTGTCACCAAATGTTCAGAGGGACGTGAGTGGGGTGAGCGGCCAGAGTCTGGAGTGGGCGAGGGGAGCATGGAGGAAAGCAGGCTGATTCAGGTAGGAGACCAGGCGACGTGGAGCTGTGGCGGGACAGCGGAGCAGCCCAGAGCCGCCAGGAGACGTGACACAGACATGGCGCTATTTCTGGGCGGAGAAGCAGGAGCTGAGACCAGAAAACACGTGGCCCAGAACTTCACCAGCGCTGAAGGCCAGCTTGAGTTTGAGATGTTGAAAATGTTTCAATGCACGTTAGTCGTAGTTTCTCGTTTCGGATGGTGCGCTCTGTGGAAAAACGCGGAGAGGGAGGCTGTGTTGTTGGTATGTCGCTCAGCTTCCCGAACGTGCGTTGCCTTCCACTTCCCTCTGATTCCATCTCAAGGCTCCAGGATCCCAGATGGCGGCATCCTGTCATCCTCATGATCACAGAGGCTTCATTAAACGCCCGCGGATTGCAAAGTACAGCGTTCTGAGACAGCCGTCCGGTCCCTGCTCCGAGACTGTCCTAAGGACGAGGGGTCACGGCCTCGCTATCAGTGTGTGAAGCGGGGTCAGGAGCCCTCACTTGGTCATTGCCATGCAGAGCAGGGGAGAGGGGAGAGGGGAGAGAAGCTCTGCCGGAGAGATGCTGAGATACCCCCGACGGAAGGTGTGGAGGTTTTGGAGACGGAGCCGTAGTCCATTTTCAGACAGAGTTCTACTTTGATGTTTTCCAAGCCCTCCCTGAAGCTGGTCAAGACCTACGGCTATCCGCGTACTGAATGTAAACAGGACGTGCCCTCACGCCCGGTGAGTGCACAGTCCCTGGAAAGTGACCTCCGCTCCCTCCGCGGTTGTCCCACTGTGGGCAAGTGGGCTCTCCCCGTGGGAGGTCACGGCACGCACACGCTCTGAGGGAGGAGGCACGTGGGGTCTTGGAGGCACAAGGGTAATGAACAATTAGTCACAGGAAGGACCAAGCCCCTGGCCTCTGGGACAGCGCCCGGTTTCTATCTTCTATAAACTCAGGGCTACGTGTCCTCAACCAGTGGTCTGGAGAAGAGACACAGAAGACACTCTGCCAGAAATCAGGAACGGACCCAGAGACAGAAGAAGAGTGAAAGGTCACGGTCAGACCAGGAACAGAGGACGGGCAGAGTTGGCTGGCTCAGCACTCCCGCTTGAGGTATCTCCCACAGTGGTTTCCATTTCCCTATTAGAGAGGATGAGCAAATAATTTATTGGGGACATTTCTGAGAACAAAAGAAGAAGCTATAATAATTACCCAGAACAAATCTGTCCAGGGCAAATCTGGACACAAGTCACCCTCCTATCAGATCCTGTCCAGTCTCTCCTTCCCAGTGAGCAGAGCCAGCCCCCCGCCCCCCGCCCCTGATCCTACTGCACACTCCCTGTCCTCAGGCGGGCTGTCTACGGTCCCAACAACTCTCCAGAGCTGGCTCTCCCCATCCTGCCAACACTGCACACGTGTGTGTCTGCACAGACACACGCACACACTCACACACATGTGCGTTGGACACATCCTTCTGATCCCAGGTTCTCTGACACTTTCTGGAGGTCTGTGTTCTCCATCAGAGCCAGCCCGACTCCCCCACAGCTTTCACAGCGGACCAAGTCTGTCCCAGCCCCCTTCTCTCTGCTCTCCAGCAGAGCTCTGTGAGGCGTCCTCTGGGCCCCAGCCTCCAAACAAACAGGGCGGGAGGATGAACAGTAGAGGAGGTGGTAAAGGATCCCCTCCTCCCGACAGGATGTCAAAATCATTTGCATTTGCTGAACGCCACTGCAGACCTGGAAAACCCCTTCCCTGCAGCTGGCTTGGCTCTGGGAGTGCTGCACCACTACCTACTCCCTCCCCAGCTGGCAGGCCCCTGGTCCCTCACACGGCCTGGCCCAGAGCACCCTCTTCCGGTCCTGCCCACTCTTGCTGTTGTTGGCGGAGCTGGAAGCCGGAGCCTGACCCCGGCTCCTGCTCCTGTCCAGCCCCAGAGACCCGGACCCGCTCTCTTCCTCTGTAAAATGGGTGTGACTGGCCCGGCAGACCTGCCTCTAAGGTGGTTGGGGGAACGAGGCAAGAATACAGGTGATGCACAGACAGCTCATCTGCAGCTCGGAAGCTTCTAGACTGAGAGGCTGATCGCCCGCCCACCCCAGCCTCTGCCCCATCCTGTCCGTTCCCTCTCGGGCCTCTGCCAGAGACCCTCCACAGCTGCAGCCCCCTAGCTTAGGTGGCTGGCTGTCCCCCAACCCCGCTCCTGCCAGTGGTAAAGTGACCATCCCAGCCACACCGACCCCTCCAGCCCCTCCTCTGAGAGCGGTGCCTTCACTGGGTCTCCCCAGCTGAACCCTCCCCGCCCGCAGCCCACTGAGGAAGGCACTTGTATGCTGGCTCAGCCGGTGGTCAGGATCAGCCCGAAGAAAACCAGCTCAATCAAGGCTCTCGGGAGGGAAGTGAGAGCAGAAGTGAACAAGCAAGATTCCGGCCACTGCGGCTCTTGCTGGTTTCCCGAGGGCGCTCCCACTTTAATCCTCTATCATCATTGATAGTCCCAGCAGAATCACCCATGGCAGCCCCGTCCCTCAGCGGTGTCCCAGTGTGGACAGGAAAGTTCAAAGAGGAAAGCAGCCCCCAGGAGCCGGCTGGTGCCCCGCGAGTGTGACTGTGGTGCGGGCACCGGCATCACCACCACCGGGCAGGCCCTGTGGGAGCGGCCGGAGACGTGGACACAGAACAGAGCGCTCCGTTAGCCTGTCTGAACCCAGACAAACGCCCTGCAACACACCTGCTAGAACCTGCGGGGTTTACCGGCCAGTGAAGACGGTCTGCCTGGGGCCAGTCTTCTCTCTCCCGGGTACGATATCTTAGGCTTCCACTCACTCACTCCCGCTTCCTCCGACAACAACCCCAGCAAAGCGTCACTCCCGTAACCCATCCCCAACACCAGCAGGCACGGGCCCACACCCTAGAAACCCTTCCTGATGCCCCCTTAGCCAGACGCCCCCGGTTCTGCCGCCAAACCGCACTCTCAAGCTGGTTCCAGCTGCTGCGGGACAAAGCCCGAGCTGCCCCCACAACCTGCCCCCCTCACGCCCAGGGGGGATGTGTGTGACTTTCCTCCAGGGAGCCCCCACCTGTCTGAATGTGAGTGCTCTGCGGGAGGGGAAACAGCCTCAGCTGGACAGGGTCCCGGAGTCTTCTTCAGCAGATGAAGGTCCTTTTGGACACTTGCTTACGTCCCTACCTCCCCCAGACCCCATGTACTCAATCAATCACCCCTCACACCCCCGGTGCAGCAGCTCTTTCTGCCCCCAGGTCCCGTCCCTGTGCTTTCATAAAATCCCCCTTTTGCACAAAAGACATCTCAAGAACTCTTTCTTGGCCATGGGCTCCGGGCCTCACCAACCACACCCCTCTAAAAACTCCTCCACTCAGGCCTGCTCCCAGAGCCTCTGGCTGCAGGGCTGGACCAGTCCGCTCCCACTCGCTCCAACCTTGCAGCCGGGGGACCGAGGCAGGGATTTCAGCCACCACAAACACTTGGCCTCAGAAATGGCAAGGCCAGTCCCAAGAACTCCAAAATCAGGCTTGCTTAAGCATGCCGTCGACCTCCAGGCTGCTTCCGTCCAGATCCTCTCCCCGAAAGCCGCCACACCTGAGCCTCACATTCCTGCACCTGCTGCGGCGCTGGAAGGAAAAGCCCCGAGCAGATCATCAAGCCCCACAGAACACCCACACGAGGGGCATCTGGGTGGCTCAGTGGGTTAAAGCCTCTGCTTTCGGCTCGGGTCATGATCCCAGAGTCCTGAGATCGAGCCCCGCATCGGGCTCTCTGCTCAGCAGGGAGCCTGCTTCCCCCCTCTCTCTCTGCCTGCCTCTCTGCCTACTTGTGATCTCTCTCTGTCAAATAAATAAATAAAATCTTAAAAAAAAAAAAAAAACCACCCACCCGAGCGTGGCTGATTTTGCCCATGCGCGGCATTGCGCAAACTTGGTATGTGATGATAAGTGTTAAATGATACTCTTCCCTCACAATCGTGTTCCAGCTGCAAATTAGATCTAGAAGACCAGCAAGATGTCAATTGCTTCTGAGGGATGTGGAGTCCCTGCAGTCGAATCATTGCATATTCCAAAATACTTAACATAATTCAGTTTTGTTCAGAGAGTAGCTCAGTTATCCACTTGGGACCATTTATGACTCATTGTCAAGCTAGAAAGCTAAAGGTTGGTATTTTTGTTTTCTAAATCATCTTGTATCTATACCAGTAGGTCAACATAATTGAATTATCTGGCCGCCTTTTTTCTTTTTTTCAGCCCTGGACACTGAAGTTGCCCATCGCTGTGCACATTTAATGATGGCCGGGACCCAACTGATGATGTCTGGCTAATCAGGGATGAATGTCTCCTGCAGAGGACAGGGGACAGGTGACAGGAGGAGGTGAAGCTACCACCGTCCTGGCAGTGTTACTATTGCTATGGGAGGGATCTGTCTGCACCTGGCCTGCCCCAGCACTCCCCTCCCACGGGCCTAGACTGCAGGTCCTTTGCTGCATAGAGAAGATATCCACCCCCACGGAGTCAGTCCAGTAGGGGGAAAACTGTGTGAGCTCTGAATCTGGCACACACAAGTTGGACTCCTGCTAAGACACAGAGTCAGGCTCAGGAAGGTTAGCTATCTTGATATAGTGGAGCAGTAATGCCTACCTTGAAACACCGCTGTGATGATTAGGTTGGAGAAACAGCATTCAGTGATGGGCTGGTACATGCAGATGCTTGACAAATAGTAGTGTCCGCTCTACTATTCTTTTCCTAAGACAATACAAACTCGAACCAGCACTGCTGGGTTACGTTTTCCTACTTTATGATGAGCATCTGCAGGGGGCAACACAATTTCCGTAGCCTACTGGCTTGCTGGCTGCCCACAGAAATTGAGAGGATCTGCACAAGGCTAGGGGGACTGGGTCCTACTCCTGATTCTTTTGTCATTTCAGAACAGAGATCCTGAGCGAGTGGATTCACTTGCTAAAGGGACAAGTCAGAGTCTCCAAAGAGGGAATATCAGAGGTAAGTCATTTTTCCAGTGTACCCTGTCCTCTCCCCGTGGAGCAGAGGTTCTCAGCAGGGTCTGGGGCACAGTGATCGTGACTCTTGGGGGATGTGTGGCAATGTCTGCAAACACGTTTGGTCGGCACACCCTGGGGAGAGGAGAGGGAGGTACCGGCATCTAATGAGTGGAGGCCGGGGAGCCTGCAGTGTAAGGAAAGCCCTACAACAAAGAATCACCCAGTCGACAATGTCAACAGTTCCCAGGTAAGCGATGTGTGATTAGAGGTGGTGAGAAGGATGTAAAGAAAAAGACCGGAGAGCTTGGCCAGAAGAGGTGGAGAGCATGCCCTCAGCAGAGCCAAGCCCTGGGGCGGTGGGGTGGTGAGCAGAAGAACCTGGGAAATGTGGAAACAAGTTTGGAGTCATCCCTTCTCCACCTGCTACTCTTTCTCCATTTTCCTCAAAAGTTCCAAGAAACCCTCCATGGAGGGAGAGAAGTACAGGAGTGGGGAAGTTCACTTTCTACTTCCCCTCCTGAATACACTGCTTTCCCTACAGGGTGCAGGAATGTTGGGACATTCTCCTTCCAAACGTCAAGTGGATATCGGTATCATGAGGAAAAGAAACTGTTCAAATAGGGTTCTTTTCAAAGACATCTGGTCTTTGGGGAGACCTAGAGCGTCTACATGAAGAGGCGTGGCTGGGAGTTGCATGGATCTCCAGTATCCATTTGGTGACTCGTAACGAATACACAGTTCAAACTGGCTTAAAGCATACAGATAATTTTACCAGTTACTCAAACTGGAAAGTGCACAGGCTTGCCTTGAGCCAGTGGTTCAATGGAGGCCTCAAACATCTCTCTACTCTGCCTTCATGGGATGCCAGCTCACTTCCTGGTCATGGGATGATGCCTAGTAGTTTCCAAGGGTAGGAGATGCAAGTCACCCTAACTCGCATTCTAGAGACGTCTACAAGGCTTACTCTGGTTGTTGCCTTTGGTCATCTGCCCATCCTGAACCAATCGTTGTCACAAGCAGAATGAGCTTAACTGACTGAGGAATGGTCAGTCCCACACCAAGCACATGGTGGGTAATGGCGGAACCATCTTGGGTATTATTCCGTATGATTAGTCCCAGGAAGGCCAGGAACAGATGCTGAGCAGCAAAAATCAGATGAATGCTCCACCTGCCAGGTTCAACCAATTAGCAGTTATGTGGGCATCCCTGTAGTTTCCTCGGTGTGGTGCTCTAGGCAGGGAGTACAGCCTTATGTAAGACATGATCGACAGCCTCAAGAAGTGTAGCAGGAGAATTATACAAGAGCTCAGAAGTTAACTCAGTGCCAGACTGCATGGCACAGGTTGCAAACAGTAGAAGGTCAAAAAAGGAAGCTCTGGCTTCCAAGACAGGAGATCAAAGTTGGCCTCAAAAGGTACTATTTGTATGGAAAGCATGAAAGATAAGAAGTGAATGGGATCAGAGACTTGCCAGCCTAGAGCAGAAAGAGAGAAATCTCCCCACCCCTGGATTGATTTCCTCTACTAAGCACCTGGCTTCCACCATCCATAGTGACCATGCCTTCTTATTTATTTTGACAAGCTCATTTAATTTGAGCAGAGAGAACATCTCATTGAAATGGAAAAGATTTGGGTAGTCAATCCCTTTATCAGTTTCTCCTTCCAGCAGAAGCATTCTACCTATCAGTTCCCTTCCTCAAAGCCATTAGTCAATCAGCAAGAAAGGGCACTAGCGGTTTTGCTGTGCGGGCTGGTGACAAATGAGGGCATTAATTTCCCTGAGCAGGCACTTTGGTTTGCCATTTGCCTAACCAGCGGCAGACAAACACTATGTCATAGGTGATGTCTCTAAGATTACCGTGGCCTTTGATGAGAGAGAACGTAGAGAGATTGGAAATGTTAAGCCTGCGGACTTAAAGAATTAGCCATGCAGGATTGCTTGTCTATGAACCCACAGACTGACTGCAGGCATGGGACAACAGACCTCCTCGTATTCTGCTTAGGATGAAGGACAACAATTACGTCTTCTACGGACCTCACAAACTTCCTTCCCCTACTCAAGGGCACGCGGTGGCTCCCTGCCCTGCTGGAACGCAGGCAGAACATCTCAGATGAGATTCACGGTCTCTGCAGGCAGACGTCAGCTGTGAACTTCAGGTCCTCCACTTACCAACCCATGCTCCTCCAATCCTTACTTGGGTCCAGCTGGTCCACGCTTGCCGCCCAGGAAGACCATCTGCAGATCCAAACAGTATAATGTGTAAAACACTGGCCCACGGAGGGTGAGAACGGGCACGGCATAGCAGCGGTGGCGACAGCAGCAGCAATATGGGTAATTTCTTTGGAATTCTCAGGTGAAAACGTAGCAGATAAGTATGACTAGCTTCCTAAACCCAGAATTTCAACATTTTATCACGATTTCACATGGAAGGGGTTGGTTGGCTTCACTTTATCTGTGGAAGAAAACTTCATAAAGCCTCCAGCTGAATTTCTTAAGACCTGGAAGCTCAGTCCGTTCCCCTCAGCTCTCCTGTAGGGCGGCGGCAGCTGCTCCATGTCCTCAATCTTAATGAAGCTTTAGCCATGGTTTACCGACCTCGGCAGACTTCCTAATCCTGGCCGACCTTGGTAACACTTCCGAAAGTCACAGAGCCTAGAGGAAATTCATTATGCCTCCCAGTGTGCTCGGGAAACTATTCCCAAACAAGGGAATTATTAATCCTTGTGTAGACAAGAAATCTTGGAAGTGTAGAAAAATGCAAGGGAATGCGTGAGAACTCCACCACCCAGCTGTTCCCCCACCCAGCCCTCAGGAAAGAATGCCCTTTCCCTGCCAGCCCCCCCAAATCAACAGGGTTCCACTCTGTTTTACTGAATTCTGTTCCTCCAAAAAAGATGTTTATGTTACCTTATTTAGAAAAAGGGCCTTTACAGAGGTGTCATTATGGTGGGCCGGACTTCTCCCCATGAGCACGGGGAAACGGGGACACGGAAACACACATGCACACAGAGAGGCCATGGGAAGATGAAGGCAGATGTGGGGTTGAAACATCTACAAGCCAAGGAGCAGCCAAGACTGCCAGCAACTTCCAAAGCTCTTGGAGGGGCGTGGGTCAGATTCTCCCTCCTGGCTCTCAGATGGAACTAATGGTGCTGACCCCTTGATTGCACACTTACAGACTCCAGAGCTGAGAGAAAATACATTTCCCTTGGTCTAACCATCTCGTTTGGGGTCCTTTGTTCTGGCAGCCCTAGAAATTCACACTCCTATCCTACCGTGGTTCACAGGCCGCTCCAAGAGTCTCTCTCTTCCCCCTGGGATCACTCACTGTGGGAGAAGCCCTAGCAGGAAAGGCTCACACACCAAGGAAGCAAGTGCCCCTGCGCACAGCCGCAGGCGTGAGCCTGGAAGCTGACCCTCCAGCCCCAGGTGGAATGACCACAGCCCTGGCAACAGCCTGACTGCAACCTAGTAAGTGCCTGACCCAGAGCTGCCCAGCCAGGTCAAGCCTGTTCGTGGTTAAAGCTGCTAAGATTGGAGTAATTTATTTTTTTTTAAGATTTATTAATTTATTTATTTGAGAGAGTATGAGCAGGAGGGAGAGAAGGAGAGAGACTCTCAAGCCAACTCCACACTGAGCCCGAACGGGGCTCGATCACACAACCCTGAGGTCACCACCTGAGCCAAAACCAAGAGTCGGATGCTTGACTGACTGCACCATCCAGGCGCCCCAGCTGGAGTCATTTCTTATGCAGCAATAATTAACATACATGGCTTTTAGGATTTCAGACCCTGGGATGTTTTCACACATATTCCTCATCAATAAGCTCCCTTGGAAGGCAGCACAGGATTGAGCCATTTTATCAGGAACAGAGCTATGTCAAAAATCAATGTGCTTGAGCACTGGAGAATGAAGACCACACCCAAAGATGATCACATAGGGCGTGCTGGTCCACCACGATGCCCTTTGCAGGACCGCTGCATTTGGACTCAGCCGCTGGCGATCTGGGTTGAGGGCTGGAATCGTCCTCAGTCGCATGGAACCGCCTTGCCCACAGTCATGACCAGTCCGTGACTTGCTAGTGCAGCAATCCAAAGGGTGAGCCCGTTTGCCGCACACTGGGGTGATCTGAAGACACAGCCCAGCTCCACCAGAACTGCCCGGGCATCAGCTACAACTGCATGGCAGCCACCTTTCTCTCCGCCCAACCCATAGGGCACCTCATCCCCCTCCCTGTGTTACACTTGTTAGCTCCCTTTGTCATTTGTTTTGTGCTTCTCTGCTTTCTTTTTTCCAGCCAAATGAGGGAGAGCTTTGTGTATTTATTATCTTTGCAAAGCCAAGAGGGTTTCAACTGGACACAGAGTGTTCTACATTGGTCTCTGCTTTTAACTTAACCACTCCCCTCCACAGGCTCATTTTTGGTTTACTTTGCTGCTTATTTCCCTGGTCTTTTGAACTGATACCTCATTTACATTCACTCTTTCATTTTTTTAAATTTTATTATGTTAGTCATCATACCATATATCATTAGTTTTCGATGTCGTGTTCCATGATTGTTTGCGTGTAACACCCAGTGCTCCACGCAATCCGTGCCCCCCCTTAATCCCCACTACCAGGCTCACCTAACCCCCCCATGCCCCTCCCCTCTGAAGCCCTCAGTTTGTTTCCCAGAGTCTATAGTCTTTCATGGTTCATCTCTGTAAGGGCCTGGTTAGCCAGAGGGAGCCATTTCATTGTAAATTTGGATTGACCCTGCCCCTCCCAGAGGAACTTACTTGCAAACCCTGGATACAGGGGCGGGCCAGGCCGGATGGAGACATCCAATCAGTGGGGCGTGCATATATTTGCTATGGTGAATTGGAATTCAATTGGCCACCCGTATTGCTGACCAAGCATGACTGTGCAGTTTTCCCTGTGTGTTGAAATCTCATTGGCCACCTGTGTATAGCCAGGCTCAACCCCACCTCTATAAAGGTTAGTCTGTGAGGCTGGGGTGGGGGAAGTGGATAGTCATTGTGATAGTCGTCGGGTGCGGTCTCGCTGCCGGGACGGCGTCGTTAGGGTCATGGTTGTCGGGAGTGTCATGGTCATCATAGTCGTCGGGAGCAGTAGTCGTCGGGGAACAGCTGGGAGCAGCATCATCAGGGTCGTTGTCGTCACTGGAGCGGCATCGTCAGGAGCGGTGTCATCAGGGTCATCGTCCTCGTCGTCGTCACCTCTTTGTAAGAGACAGTCCCGACCGGTCAGTTTGATTTTCGATGCTTGGTGTGAAATAAAGCTTTGCTTGACCTTCGCTTTGCATCAGTCTCGTTCCTTTGATCACGGACCCTAACAGTCTCCCTCTGTGATTTTCCCTTCTTCATTTTTCCATTCCTTCTCCTAATGTCCTTCATTCTATTCCTTATGTTCCACATATAAGTGAACCCATATGGTAATTTCATTTTTATTGCTAAGATCTAGTACTGTGAATTTCCTTCTGATTACTGCTTTAAATATACCGTGCAGATTCTGGTATGTAGTTTCCATCATCAGCGTCTGCAAATTCTGCGACGGTAATTTGCATTTCCCCTTCCATCCAAGAGTCATTTAATAACATGGTTCTGGGAGGAAGTGCCTTTTTCTTTTTGGATTTTGTTGATAATCTTGAGTTTTATTATAAGGTAGTCACAGAAATTTGTCATATGTCCCTTCTGGGGACTCACAGGTGTTTGTTAACATTTACTAATATATAGTTAAGTGGACGAATGGGCCACACCCACTTGAGAAGAAGGTGCTTTCTCTACTACCAGGACGTCTCATTCAATACGTACCCTAAGATTTCCCCTTGTCCTTGCACGTAGGCTCTGTGTAAACTTACCGATCTTGTCAGGGTGATCTGTCCTGCACGGAGAGGGATGTGTTACTGGGCTTCTGTCTAGGTCTTCCGTGCCCCGTAATTCTGTTGTCCAACCGCAGTTGCTAGTTGGGCTCATTGTTGCAGACATACTGAATTTTGTTACATCTCCATCACATACTGTGCTTTCACACTTGAAAATGTCCTTGCCTGTCACATTTAATACTTCTAGAGAATCAGATCTTTAGTCACTATTATTCTCAGTACCGTGATAGCAGGACTACAACCTCATCTCTCTGACTGCTCCCACCGGCCTTGTATGCCTCCACATCTCTCCATTTTCATCCTGCTGAATCACTTTGTTGTAGGTGGTCTCTTGTTAGGTAATTGTTATGTTCTGCACAAGGGAACAACCTAGGAATCCTCATATTTTCAGTTAGGTCCAATGCTAATTATTGATACAACAAATATTAACTTGGTCATAATGTTTTATAAATTATGAGTCTTGTGTTATTTTGCTATATTCCTTTCTTGGTATGACATGTATGCATTACTCTTTATTTTTAAAGCCTTCATTCTTTTGTATTTAGGGGTATTTGTATTTTTGTTGCAATGTTTACCTTTGTTCCTGTGTTCTTTCTGGTACCCTTAGTTTGCTCTCTTTATTTAATTTCTTACTATCTGATCTATCAGTACTTAATGGCATCCTTCCTCTCCCATCTATTTCCCAAGAGACAATACATTTATTTATTTTTCTTTCCTTTTTCCTTCTACCCTTTCCTCTTGGGTTAGTCCCATTATTTCTGTCCCTCATAAAGCGTAACAACTGTGTACAGTCTTTCTGCTTTGTCTCCACCCTTGTGTTAGTCCTTTCTACACTCAGATAGACCACCGCACACATCACTGTCCTCTCCCTGGAGTTTTTCTAGTGTTCTTTTGTTCAGATGAAGCTCACCCTCTCTGATTCCTCTAGAAGGGGACACGGGCACCCAACTCCCCAGCTTGTTGGTGGTCTATAGTCCTGATGCTTCACAGTTGGACTGAAAACAAGTGTTCTTTCCACTCTTTCACTGGGTTTTTTGAAATTCTGTCCCATTGTTGCTTCATTTTTTATGTTGTTTCTGAGAATTCCAATTACAGATTCTTTGGCTCTAAATCATTTACTCTTTTTAAATCTGAAAATTTCAGAATATTTATCTTTCAAGCCAAATAGTGTTACTAGGGTACATCATGAAGTTATAGTGCCTCTTATTTTCCCAGCTACTCAGCGGCCCCTCAGGACATGAATTCAGGTCTTTTAGGTTAATAAAGTTTTCCTGGCTTACAATTTACATATGAGTTCTGTTCCACTGTTTGATTTTCTACATCAGCAGCTTCAATTATATGTACATTGTTTCTTCTTTGTTCATCTCCCCATTCGACCTCTTTCTCTTTGATACTTTTTACTTCTTCCTTTATCTTATCTTCGTGTGTTGGTTCCCTTCTTGCCTTTCTTCAGTTGCCCTTACTGCATTTCACTGTAGTCATCCTCACTTCTGAGATGGTCTTATCTCTTTCCTTCATTTTTTTTTCTTTCCTTCATTTCTTTACCAGGTTCAATTCTCTCTTTTTTGTTTTTGTTTTTGCTTTTCCCTCTACTTTTGTTTCTGATTTTTAATTTCTGATTCAAGGTGGTTCTTCATATTATAAATGTCTGTTTAAGAATATACTTAATTCACTTGGACCACAACTTACAGTTTCCTTTTGCATCATGATTATCTTTAGAAATTTCAACAGCTGACATGTCAATTCTTATTTTTCACATTGTTCTGGGAACTTCCTATAGAAGCGTTCAGTTTCACAATATTTAATCTGCATAAGTGTGATGCTCTACAAGATTTCTACTCTAGGAGTTGGTGTCCTCTTTGTCTAAAGTGTTGCCCAGTTTCTTTGGTGGGTGAGTTCTTGTTGATGCAGAGTGCTGTGGAACCTCTGATTTTTATAGAACTTTCATCTTTGAAGACCTTAATTTTTCTTTTTTCTTCCTTTTTAAATTACCTGTCCCTTATTTTTTATCTTTTTCTCCCCAGAAGCTATCCTTTTTGAAGTCTCCACCTGCAATCATATTTTTAAGTTGCTTTCCTATAATTAGTGCTGTAGTCTACTAACACAATTCCTCTAGTATTTTCACAAGCAGGAGAACTCTATCCTTCCAGTGGTGATTTTAGAATAAGTTTGTACCTACACCTGCTGCTCACACCCTTCTTCTTTCTTCTGTGCAGCATTTTTGGTTTTTAAATCGGACTGCCTTTGCCTGTAACAAATCTTTGCCCCCCCCCCAAAAAAAAAGTCTGAGAGATGGTTTAATGAGATTTATCTTTTTAAACTTAAAAGCAACTTGAAGTTTGTGCATTAATTGTCTTCTCATTATGCCAGCATCTGGGTTTGTGGGTTCTTGTTTTGTATTGTGGTGAGATGGGGATTTAGACAGCTGCCACTCTCCCCAGATACCTGGAAGAAAACAAGTATTTTCTGAGAGATATTGATCATCTTGACTTAAGCTCTGAATTTGCCACTTAACTGAAGATAAGACATTTAGTGTAAAGCAGTGAATTTAAAGAGACAATAAGGAAACAAAACTAGCCTGATCAAACCTTTATAGGGACTTGATAAGATAAGGATTTTCTGTGAGACAAAGGACAACCTATTGGTTGAGAGGGAAGGCTCTGAACTCAGATGGAAGCCAGTTTGAATTAAATTCCTGCTACATACCAGGTGTGCAGTCCCGGGTGAGAATCTGGAGCTCATCTTGCAGAAGAGGAAGCTGAGGTCTAGAAAAACTAATCAGATACCCACCTTCAGAGGATGCTAACAACTAAGTGAAATAATGCACAAGGGCTTTAGCCAGAGCTTATGGTGCACAGCAAATGTTATGAAGTGTTAGCCCTTGTTATTAATAAAATAATAGAAGAAATGAGGAAAGATTCCTTGGATGAAATGTGCTTAAAAAATTTGTACACTAAAATTGAAGCAACAATGGTGGAGAGTTTCTTGGGAGAATGATAACATGAGCAAAGATGTAGGAACAGTCCTCCGGCTGATATATTAGCGAGAGGTGGTGGCAGATGGAGATTCAGAACAATGAGACACCCCTCATCCCTCCTGAAGATGTAGAAACGCAGTGGTTGGGAAGGTTAGATGGATTCACGGACTTGATCACGGTCCTGATTGAGTCTGAGGACTTAATCCACAGTTTCTGGAGAAACTAGCCCAGATAGTATCAATAACGTACCCTAATTAAAAACCATGTTCTGTGTCTGTCTACACTTGGAAATAGTAGGTTGACTAAAGCTAAACTCATTTCTTTATGTCAGAAACACGCTCTGAGCTTCAACATACTGGTCTGCATTATGAATTTTCAAAATGGGGATACAGTATTCAACCATCTCTCAAATTTGAGAACTGTTTGTGACTCCCTAGTGCAAAAAATAAAACAAAATACTCAGAACCCAGTCTGAGGAGGGCAGACATAGAACTCAAGCCAGCCTGACATCAGGGCCTGCTCAAGGATGCTGCTGGGAAGTGGACCATGGTGGCTTCACCCTGAAGAGAATGGAGACACTAAGAGGATATGAGACCTGGTTGCCAGGGCAGAGGCATCTGACCTTCTAGAAGCCTCCTGCCACTGGAGGACCACTAGCTATTGCTCTGTTCCTGCACAGGGAGCTCGGGAGGAGCCAGCTGCTAAGTCATCTGTCTGTAACTCCCTGTGGTCACTGGTCCATGCAGATGTGTATCAACTATGTGATCAAACAGGACAAGAGGGATTTTGAGAAAACAACCCATTTCTGTGCCTTGGTCACCTCCTGCGGTAGCTGTGACTCTCAGTCCTGAGAGGCCAGTAATCAATCAGCAAACAACTCTCCGGGTAATGAGATTCATTACTTATCAAGGTCCCCAGTCCACCAGAGCCTCATGCTTTTCAGGGTTATCCCTCCTCCCCGTGGTTCCCCCCAGCTCATGGTACCCCAACGTGCCCAAGCATCTGTGGAGGGAAGGAACCCAACCTCAGCCACCATCCAAACAGATTGCTCCTGAGATGCCCCCCCTGGGATGGCCCCCTGGCCCTGTCCCAATGGGATGGAGGTGTCCTCAGAGTCTCAGACCTCAGATCTTTCTAGATGGGCCATGAAGCCAATTCTCTCTGGGTCCTTGCCGTATCTCTAGCAGAGACTCTGAGAAACGAGCCCCAGCTCAGCTTGAGTCTCAGTCTTGGTCACTCCCTTCTCCCTTCTCCCCTACCCCCCTCCTCCCTTCTCCCCTGCCTCTCCTTCTCCCCTGCCTCCCCTGCCTTCCCTTCACCCCTTCTGGAAACCCCATTTGGGTTTCCTCAAGATTCTTGGAGTTCTCTCCCAAATCTCCTAATCTCTGGGCAGAATGATGGGAGCGGTACATGAGATTTTCCCTGGAAATCTCTCTCCCCACACACACTTTCCTGGAGACCATGAAATGCTGACCTGCTCCCTGCCCTCCTGGGTGGACTGACAGAGAGGCTGAGGCAGAGAGGAGTGAGGCAAACACTGATACTGCACAACAGTACCCCGCTGTGGGTAAAGTATCCCAATGAAAGAAAAGAGAAACAGACCTATTCCCACACCAGGACAGCCACCAGTCACCAGGGCTGACGTCCTTCCATGAGTGAGGTGAGAGAAAGTTACCAGTAATGCTTGCCGTCGAAGCTACACAGAAGCGTTCTCTGCGGGCCCCGGCACTCATCCGTGATGAGGCATGAGGGCTGTCCGCCTGCAGTGGTGAGGAGAAATCAGGGGTCCACCCTCCTCTGCTGGGAAAGAAGAAAGGGGTCCTATCGCAGAGGAGTCCTGGAACCCTACAGCTCAGTGCTTCCGACAACACTCAGGTCCTGAGGGGTGGCTCTGGCCACAGGACACTTGCTGAGCCGTGGTCACAGACACACAGAACTACTGGGGAGACGAGGAGGGGGGGGCAGGAAGAGAAGAAAGGCAGGAAAGCGTACGCTCGTGCCTGGACTGTAGCTGCAGAGCCTGTGAGCACGACACCCGCAGGACAGCCCTATAGAGAGGGGAGGTCGCGGAGTCCCACCCACATATGGGTCAGGGCTGATCCCAGAGCATCAACTCTCCAGTGCCTCCAGCCTGCCCTGCTCACATGCAGGGGGATGCAGGGGCCCAGGCTCCCTCCCCAGGCCTCTGGGGGAGGACTGTCACCACCAGGTCACTGGCAACCAGGGCAGAGCCGCACAGTGAGACCTGGGGAGAAGACAGGCACCCAAAGAAGGGAAGAGTCACAAGGGAGGCTGCCTCTGTCCCACGTAAGGGGGACAAGGTCAAGGACCCCCAGGTATGCTCTCCTTCCACACGCTCTAGCAGTCCACACGCAATCACAGTGTGTGGTCGAACACACCTTCCACACAAAACAACAAACAAGGTGTATCTTTAGTTGTGCCTGCTACCGCCAAAGTCGTAACAAACGTGTGTGTCGCTCCTCGGGTAAGAGTGCGGAGTCTGGGCCCCACTGGCCCCCAGAGCCGGCGCTGGCCCTCCTGCTCTGTCCATGGATGAGGCTCGGGACCTCTCAGTGCTTCAGGTTCTTCGTCTTTGGACTGGGGAGGGGAGAACTTACATCCATAATCCCACATACATGGTTCTGAAGCCCAAGACCTCTGAGAAGTTACTTTGGGGTTTTTTTCATAACTTTTTGGCCTACACTAAAATGAAGCAATTCAGAGTCTCGATTTTCCCATTTATTATAAAGATTCATATATTGCTGGAGAGAAATAACAACACGTTTCCTTACAGGGTGCGCCGAGGACGTAACATCACATGTGATACAGGCACCGTAAACCGCTCATTGGGCAAAAGAGACTGTTTTCCAAACCACATCCGGGCTGAGGCTTTGGACGAAGGCGTGTGCAACGCCTACCACGGGCCGGGCACTCTCCCAAGCCATTCGCACACACTAAGTTATTTATGTATTGCTTGACTCTGCTGACATTTGCAGCTGAAATCATCACCAATACTGAAACTTTCCAACCACACAAGTGGCTTCCAACAATGTGGGCAGGAAAAAACTCATGAGTTAGAAGCTTTGTGTGTGTCTTGTTATGGTTAAAAAAAAATACATAACAGTGAAGTGTGTAAATCTGGTGATTCACAGACCTGTACCCCTGGGGCTACTACTACATTATATGTTAATAAAAAAATTTAAAAATTTAAAAAAAAACCCACATAACATTAAATTTACCATAATAATCATTAGGTGTGCGGCACCCGGGTGGCTCAGTCATTAAGCCTCTGCTTTCGGCTCAGGTCATGATCCCAGGATTCTGGGATCGAGCCCCACATCCAGCTCCCTGCTCAGCCCTCTTCCACTCCCCCTGCTTGTGTTCCCTCTCTTACTGTGTCTCTTTATTTATTTAAAAAATAAATAATCATGAGGTGTTTAGCTCAGTGGTATTAAATACATTTACATCATTGCACAACAGATCTCCAGAACTTCTTTATCTTGTGATACTGAAACATTATACCCACTAAACACCTGCTCTCCCTCCCTCCCACCACAGTCCCCGGCAACCGTTCTACTTTGCTTCTATGACTTGGACTACTTCAGATTCCTCACAGAAGTAGAATCACGCAGCATTTGCCCTTTCGTGACTGGCTTATTTCACTGAGCGTCGTGTCCTCGAGGTCCACCCAGGCCACAGCAGACGTCAGGACTGCCTTCTTCTCTAAAGCTACGTAAGAGTCCGCCACGTGTGCAGACCACATTTTGCTTTTCCATCATCTGTTGATGGACATTCTGGTTGCTTCCACATCTTGGCCACATCTATGAAAATGCTGTAACAGAACCTGGGCAGGTGAGTCTCTCAGAGATCCCGATGTCAAGGCTTTTGGATGAACACCCAGAAGTGGGACTGCTGAGTCATGTGACAATCGTATTTTAAGTTTTCTGCTGAACCTGAACCTCCCCTCCCCCTCACCGTTTTCCACACCTGCAACAGTGTGCGGGAGCCCAGCTTCTCTGCATCCTTGCCAAGACCTGCTGTTCTCTGTTCTTTGGACAGTGGCCTCCTGACCGGTGTGAGGCGACAGCTCGCTGTGGTCCGGACGTGCACTTCCCTAGTGATGAGTGATGTTGAGCATCTCTCCACGGATTTATTGGCCACTGGTGGATCTTCTTTGGAGGAACGTCTATTCTTGTCTATTTGCCCATTTTTTAATCGGGTTATTCTTCTGTTGTGGAATTGGACAAGTTCTGTATGGATTTTGGATACAAACCACTCATCAGATATATGAATTCCAATTATTTTCTCTCATCCCACAGGTTTCCTTTTCACTGCTGACTGTTTTGGGGCTTTTGTTGACACACAGAAGTTTCTAACGTTTGATCTGCTCACATTTATCTATTTTTTATTTTGTTGCCTGTCGTGAGTTAGAGGGTTTCTAGAAATCTAGAAATTGACTTGGGGAGACAGTGGCCTAGGGAGGAATCAGGAAGAGGAGAGCATCAGCAGCACATGGAGAGCAAGTTGGGGCCCAGAGCCCCTTCTCCACGGAAGCAGTGGGTCGTGATGTGTTGCCAGCTGTGCAGAAGGTGAGGCCACAGGCAGTGAGCTGACTCCCATCCAGATGAGGAAGCTTGGCCCGGAATGAGAGGCGTATGGACAGGCGAGGGAGGCAGATGGCCACACCGGAGGGAGATGGCAGTTCAGAAGGCTCGAAGAACTTTTTGATTTTAAATGACTCCCCTTAGTCATTATTGAGGCCCAAGACAAGTACTAACCGGGCTCACTTACGAGGCTACAAAGGGAGTGCAAGTGGTTAGGATTCAGGGGCAGAACAGGTTTCTGAAGTTCTCACATTGATCACCAAGTAGTCCCCAGAATGTGCTCGCTACTGACTTTCTTTCTGCATCTGTGAGCTGGAAGGTGGGTGTGGAGGGACAGCAGGTCTGCACGAGGCAGCTCACATATCCCACCAACTCAGACGATCTGCCCAGATACGGCAATCAACATGTTAGAAAGAAAGAGGGGAGAGGCACACCTGCCCGGCCCCATGCATTCAGGGAAAAGGAACAGAAACAATACAGGGAAGTGTATGCTTGGCTGCGTTTTAAAACCTAGATCATCACCCTTACCACATTTTCTGTAACGTCGAGAAATGCAGCAGGACCTGGCGTGACATCTAGGTCATCTTATAGTTTTCAAACTTTTCCTGGATGTTCAGAGGCCCGCACTGAGCTATGACAAGGTGAGCAGAAGAGGGGTGGGAGCAGAAACAGAAATAACAAGGATCCCCCAGTACATAACGATTAAAGGAAGAAGGAACTTTAATGAACAATTAATCCTCATCATGCCAGAGAACAATTAAAACATTATCTCATTTTACTGACGTTGACAGCAGAATAAATAATCAGCCACAACTAGAAGTGGTCTTCTAGGCCTTAGAAGGTGCTCAAGATTAAACATTTGAGTTGAATTTACTGGAAGTAAAAAACCAGCCTTGCCCCTGAGACAGGGAGCGTGTACTTCACTGGGTAGAATGGAAAGAACAGTAAACCAAGGGCAAGTCATTGGGGCCAGAACCCGAACATGGGTCACGCAGTTACTTTGTGACCTACAGAGTGCTTGGAAAACCTCTCATCACGCAGAGCTCTCGATCGACCCGAAAGCACACGGCACACACAGAGATGCTCGGCCACTCTCCTGTCCAGCTCTTCAGTCGAAACGTGAATCATTTAATTCAACCCGGCTTTCACTGCAGGCTTAAGTGAAACACTGGTTTCAGTTTCCAGCTGCATCAGTAGGGGATGGACGATTATAAGGTGGCACGGCTGATGCCTGGTTCACGTCTTGGAGTCTGGACCACTTCAGAGCAAACCCTCCGAGAGACCCCGGACGCGTCCCTCTGAGGGTCAGCGGCACTCGGCATGGCCACGGGCCTGCTGCGGCCTCTCTTGTGGCGCTGAATGCTCAGGAGACATTTAGAAGCAGCTGAAAGTCACTCTGCATTGTTTTAAGGTATAAAAACCAGACCCCATTTCTGGTCAAAAACTAAACTAAAACTGATCTGGCTTAAATGGTTTCATAAAAAACACCTAGCGTTTTTGAAGGATTGAAGCCATTCTTTTTTTTAGCTAAGTTTTGGAAATCCAGCAGCCTCCCGGAGAAGACACTTTAAGAACTATCGTTTATTTCAGTGCACAGTTCTGCTGGGACAAGGAGCGCCGCTGCCTCACGTCTCCACGCGGGGCCCAAGGCCCGCAGCCACAGCTCTCTGTTCGGGCGGCCTCCCTCAAATGGCCGCGCACACAGGCGTCCATCACCAGCGTCGCTCCCCACAGCAAGAGAGAGCTCATGTTTGCTAAGTTTCCTCTTCTCTGCTGCCAGTTTTTATGTGAGCAGAAAAGGGGAGGAAAATACTCATTTAAAAAAAGTAACTAATACCATGTCACTCACTTCCATAAGCCCCTTGTGATCTTTAACGAGCACAGACTATCCCAGCTCCGTCTAGGTGAGCCAAGCTGTTTCGATCTTCTGTAATTAACAGCTTAACGTTTACAAGGAACACTCACACTTGCTCACCAAACTCTACAAGCTAAGCTTCTAGACCGCGTTTATACCTGTAGCTAATTGCATTTATACCTGCGAGGAAGCTTTTGGTTAGAACCTGACAAGACCTGCTTTAAAGATTTTTACAAACAAAGCTCTGGAGCAAAGAGGGAAGGCAGAGTCTCCCCACTAAACGTAACACCTGAACACAACCCCCACCCCACATTCTGCAGTTGTCGTGTGTAAGCCTGAAAGAGGAGTCTGTGGCTAGAAGAGTAATCGTCTCTCCTTCAACACACTTGATTTAGCGTTCTGCTGTGTTTCAGGCAAAACTCTGAGCAGAAGATGTTTATCATGGGGGAAGGAAGACAGGCAAGGGTTTACCTTGCCTGTTGTCTATTTGAGTGAGGAATATCATTATTTTCCATTAAGTGTGACGCTCTCAGCTACAGCCTGGAAGTGAATTTAGCGCTTTGGGAAATCATATGTATTTTTGCAACCAACTAAGACACGATGCAGTCTGCTACTCATCCAAAGCAATAAAGAGAGCCTGCGACAGTTTTCAAAATTCATTAGAACGGCATTAGATGTGCTTCCACACGCCTCACATTTATTACGGCAAGGATCGCCTCACTCCCAGTCCTCGCCGTGCGATGGCTCGTATTTCTAAACCAAGAGAGAAACAATTCTCCCCACCTAACATCTACATTCCCAGTACTTACCACAGAGCCTGACAGCAGTGGGTTCAAGCAATGCCTTGAACGACTTAGTGCAAGATACTGTCCTAGAGACGGACACAGGCGGAGAGGTTGAAGATGCAAAGCATAAAATCAGGTCCCTGCTCTCAGGAGCTCGTGATGCAGCTGGAGAAATAAGGCCGCATACAGGTAAAAATTACTGTCGTATTTTCCCTAGCATTCTCCTCTAAGCCCAGGGAAGAAGAACCGGCATATTTAAGAAAACCATGGAGACTGGCTACAACGCTAGCCTGGCCAGTGCAGAATTTGAGAGTCTGAAACAGGGAGGCGTGTGGGCCGTGGGGCACAGTAAAGAGCTTTCTTTTGTTCTAGTGTAAAGCTTTGACCTGCTGTAGCAGGTGAGTGCTGTAAGGCCATCTGGCACGTGTGGATGAGAAGTCACTGTGCTTGCTGGTAGAGATACAGTTGGGGGGGGTGAGCGGGGAGAGGAAGCAGGGAGGCCGGTGAGAGTTATTCCGTCACTCCAGGGACAGGTGGGAGTGAAAGGCTGCCTAGAGCAGAAAAATGGAGAAAGCCAATGGAACACTGATCGATTCTGGAGGTGGAACTCTGGCTGGCTTTTCAGACAGATTGGGTGGTCAAGAAAAGGGGAAGAAGGGGCGCCTGGGTGGCTCAGGGTGTTAAGCGTCTGCCTTCAGCTCAGGTCATGATCCTGGGGTCCTGGGATCGAGCACCACATCGGGCTCCTTGCTCGGCAAGGAGTCTGCCTCTCCCTCCGCGTCTGCCCTTCCCCCACTCCTGCCCATGCCCTCTCTCTCTCTCTCTTGCTCTCTCAAATAAATACAATCTTTAAAAAAAAAAAAGGAAGAAAGAAAGAAAGAAAAGGGGAAAGAAAATCAATTAAGAGCGTTCAGTGAACATTTACCCAAGCAGGGCGTTCATGGAGAATCCAGAGTAACGGGCAAGACTGGAGAGACATCAGCATCCAGAATTTTAAAGCAACAGAACTGGATGAAACTACGTAGAGAATTAATACAGACAGAGATGAAATCCGATCTCAGGATGAGGCCACGGGACACTCCGACGCTTACGATGCCGGAGGGAAAGAAGGAACCAGCAAGGGAGACTGAGGAGAAGAGGCCAGAGAAGTAGTAGAAAACTCTCTAAATGTCACAAACAAGATAAATTTCAAGGAAAGAGCAAGCAGCTGGGTCGGGGGCTGCTAAAGTGTCGTGAAAGATGAGGAACACAGGTGTCATCGACTGTGAAAAGACCAAGGTTATTGGTGATTTTGACAAGACCAGTTTCCACGCAGTGACAGGAATATAAGCCACATGGAAACGTACTCAACAAAGCAGACCCCAGACACCCGCCTCTGCAGCCATCGGCAAAGAAAGCAAAGGCACGGAGAAGACAGCGTCCTTTGCCCAAGCACAGTCTTGAACTTGCAGTGGCTGTGAACATGCCGTTTTTGCCTCTCTTCAGTATATGTGGAATGAATGCCCCGAAAGTCAAGAGCAGGTCATGGGACTCCATCACAGGACAAAACCCTGATGCATAATGTGCCTTCCAGTTCCCCCAGCACCCATTAGGCGTGCATACTCTGTACTGGGGGTCTTGACCCAGGGCCCGTGGACCTAGGAGTTTAAGAGAGACTTGCAGAATTATGCAGAAATACATTTTTCTAGCAAAAGGATCCATAGCTTTTATCAAATTCTCAATAGGTCCACATCTACCCCTCAAAAAAGAACAATTAAGAACTTTGTTCTACACCAAAGAAGCCATACAGCTCACTGGACCAAGAGAAACCTTCTCTGAGATCAAGCTCCTGGGAGAGCTTCATTTATCATCATCCGGGGCCCCAGGCAACATCTGCACACGCCGTCCAGGAAACTCCAGATGGCCCAGGAGCCTCATCGATCACCACCCCATCACATCGAGCATTCCTCTAAGCTCAGAAAGGCTCTGGTTCCAGGGAAATGTCACTTCTGGGCACGGAGCTGCGGAGGCAGATAAATGCTGAACAATCCATCAGCTTGGGTGAGGACAGTGCAGAGTTCCAGCAGGAGGCCACACGAGCCTTGGAGCACAGAGCACGCGGGGTGTCTGGTGAGAGCCCTCCTCGTGGAGCTCCTGACAGCAGCTCCCAGCGGGCTCAGACATGGAAGCCAGTTCGTAAGGGACACTCGGCCTTGTGAGGGGTCGAAGCCATCTCAAGGGCTTCACCCCACTTTGAACACAGGCATCGGCTGCTAGAATTCTAGTTCAGCAGTGATGCTGAACCTTTTTCTTCCGAGCACATAAAGGGATTTGGGGGCACCTGGGCTCCTGAACGTGCCGGAGGTGGAGCATAAGTTGTCTGTCTGTGCCCTCCGACCTGTACATTCCTTGTAGGACAGCTCAAGTCAGCTGCTCCAAAATCCCAGCCTCGCCTAAAGTGCGGGTTTAACTCCTCGGCTGCCGACACCATACCGGGTCACTCCAGAGCCACAGCTGAAGTCTAATTAACTTAACCCCTGGCGGAAACGTGGCTGTCTATCCTCTGAAAGCCCCTTCCCGGGGAGCACTCAGGCCTGCACCGGCAACGCAAAGATGCCTAATCTCCGGTGCCTGGGGGTGCGGCAGGGGCTCGAGGTGGGAGTGAGGCCCTCACGTTTCTCAGTCACTAGATTTCAGGACAACAGATATTTATTCTGTTACTTCTCTGTTTGGTTTTTAAATCGCTGGCATCTAGCACAGTGCCTGGCACGTGAAGCAGCTCTTTTTTTTTTTTAAATCAATACAAGAATTGTTGAAAAGGTAGATGGACACTGCATCCTTCAGGGTCCAGTCAGAAAGCAGAAACAAGAGTAGAATTTCAAACAAAGGGAATTTGACACAGAAAACGGACACGGGTATTGGAAGAACTGAGATGCCCAAAGAGGATGATGAGGCCGCTGGGATATGAGCAGCAGCAGGTACTCCCAGGGGTGAGGTGGGTGTCCCAGGGCCCAGAGCAGAAGGAGCACCGGGCTGGGGCCAGAGCTGGAACTGCAGGGGGAGGGGCTGCCCCACCAGAGCAGGAGCACGAGGAGGAGACGGAAGATAGAAAGTGGGAGCAAACACCCTGCTCTCCCAGCCCTCCCAGCCTGCGCCCCTGCCCCTGCGGCAGGGGGCAGGGAGTGGCAACTCGCCATATCCAGGGCAAAGAGCAGGCGCTGAGCTAACAACTGAGGCACACAAGGGCTCTGAAGGCAAGAGGAGCCCAAGGCTGAAGGTCCCACCTCTGGGGATTCATGGGATGCGCCTTGTCTAAAGGATTAAAGGACACTGCGTGTCTGTGTCCGCACCCAAGGACAGTATGAACAAGGGGCTCTTGAGTGATTCAGAAGCTGCAGCAACACAGCTGCTCCCAGAGGGAAGGCCCGGGACGTTCACTGCTGCCTCCCAGGACACAAAGGGCATTCTTCCAAAATACAGTGGACGGTACAGCTGGTGTAGACGAGAATGGTCTGAAAGGATGTGCACAGAGGATGCGGCATGAGTTCTCATCTCACAAAGATGACAGGAATCAAGTGGAAGAGGAGGACACAGACACTCTAGAATGCAGAGGCTGACATGAAGAGCAGAGACAGAAGCCACACAGGACGGTGTCGCCACCGAACACTGGGTGTGGACGCTCGTGACTGCAGGGGTCTCCACAGCAAGACCGTAAAAATTTCCGGAGGTAGAAATGGTTCTACTTCACCGTCTTCTCCTGAGCCTCTCAGTTGCACAATCATCGATCAACTGTTGGTGTCCTGTCCTGTCATCTCCCTCGGGATCTGCATTTTACCCACCCTGTCACCTCTTTCATCAGTCCAAGAAGGGGGACTTTTTTACCTCCTCCTTTCTGCATCCCTCGGAATGAAAGAGCTATAAGATAAGAACAATCTAGATGTCACTGGGAAGCAGGAATAGTGCCAGCGTGGGAAAAGTCTTTGAGAACCTTCTTGATAGTGCAAAGGCGACCGGTGGGTAGGGGATTCCCGTGCAAACAGCTCAGCCCACACAGCGTCAGCTGGAGGGTGCGGGAATGGGGGAGGCCCCCCCCACGTTGTGCTTCAGCTCACACACGAGACACTTCCGTTTTCCCCACTTTCACCAACGAGAGCTCACTGCAGTCTTTATCCCCTTTTGGAGGGAGGACGATGCTATAACGTGACTGGCCAGGACCTGACATTCCTACCTTATTCGGTCTCAGAAGCAGGAACATGACAGGCATCTCCCGCCTCCTGAGTCACAGCAGATGCCCCCGCTGGCCTCCCTCCACGCGCCCTTTTCTGCCCACGTGCACGAGCCGGCCGGACGGGGTCCTCTCTCCCTTCCCACTTCTCTGCTCACGACAGCAGCAAGAGAATCATGACAGCAGCAAGAGAATCATCAAATCCAACGCGGGCTCCTCAGCTCGGGCTTCAGTTTCAGGGAGGGCCCACCTACCTTCAGGGCTGGCCTCATTCTCCAACCCAGATTCTTCAACCCAGATTCTTCCTAACTCTTCCACAATGGTATTATTATTCAGAAAAGTACACATTTTGAAACCATTCTAACGAGCCTTTGGGGCTTACTGGGCACTTGTTACTTTAGATGAAGTGGGTGTCTGTTCTCTTTGTTCCACCAGCTTTTCCTCTGTACATGAGTCTCAACAGCTAAGAGCCGGGACAGGTGGAGGGGAGCGGGGGACCCTGGAGCCCTCAGCAGGAGGGCCCATAGCCCTTTCCCCACCAGCGCCTTCAAGGGAGGGCTTCCTATTTAATGGAGTGCCTTCCCCGCCAGGGTGAGGTTTACTCTGGGGAGATGCAGCGCTGACTTCTACAGCTCCCGAAATCATCCACACCAGATTAATCTGGATATGTAATAAAAAAATTAATAGGCAACAAAGAATCGCCAGATATTAGTATAAAACAGACGCCATAAACACAAGACCGATTTCACAATATGCTCCGTCACAAAGACACTTTACTGACATCCAGAAAGTTGTGAACAAATTCATAAGTCTACTAAGCCGGAGGAGTGCGGGCTCACGACGGAGCGGTGAGCAATTTCTCGGCCATACGTGGTGCCTACAATTACAGCCAGAGACGGCACCTGCTAGGTTAAGTAAATGTCATTGCTACCCTTAATGCAAGGCTGAAGAATGGACTTCTAAATTAACACTAATAAAAGAAAAAAATCAGTAACTAAAATCCCAAGGGCCTTATAAAAAACCTTTTGGCAGGGGGTGGGGGGGTGGCTCAGTCGGTGAAGTGTCTGCCTCAGGTCAAGTTCTCAGGGTCCCGGGATCCAGCCCCACATCCAGCCCCACCCCCGGCTCCCTGCTCAGCGGGGGAGTCTGCTTCTCCCTCTCTCTGGGGCCCTCCCCGCTGCTCTAATGCACTCTTTCTCTCAAACAAAATCTTTAGAAACAAAACCTTCCTGGGGTAACTGGAGAGAACGCGTCCTGAAGGTCCCAGGAAGGTAGCCGTGGATTTTGTGTAGGACGCTGCCTTCCCTGTTGATTGTTGTCTCTCCTTAAGCATCGTGCATTGGTGGATCTCTCTCTCTCTTTCTCTCCTCTAGTAATTTCTAAGTTTCATATCTTATTTTCATTGGCTACTGGTTGTCCAAAATTTAAGCAGAAGACCTAAAAATATGCTCACTGGAATAACTCAGGACATATGAATAAATGTAACAGGTTAAATTCCCCATTAGCAGGCTTATTCTGACAGGTGAAGAGCATATGCTGTGTACGAGAGACTCACCCCAAACCAAACAACCCAGGACACACTGGCAGAGGAAGGAATGGATGGGACACAGGAGAAAACGCCAAGAGGCAGCAGGCGTAGCAAGACCAGCATGAGAATTCAAGGTGAACATCTTAAGTGGAGCAAACAAGTAACCTCACCTTGGTTCAAGAGAATTCATAAAGAAAATACAACAGTTACATATCCTCAAGCACAAAAAAAAGTACTAAAATACCTGCAGCAAAAGATCCATAAATTCAAGGAAAAAGTGGGAAAATCATAGCACATTTCTCAGAAATAGATTAAACAGAAAAAAAATGAGATCCAAGAATTTGCATAACACAACCACCTTAGTAAAATATTTAATAACTATGTATGAAATTTTTACACCCCAAATCAGAATATACATTTTTAGAGTACTCGAGGAATAGCTAACAAAAGTTTTATTAGTGAATAAACATAAGCTGTGTATGCTCTCCATAGGACAGAGATCATTCAGAACATAGTTTCTGACCATCGCTCAATAAAACCAGAAAAGGCCAACAAGACGAGAATCCAAATAAATCCAACCACTTAGAAAGCATAAAACTTTCAAAGAGAACCTTGGGGTGAAGGAAGAAATCAAAGTAAAAACTGCAAACCGTGGGTTAAAACAACACCGACAAGAACCGAGAACCTCACAGGCCAGACCAAGGCCGTTGGCCGGATGTGTCTGCTGGTCTAGGACGTGCCCACCCGTTGCACCTCAGGTGGGTCCTCCCCACCTGACTAGCTGCAGGGAAGCAGGGCAATCAGCCTCTCATCACAGGTGCTGTGTGTGGGCTGCATTGTGTCACTCCCGTTCCGACTTGTGTTTGTGGTGTCCCAGCACACAGGGAGGGATCTCACGTTTTTACGTGGGCACAATGGCCCATCTTTCCTTCACGTGTTCGTGTTTCTATAGAAGTCTTACTCAAGCACATACACCTCCTTACTCCAAGATATAAAACGACTATCCTAAAATTTATTTGTAAGATTATCAATATTTCTATCTTGAACACATTTGAAATTTATTTTAGAGTATGATTGGTGTCAGAGGGCAAGGTCCTTCTGATAAAAGGCCAGTTGTCTGAGACTGATCCCAAATGGGGTTCTTTCCCCCCTCGATCTGTGTAACCTTTACCGTGTATCGCCCACTGGCTCCCTCCGCCATGTTTAAGGATGCCTGTAATGACACGGGGTCCACCTGCATAACCCAACCTCTATTTTCAGGCTAGCTGGTTAACACCCTTAAGTCCATCTGTCCCCCTTCATTCGCCGCATTGTGTAAGGTGACACAATCACGAGGTTCCCTGGATGAGGATGTGAACATTTTCTTGCCAACCATGGAGTTGTGGATGGATCTCTTGCCCTCCTCTCTCTCTGGCCCTACCTTCCAGAAGTGAGGGCCAGCCTGGACCTGATGGCAATGAGATCACGCGGGGACTCTGCCTGAGCCCATGAGCTGGGAGCCATGGACACGAAAGGGCCTATGACGAGGGGAAAGCCCTGCCCCCGTGATCAGAGCTCAGCAGGGGCCAGCAGGGAGCTGTGGGGCCGCGCTTTGTCAGAGTCCCTCCTCTCCCTCCCATGTGCACAGGCTAGAGAAACAGGACGGTCCCCGTCTGAGGAGAACGTGTACACCCACCACCTGCCCCTCACACTCGGTCCCCTGGCTTTTGCTTCCCCAACTTGCTCTACATTCTCGGGAGCTCCGTCTTTCGGCCGACTTTCTGGAGATTTGGGTCAACGAGAGGCACTCACGGAAGGTGAAGTACTTCACAAGGGAGGAGCCAGGCATACGTCCCTCACTCTGCCTCAGGCCACGTCTCCTTCTGGACTGTCACCCTCCCCCGAAGCTTCTAGAACCTGCCATCTGGCCCAGCTGCTGCTTCAGGCAACAACCTTCCTGCAGGTGTCCCCCAGACAAGGTGGGACCTGACAGTGTCTCTGTGCCGCTGCCAAGCTTCCTGCACGCCTCATCTCTCGATGAGCCACCACCCCCCTTTCTTGCCGTCTGTGTAACCAGCCCCCCGTGCTGGACTCCCTCCGTCCAAAGGCCTAGCATGGGTTCCGTTTTCTGACTGGATGTGGACTATTACACAGCAGTGAACTCCTCGTGAAAACACGAGTGTAAGGGAGGGGGCCCTAAGAGCCCAAAGAGCTGTCATCAGTCAAAAGTGAGTACGAATCCACGGAGAACGGAAGTAGCTCAGACAGCAAGACATTATCAAAGCAAAAGAGCATGGAGACACAGTGAGGTCTGAACTCTCGGGATAGAAATAGTGCTCCCGTCCTCTCACTGATTTCCAACGGACTGATTCAAAGCAACACAGCTTTGTTTGGAAGCAGAATCACCTGCGTCGAGAAATAGCTATAAATGCAATCACCTGACTTCGGTGGTTACACAAACAGCCTCGGGAGGCAGTTCAAACACGAAAAGTTGTGTGTCCCAGTTCCAAAAATCTAGACGCTCTCCAAATGTGCTTTGCGACCCTGACACAGGGTCAGACACATGGACTCTGGCACAGGCAGGTCATGGAGTACGTGGTGAGAAATCGATGACCTCCATTACTCGAATACTTATGGCCTCAGTTTCCCCATCTGCCATAAATGGACAATACGGCATCGAAGCGATGTCGTGACCATTAACTAAGGCATTACACAGTACCCGGCCAGGCCGGCAGAGAGAAAAGGTCTGAGTGCCAGTTCATTTTTGCTGCCTGGGTGTTTCGGACAAAACCCCTTTCTTTGATTTTTTAGTTTTGAAACAGACGCTTATGTTTTGAGGTGTGAGTGTCGGTGACACGGATCTAGACTCAGTACCTGTCCCAAATGCTTCTCGTTGAGGCGGAATAGACAGTCAATCCAAGACTAACATCAATTTAAGCCAGGAAGTGTCGATGTCAAGTAGAATTTAAAAAGCTATCTGAATGATAAGAGATACTCAATTTTTAAAAATGTTTCTCAACTTTGCAACTTGGTACAATAAACTAAGTAAAAAGGAAATGACCAAAACCTCAGTTAGAATATTTAATTACGACTAGTTGAATTATTTATGTTAAGGGTGTCAGCTCATAAGAGTGTTTTAGAAGCTGCTTCTTATAAATTTAGTTATAAAATGTTAAAAGCTCTTCAAAATCTCAGCTTTTCATCTCCTGCCTTCATGCCCCATCCTCAGAGATCAGCCAATAAAGAACCAGCCAATATACACAAACACAGAGAACTCTTCATAATGCAATATCCAATCGTTACTTAATCATCATTAGAATGGTTTAAAGAAAGTTAACATGCTAATAGCATCAATGGTAACAAGCCCCATTTATTTTTCACATTATGTGAATGATTAGCGAGTAGAGCTCTCTGTCTGAATGGGGCTTGATCGTCTCCCTGGGTGAACATCCTGCGAATGCAATCCCCAACTTTGGCACACCTTTCTGCAAGAGTACTGGGGAGTGGGGGGGCGGGAGGGCAGGTGCTAAGGACCAACTGTCCTGCAAGCGAGCGTGGACATGTAAGAAAAAGGGAAGAGAATCTGGAGGGGATCAGAGAAAAGCAAAAGAGGAATTAGCAGGCTTTGATTGGAATCTATGAATCTGAATATCTTTTATACCCAGGAAATGTTTCCAGTGGAAAAGAAAGAAATTTAATAGATCAGTGTCTGAGAGGAGGTTGGATCAAAGGCATCAGGAAAATCTTGGGTTGCCCACACACCCCAAGTTTGGAAATAGAGGATTTAGCAGCTGTCGGGAGGCACAGCTGTCACGAGCTAGGGAGTGGAGTTCCAGTAATGAGGCATTCGGGGGTGTTCCAGGTCCAGCCGGGGTCCCCACCATGCCGACCAGGAACAGGGGGCAGACTGTGTGCACAGTGCACCCTCACGGGGCCCCCGGAGCAAGCTGCTTTGATGAGCGTGGCAGTGAGGCTGTGGGAATAAGCCAGAGTTGCCTTCCCTTGTCCCTCCCATGGGCTGGAAAGTGGCTCAATGGACATCTGGAAGCTTTGCAAATTCCAAAACCACAAGTCTATAATTCCAAAGCCAAAGCCGAGAGAGAAAATGTGGGTTCCAGTAAGAAACATAAGGCAATTGCTACCACGAGCTTGGGCGAGTCACTGAACCCAGAAAACTCAATGCCATAGACACGTCCAACCCACCGGCCCACTATCTGTCTGAACAGCTAGAAAGGCAGAACCAGCATAGACTGAGTCAGGATCTACCAAAACATAAATCACTTCTCAGTATCTCACGAGAAACTTAAAGAGAACAAAAGAGAAAGGAAGCTCCTGGGTAGCTGTTTTCCAGAAACTCCGTAACGACACGCCAACGTTCAACATGGCGGCCAGCAAATGTCTAATGGACAGTAGTAACCACACCACCAAAATACCCATTTAGTTCTTCAAACTTCATTACTGAGATAATCCCAAGGATGTAGTAAAGTTATTAAAAGCTATCACATAACTGAGAGTTTTTTGGAAATTCATGTATTGGGTAAACTGTGGGTAGAGCCTGTAAATTCTGTGGCAACAGTCACTTGAGTGACCCAGAAGCAGCTCTGGTAATGAGGGTCACCCTGCAGAACATGGACACCGGGGAGAGGAAGCTGCAAATTCTCTTCAGTCCAACTACTGATATGATAAGGTGCTAACCAGTAAATGCTCTTCCTCTACCAAATATACACACACTTACAGATACACAAGTATCCTTGCCAAGAGATTTCAAGACCAAGATTATAGCTGAGACTCTTCCAAATGATGTCTCAAACACCAAAATCTGAAAACACAGCCAGATTCTCTGCAGAGACAACGGGTATTTTCTATTCCATATACACAAGCTGAAATTAATGTCATGATTATAAGTTATATTATGGGAAGAACTAACGTTTGCTGAGCAATTTCCAGTGCTCCAGGCACTACAAAATGTTTATATATAGTATCTCACTGAATCCTAACAATAAGTCTCTGAAATAAAGCAATTGTTAAAATCCCTACTGTATCAATAGGCAATGAAAAGTTACGGATCAAAAGTGCATCAGCCAGGCTCGCCCAGCTAGCAGAGACAGAACAGGACTTGAACCCTCTGGTCCTCTCAGGTCCAGCCCAGGGCTCTGGCTGTAAATTTTTTTCCATAAAATTTTTCTTGATAAACATTTTGGGCTCTATGGGACCTTAGAGCATATATAGGTATTTTTTTACTTTCTATTTTGAATAGTGGAAGATTCAGAGGAAGAAATGGACGGGGGGGGGGGGTTCCCATGTCCCCTTCACCCCATCTCCCCCAGTGGTGACACCTTCTGTAATTATATATACTACGATATCACAGCCAGGAAACCAGCTTTGGTGCCATCCACTGGGTTCATTCAGACCTCACCAGTTACACACGCACTTGCCCAGGTGTGTTTGTGGCTCTGGGCCATTTCACCACACAGGTAGCTCTGTGGGTCCACCACCACAATCAACATCTTTAACTGTGCGTCCCACAAAGCTCCCTCCTCGTGATACCCTTTATCACCACACCTGCTCTGTCCCCCTCATCCCTAACCCTCGACAACCACAGACCTGCTCTCTATTTCTGTAATCATGCCATTCCCTATTACAAATAGGGCAGCTGTGAACACTTGTGTGCAAACGTCTGTGTGGAAATCAGTTTTCCTTTCGCTGGGATAAATGCCCAAGAGTGTAACTGCTAGGTTGTATGGAAAGTCCACTTTTGTTTCAAGGGGAGCTGCCAAATTATTTTTCAGAGCAGCTGTACTACTTTGCATACATTCCCACCAGGAGTGTATGAGAGCTTCAGTTTTCCTGCATTCTTTGTCCAGGATTTGGTGTTACCACAGTTTTTTTAATCCATTTTAACAGATCTGTAGCAGTTTCTCATCATGGTTTGAACTGCATTCCTGGCTGGCTAAGGAAGCCGAATATCTTTTCATGCCCATGTCACCCTTATATCTATCCTTTTTTTTTTTTAAGATTTTATTTATTTATTTGACAGACAGAGATCACAGGTAGACAGAGAGGGAGGCAGAGAGAGTGGGGAAGCAGGCTCCCCGCTGAGCAGAGAGCCCGATGCGGGGCTCGATCCCAGGACCCTGGGATCATGACCCGAGCGGAAGGCAGAGGCTTAACCCACTGAGCCGCCCAGGCGCCCCACATCTACCCTCTTTGATGAAATGTCAGTTCCTGTTTTTGTCCATTTTGTAATAGGGTTGTTTGTGAGTTTTGAGGGTGCCCATATTCTAGATACAAATCCTTTACTGGACATGTGATTGGCCCATAAACACTCTCTAACATTTTGAGTTGGTAAGGGCCGAACCGTAAAATCCAGTGCGGGCTTCAATCTTTCAATCCTTCAAAGGATTAAAGGGATTTTCAAGAACTCAGACATGCTTTATGAAAGCAGCAGCAGAGAGCCAGGACCCTGTTTTCACAGAAGAGAAGCTAGAGACGATGTGACACCAGGAATATTGTAGGGTACGAGTGTGAGCCATGGACAGGACACGTAAGAGGGATCTGCCTACAGGGAGGTCCCCTGCAGAGGCTCCTGCTGGTCCTTTCAGGGCCCGGACCTCATCGCTGCGGCTCATGCGCCGCCTTGGGGGCTCTGCGATCTCAGCAGGGCTCCGGGAAGCGCAGGTTCCTATTCGCACAGCTTACATATTTTCATCCCGGTGTCTCTAGAGGAATTAGTGACACACGGTATTTACTCCCAGTCCCTGTGACATTCGTCACAGACGGCCACTTCCAGGAGGAAACCCCGTCTAGGAGGCACTCACTGCCTTATCCTTCGGGGCTAGTAAAACACCAGAAGGATGAAGCAGGGCCGAGGCACCACCGATGCTTGTGAATGTCACGCTAACACCTCACCAACGAGCCTTCTGGGTTTCCTTGCGGGCGGGCGGGCTCACCCCACGCAGCCGGACGGTACAAGCCTTGAGAAGGCGCCGGAGAAGACTGTCCTCCGGGATGGAGCCGGGAGGGCACTTCCCTGGTGTGGGCTGCCCCAGCATGGGCCAGGGGAGGCAGCTCTCAGCCCTGCCCCATGTCAGACAGTCAAGAACTCCAGAACCGAGAGAGGACTCAGGAAAAGGGGCTGCATTTTTTAAATTCTGAATGACACGTAAAGACTTTAGGGAACACCTGTTTAAACCACTTGAAACGAGGAATGTCATCACATTCGGGTCATCTAGCCCGGGAGGCTTTCTTACTTTGCAGCCCCAAAACCGAAGCAACAGAAATGTGGTGGGCAGGGGCATGGGGTGGAGGGGAGAGCAGGCGCCCATCCCCACAAGGCCCTCAAGGCAGCTCCTCGGGCCGCCTGCCTAAGACCTCTCAGCTCACAAGTCACAAACACGGAGACGGTGCACCAAAGCGAACGTGTCTGCCCACCGCACGCTGTACTGTATTTTGAACCGTAAGGACATGGAGACCTTCCTCTGCTCAAAGGCTCGATGATGCGCTACTGTGTGTCTACACCACAGCATCACAAACGCTGAGTGTCCACACCGCAGCATCACAGACACTGTGTGTCTACACAACAGCATCACACTGAGTGTCCACACCACAGCATCACAAACGCTGAGTGTCCACACCAGAGAATCACAAACGCTGAGTGTCCACACCACAGCATCACAAACGCTGTGTGTCTACACCACAGCATCACAAACGCTGTGTGTCCACACCACAGCATCACAGACACTGAGTGTCCACACCACAGCATCACAAACGCTGAGTGTCCACACCACAGCATCACAAACGCTGAGTGTCCACACCGCAGCATCACAGACACTGTGTGTCTACACAACAGCATCACACTGAGTGTCCACACCACAGCATCACAAACGCTGAGTGTCCACCACAGCATCACAAACGCTGAGTGTCCACACCAGAGAATCACAAACGCTGAGTGTCCACACCACAGCATCACAAACGCTGTGTGTCTACACCACAGCATCACAAACGCTGTGTGTCCACACCACAGCATCACAAACACTGTGTCTATACCACAGCATCACAAACACTGTGTCTATATCACAGCATCACAAACACTGTGTGTCCACACCACAGCATCAAAAACACTGAGTGTCCACACCACAGCATCACAAACACTGTGTGTCTACACCACAGCATCACAAACGCTGTGTGTCCACACCACAGCATCACAGACACTGAGTGTCCACACCACAGCATCACAAACGCTGAGTGTCCACACCACAGCATCACAAACACTGAGTGTCCACACCACAGCATCACAAACGCTGTGTGTCTACACCACAGCATCACAAACGCTGTGTGTCCACACCACAGCATCACAGACACTGAGTGTCCACACCACAGCATCACAGACACTGTGTGTCTACACCACAGCATCACACTGAGTGTCCACACCACAGCATCACAAACACTGAGTGTCCACACCACAGCATCACAAACACTGAGTGTCCACACCACAGCATCACAAACACTGTGTGTCTACACCACAGCATCACAAACACTGTGTGTCCACACCGCAGCATCACAAACGCTGTGTGTCCACACCGCAGCATCACAAACGCTGTGTGTCTACACCACAGCATCACAAAGGCTGAGTGTCCACACCACAGCATCACAAATGCTGTGTGTCTATACCACAGCATCACAAACACTGTGTGTCTACACCACAACATCACAAACACTGTGTGTCTACACCACAGCATCACAAACACTGAGTGTCCACACCACAGCATCACAAACACTGAGTGTGCACACCACAGCATCACAAACACTGTGTGTCCACACCACAGCATCACAAACACTGAGTGTGCACACCACACCATCACAAACGCTGAGTGTCCACACCACAGCATCACAAACACTGTGTCTAAACCACAGCATCACAAACACTGAGTGTCCACACCACAGCATCACAAACACTGAGTGTGCACACCACAGCATCACAAACACTGTGTGTCCACACCACAGCATCACAAACACTGAGTGTGCACACCACACCATCACAAACGCTGAGTGTCCACACCACAGCATCACAAACACTGAGTGTCCACACCACAGCATCACAAACACTGTGTGTCTACACCACAGCATCACAAACACTGAGTGTCCACACCACAGCATCACAAACACTGTGTGTCTACACCACAGCATCACAAACACTGAGTGTCCACACCACAGCATCACAAACACTGAGTGTCCACACCACAGCATCACCAACACTGAGTGTCCAGACCACAGCATCACAAACACTGTGTGTCTACACCACAGCATCACACTGAGTGTCCACACCACAGCATCCCAAACACTGAGTGTCCACACCACAGCATCACAAACACTGAGTGTCCACACCACAGCATCACAAACACTGAGTGTCTACACCACAGCATCACACTAAGTGTCCACACCACAGCATCACAAACACTGAGTGTCTACACCGCAGCATCACAGACACTGTGTGTCTACACCAGAGCATCACAGACACTGTGTGTCTACACCAGAGTATCACAGACACCGTGTGTCTACACCACAGCATCACAGACACTGTGTGTCCACACCACAGCATCACAGACACTGTGTGTCCACACCACAGCATCACAGACACTGTGTGTCTACACCACAGCATCACAAACACTGTGTGTCCACACCACAGCATCACACTGAGTGTCCACACCACAGCATCACAAACACTGTGTGTCTACACCACAGCATCACAAACACTGTGTGTCTACACCGCAGCATCACAAACACTGTGTGTGTACACCACAGCATCACACTGAGTGTCCACACCACAGCATCACAGTGTGTCTACACCACAGCATCACACTGAGTGTCCACACCACAGCATCACAAACACTGTGTGTCCACACCACAGCATCACAGATACTGTGTGTCTACACCACAGCATCACAAACACTGAGTGTCCACACCACAGCATCACAAACACTGTGTGTCTACACCACAGCATCAGAAACACTGAGTGTCCACACCACAGCATCACAAACACTGAGTGTCCACACCACAGCATCACAAACACTGAGTGTCCACACCACAGCATCACAAACACTTTGTGTCTACACCACAGCATCACAAACACTGAGTGTCCACACCACAGCATCACAAACACTGAGTGTCTACACCGCAGGACCACAGACACTGTGTGTCTACACCACAGCATCACAAACACTGAGTGTCCACACCACAGCATCACAAACACTGTGTGTCTACACCACAGCATCACAAACACTGAGTGTGCACACCACAGCATCACAAACACAGAGTGTCCACACCACAGCATCACAAACACTGAGTGTCTACACCACAGCATCACACTAAGTGTCCACACCACAGCATCACAAACACTGAGTGTCTACACCGCAGCATCACAGACACTGTGTGTCTACACCAGAGCATCATAGACACTGTGTGTCTACACCAGAGTATCACAGACACTGTGTGTCTACACCACAGCATCACAAACACTGAGTGTCCACACCACAGCATCACAAACACTGTGTGTCTACACCACAGCATCAGAAACACTGAGTGTCCACACCACAGCATCACAAACACTGAGTGTCCACACCACAGCATCACAAACACTGAGTGTGCACACCACAGCATCACAAACACTGTGTGTCCACACCACAGCATCACAAACACTGAGTGTGCACACCACACCATCACAAACGCTGAGTGTCCACACCACAGCATCACAAACACTGTGTCTAAACCACAGCATCACAAACACTGAGTGTCCACACCACAGCATCACAAACACTGAGTGTGCACACCACAGCATCACAAACACTGTGTGTCCACACCACAGCATCACAAACACTGAGTGTGCACACCACACCATCACAAACGCTGAGTGTCCACACCACAGCATCACAAACACTGAGTGTCCACACCACAGCATCACAAACACTGTGTGTCTACACCACAGCATCACAAACACTGAGTGTCCACACCACAGCATCACAAACACTGTGTGTCTACACCACAGCATCACAAACACTGAGTGTCCACACCACAGCATCACAAACACTGAGTGTCCACACCACAGCATCACCAACACTGAGTGTCCAGACCACAGCATCACAAACACTGTGTGTCTACACCACAGCATCACACTGAGTGTCCACACCACAGCATCCCAAACACTGAGTGTCCACACCACAGCATCACAAACACTGAGTGTCCACACCACAGCATCACAAACACTGAGTGTCTACACCACAGCATCACACTAAGTGTCCACACCACAGCATCACAAACACTGAGTGTCTACACCGCAGCATCACAGACACTGTGTGTCTACACCAGAGCATCACAGACACTGTGTGTCTACACCAGAGTATCACAGACACCGTGTGTCTACACCACAGCATCACAGACACTGTGTGTCCACACCACAGCATCACAGACACTGTGTGTCCACACCACAGCATCACAGACACTGTGTGTCTACACCACAGCATCACAAACACTGTGTGTCCACACCACAGCATCACACTGAGTGTCCACACCACAGCATCACAAACACTGTGTGTCTACACCACAGCATCACAAACACTGTGTGTCTACACCGCAGCATCACAAACACTGTGTGTGTACACCACAGCATCACACTGAGTGTCCACACCACAGCATCACAGTGTGTCTACACCACAGCATCACACTGAGTGTCCACACCACAGCATCACAAACACTGTGTGTCCACACCACAGCATCACAGATACTGTGTGTCTACACCACAGCATCACAAACACTGAGTGTCCACACCACAGCATCACAAACACTGTGTGTCTACACCACAGCATCAGAAACACTGAGTGTCCACACCACAGCATCACAAACACTGAGTGTCCACACCACAGCATCACAAACACTGAGTGTCCACACCACAGCATCACAAACACTTTGTGTCTACACCACAGCATCACAAACACTGAGTGTCCACACCACAGCATCACAAACACTGTGTGTCTACACCACAGCATCAGAAACACTGAGTGTCCACACCACAGCATCACAAACACTGAGTGTCCACACCACAGCATCACAAACACTGAGTGTGCACACCACAGCATCACAAACACTGTGTGTCCACACCACAGCATCACAAACACTGAGTGTGCACACCACACCATCACAAACGCTGAGTGTCCACACCACAGCATCACAAACACTGTGTCTAAACCACAGCATCACAAACACTGAGTGTCCACACCACAGCATCACAAACACTGAGTGTGCACACCACAGCATCACAAACACTGTGTGTCCACACCACAGCATCACAAACACTGAGTGTGCACACCACACCATCACAAACGCTGAGTGTCCACACCACAGCATCACAAACACTGAGTGTCCACACCACAGCATCACAAACACTGTGTGTCTACACCACAGCATCACAAACACTGAGTGTCCACACCACAGCATCACAAACACTGTGTGTCTACACCACAGCATCACAAACACTGAGTGTCCACACCACAGCATCACAAACACTGAGTGTCCACACCACAGCATCACCAACACTGAGTGTCCAGACCACAGCATCACAAACACTGTGTGTCTACACCACAGCATCACACTGAGTGTCCACACCACAGCATCCCAAACACTGAGTGTCCACACCACAGCATCACAAACACTGAGTGTCCACACCACAGCATCACAAACACTGAGTGTCTACACCACAGCATCACACTAAGTGTCCACACCACAGCATCACAAACACTGAGTGTCTACACCGCAGCATCACAGACACTGTGTGTCTACACCAGAGCATCACAGACACTGTGTGTCTACACCAGAGTATCACAGACACCGTGTGTCTACACCACAGCATCACAGACACTGTGTGTCCACACCACAGCATCACAGACACTGTGTGTCCACACCACAGCATCACAGACACTGTGTGTCTACACCACAGCATCACAAACACTGTGTGTCCACACCACAGCATCACACTGAGTGTCCACACCACAGCATCACAAACACTGTGTGTCTACACCACAGCATCACAAACACTGTGTGTCTACACCGCAGCATCACAAACACTGTGTGTGTACACCACAGCATCACACTGAGTGTCCACACCACAGCATCACAGTGTGTCTACACCACAGCATCACACTGAGTGTCCACACCACAGCATCACAAACACTGTGTGTCCACACCACAGCATCACAGATACTGTGTGTCTACACCACAGCATCACAAACACTGAGTGTCCACACCACAGCATCACAAACACTGTGTGTCTACACCACAGCATCAGAAACACTGAGTGTCCACACCACAGCATCACAAACACTGAGTGTCCACACCACAGCATCACAAACACTGAGTGTCCACACCACAGCATCACAAACACTTTGTGTCTACACCACAGCATCACAAACACTGAGTGTCCACACCACAGCATCACAAACACTGAGTGTCTACACCGCAGGACCACAGACACTGTGTGTCTACACCACAGCATCACAAACACTGAGTGTCCACACCACAGCATCACAAACACTGTGTGTCTACACCACAGCATCACAAACACTGAGTGTGCACACCACAGCATCACAAACACAGAGTGTCCACACCACAGCATCACAAACACTGAGTGTCTACACCACAGCATCACACTAAGTGTCCACACCACAGCATCACAAACACTGAGTGTCTACACCGCAGCATCACAGACACTGTGTGTCTACACCAGAGCATCATAGACACTGTGTGTCTACACCAGAGTATCACAGACACTGTGTGTCTACACCACAGCATCACAGACACTGTGTGTCCACACCACAGCATCACAGACACTGTGTGTCCACACCACAGCATCACAGACACTGTGTGTCTACACCACAGCATCACAAACACTGTGTGTCCACACCACAGCATCACACTGAGTGTCCACACCACAGCATCACAAACACTGTGTGTCTACACCACAGCATCACAAACACTGTGTGTCTACACCGCAGCATCACAAACACTGTGTGTGTACACCACAGCATCACACTGAGTGTCCACACCACAGCATCACAAACAGTGTGTCTACACCACAGCATCACACTGAGTGTCCACACCACAGCATCACAAACACTGTGTGTCCACACCACAGCATCACAGATACTGTGTGTCTACACCACAGCATCACAAACACTGAGTGTCTACACCGCAGCATCACAGACACTGTGTGTCTACACCGCAGCATCACAGACACTGTGTGTCTACACCACAGCATCACAAACACTGTGTGTCCACACCACAGCATCACAAACACTGTGTCTATACCACAGCATCACAAACACTGTGTGTCCACACCACAGTATCACAAACACTGAGTGTCCACACCACAGCATCACAAACACTGTGTGTCTACACCACAGCATCACAAACACTGTGTGTCCACACCACAGCATCACAAACACTGTGTGTCCACACCGCAGCATCACAGACACTGTGTGTCTACACCACAGCATCACAGACACTGAGTGTCCACACCACAGCATCACAAACACTGTGTGTCTACACCGCAGCATCACAGACACTGTGTGTCCACACCACAGCATCACAAACACTGTGTGTCTACACCGCAGCATCACAGACACTGTGTGTCTACACCACAGCATCACAAAAAGACACGTTTCGCATGATTCCACCCTGGGAGGTGACTAAGAGCATCGAACTCACGGAAACACGAGGAGAAGGCGGTTGCCAGGGCTGCAGGAGGGGAGCGCGAAGCTGCCGCTCCTGAGCGGAGGGGCGAGGAGGAGGAGCTCCGAGCTCCGCTGCCCCGTGCCTGCCCATCACAAGGCTGTGACCTCGTGTTTATCATTCTTACCAGAGTTTAAGAAGTAAAACTAAAAATAATAATAATAAAACAGGCAAACTAAACATTGAATCAGCTGGAAATATTCTTTTTTTTTTTTTAAAGATTTTATTTATTTGAGAGAGCATGGGGCGGGCAGAGGCAGAGGCAGAAGCCGACTCCCCACTCAGCAGGGAGCCCCTGCGGGGCTCGACCCCGCACGCTGGGATCAGGGCTGAGCCGGAGGCAGAGCGCTAACCCACGAGCCCCGCAGGCGCCCCGGGCGCAGGTATTCTTAAAGTACAGCTGAGTCACCGAGAAGACGTCGCGCACATGAGCAGCGTGAACCCCGGACCACAGCGGTCACTGACGGGAGCAGACGGGCGGCGTCTTCAGTCTTGCAGCGGAGGAAGCCCTGAGGACCCCGCTACCCGCTGCCCACGTGGGCAAAGTCCGGAGACCAGGACCCGCTCGTCAGCGCTGCCCCGTGGTGACCACCTCAGTCACGCCCCTGGTTCCCCAGGACACCTGCGTCCTCCACACCGGGATGTCCCAGCCTTGCTTCCGGGAGCGCCTCGCGCCCGACTCAAGGGTGTTTTCTGGGCAGGGAAGCCGGCCCCGTCCCTTCCCGAGCCCCGGCAAGCGAGACGCCGAGACCAGAAGAGGAGAAACCTCGGCGGACAGGAAATGGCCGCAGGGCTCGGGACACCCAACCGGCTCCTTCACTCCCCGCTGCCCCGGCCGGACAGAGGAACCCGGAGGATCTCCCCGCTGGGTCCTCCCTTCCCCGGAGGCCGGCGCGCGCGGACGGCGGCGAGCGAGGACGGCAGCTCGGCCGCCAGGGGACCCGCCCGAAGGCTCCGCGGCCTGGGACCTGCGGCCCGGCCTGGGGGACCCGGCGGCGCAGGGAGGACACCGGACGTCCACCTTCCGGCGACCTGCCTGCGGCCCGGAGGGGAGGGCCCGACCGAGGTCCCTTCGGACTTCTGCGACCCTGCGGGACAGGCCGTGCGGACTCGGCGCTCCCGGGCGCCCCTTTCACCGCGTCGGCGCACGACGCGGGTCCGAGGCTCCCACGCGGCGGCCGGCGGGGCAGAGCGCAGCCGCCCCGCCGCAGGCCTGAGGCGCACGGGCGTCCCCTGGCGCCAGGGCCGCTTCAGGCCACGCGTCCTCACAGCGTCTGGGGCAACCAGACCCGACCCCACACCGGCGACGCCCGCGTTCATGCAGGTGTCGCCGCCGAACCGCGTGACCGCCACACCTCGGCGGTTTGGCGAAGTAAAACTTCCTCGCTCGGGTTTCGGCCAAAACCAACGCGGCTCATCATCGAGTGATGAGGCAGGAACAGGCCGCCTTCCCACCTTCCCGCTCCTGGCTCACCTGGGCAGGAAGCGTCTGGAGGGTTCCAGAGAGTTCTGTCAGCAGGCGCCAGGCTCGGAAGCGGCGCCTGTCAGTTCCCACTAGCATTCGATTGGCTAGAACCTGATCACGTGACCGGACCTAACTGCGGGGGCTGCTGGGAGCTGTAGTCAAATCGCCCGGGAAGAAGGGGAAGTCCAGGAGGTGTCAACATTGACATGCCTTTCCCTAGTAAGAACTTTTTCTGAGACCATTATAGGTATCCTGGCCTTGCTGCGGGAAAATGGACAGAAGTTTCATGAAGCTCTTCTGAAGCCTGGTGTGATGCTCTATGAAATACTTTATTTTCTAAATTTCTTTTATTTCATTCTAATTAGTTAACTGCAGTGTTATGTTAGTTTCAAGAGTACAATGTAGCGATTCAATAATTCCATATATTATCTGGTGCTCATCATGACACGTGCACGTGGGCGGCGGGGTGCGTGTGCAGGTGTTTGGGTTCAAGAGATGACGGGGATTGCATGTAGGACAAGAGGAGTTAGAGAGAAGGGAGTTGGGGGAAATTGGAAGGGGAGGTGAACCATGAGAGACTATGGACTCTGAAAAACAATCTGAGGGGTTTGAAGGGGCGGGGGTGGGGGGGGGGTGGGGGGTGGGAGGTTGGGGGAACCAGGTGGTGGGTATTGGGGAGGGCACGGATTGCATGGAGCACTGGGTGTGGTGCAAAAACAAGGAATACTGTTACGCTGAAAAAAAAAGATGATGGGGATTAAGGAAATGCTTAATCTTAGAGGTTGGAGGTATCCACCAGTAAACACACCATTTTAATTGTATAGTGCTTTAGAAAGTTCAAAATGATTTCTCAAACATTCCTTCATAGATCTTCTCTTCACTTCTAGCAGTGTCTACAAATCTCGTTCAGACAAAGAATCATTGACTGCGCATTTTCCCAGGCTCTGGTCTGGGCAAGAGGGATGCTTACCAGACACAAGATGCCCTACCTGCAGCATGCCTGCATCCTTGAGGGGCCGTAGATTGTATTCACAAGTAAAATGCAAATCAACAATGTGCAAGATAGTTTCAGATGCTGCTAAGACCCCAAAAAACAAAAACAGGGTAGTGAGATGGAGAGGAGGCTGCATGGGGACAGGTGTTGAAAATGTACCTGAGATTTGTGTTATTCAGGTGCAGTAAGATGACAGGTGGGTTGTTTATTACTCACAGCTCCCAAAAGAAGAGGGCCTGCTGTGCCCGGCAAGGCCCCACCGGGATGCACCAGGGCCGAGACAGGTGCAGCCAGAGGAGAGCATGGCAGCAGGCTTTATCCTGGGTTTCACAGGAAGGAATGGGTAAGGCAGAGTAGACAAGCTGAACAAGTGTAGGACTGGATGGTGTAACTAATTCTGGGTATAGGGAACCCCAGTCATCTGACACCTAGCCAGGGGGGCGTGGGACAGTGGGAATGTGAGCCTGCGACATGACAGATAAAGAAGTGGTTGGGGTTGTGGGCCTGGTGCGTGCTCACAAGCAAGTTGTTTACTTTCTCTAGGAATTAGCTAGCCCTGGGAGGGATAGTCTCTCCAGGATTAACAAGTCCCCAAGATATCAAAGCATCATAAAGTACAGAAAATAAGAAACATAATTCATACAATGGGACAGTAGGCACCTACATTTGGAGTGGAGGCCCAGCAGAGTCCTCCATGTTGATAATGAAGAGGAGAGCAGAATACCAAAGAGGTGACCGCCAACCACACAAAGATGGGGAGGGGGCACACCAGGCAGAGGCAGGAACAAGGTCAGCCCCATCTCAGTGTGCCTGGAGTGGCAAGTATGGACAGGGCAGCAGGGGATGGAGCCAGACTGGCAGGGCTCTGGAGGCCATGGCCGCTGGATTTTATTCTAACTGCAACAGGAGGGCATTAGAGGGGTGTACAGGGAGCAATGTGGCTGATTTGCATTTTTAAAAGGTCACCCTGACTGCAGGAGGAGAATGGATTGAATGTGGACACTCGTGGGAAGCAGTAAGATCAGGTAGGAGGCAGTGTGCTACAGCATCACTTGGGAGATACAAAGAGCCATCCCCTGCTTTGTTATCTAATCCTGAGACCTTGTCCTACCAACACTTTACATAACTTAGCTCCAACATGGCCTTCAGCAAAAACATTATTCATTGATCACTTTTCCCCATAAATCTAAACATTTCCAGTTCTCAAAGTGATCCTCACTTTTCTTGCCCATTTGCTACTGCTGACACAAAAGATCCCAGGAAATTCAGTCATTTAGCTAAAAACTACCTATGCATTGTCCAGTATATATGCCCAAGTATGGCAAATATGGAAAATGCAAGTAAAGTGTAGTTTAACCTTGGCCAGACCAGACTAGGAGATCACTGAGTTTCCATCCAGCTTGCAAACACTGTAGTAATCCTCCATAATTCACTCTGCGGGTGGTCAGTGCGTGCCCTCCAATGCACAAGGAAGGACAGTCTACGGGACTGATTCTCATTTGCCTGGGAGAACCAAGGGTCAGTTTGTTATCTGGTCGAGAGAAGCAAGTTTCCTGCCCACAAAATCCACTGCTATCGTGGTGGTGGTGGGGATGGGGTGCAGGGGGGCAGGTAGTGGAGAGCCAAGGGGCAGAGGGAGAGCATCCTTGTCCGACCGTGCCATTCTGTGGACCACCCTCACCGTTGCCCAAGCTCTGGCCCAGCCATGTATGCTCAGCGCCCAGGTGGACGCCTGTCTCCCCAGCCAGCCTCTCTTGGAAGCCTGGGCTCTCAGATCAGCCATTTGCATCACTTAACATCCTCCACTGTCTGTCCCCTTGGGGCCTGGGAAACGTCTGTGGGTTCAGAATAAAACATGTGAACCATTTCCAGACAGGCAAACACTCCAATCCAAATCAATGAGCTGGTCATCGTCAGAAAAGTCCAGAGCACTTGGCGGGGGGCGGTGGCAGGGTACAGCTTAACAGCTGGTGTAAACAAATGGGTTTTGATATGCATTGACCCGGGGTCAGGACACCAGTTGAGGGGACTGCTTGTGTCACAGAATTACAGGTGGCATTAATGGGACAAGCCCCAGTGATGGCACTATTGACTGCGGGCTTTGTGCTCTTCAGGCTTGCCTTGCCTATTCTCCCCAAAGGCCTTGAGAGGAAGGCCTACAGCCAGTAGTCTTGGTCCCTAAAAGCTTCAGAGAAACCCTCTTTAATAGATCTGCTGCTGTATAGCTGTATGTACCTGCACTATGGGTGTCCTGTACTTAAAAGACACAGAGCATGCTGGAGGGGAGGGGGGGTAGGAGAGATGGGGTGGCGGGGTGAGGGACATCAGGGAGGATATGTGCTATGGGGAGTGTTGTGAATTGTGTAAGACTGATGAACCACAGACCTCTACTCCTGAAACAAATAATACCTTATATGTTAATTAAAAAAATTAAAAAGACACAGAGCAGACTCCTGCAGGCAGGAAGGTGAGCCACCATGCCTCCTCTCAGTGGCGGGCTGTGTACTTGTACACACTCCACTCGCTCTTGACCTGCTTCAGATCAAGCCTAGCACCCACCTCATAGGTGCTGATTCAGACTCAGGGGAAGCAGATGAAAGTCTCAGAGAAATAGCTCTGGGAGGACCAGTAACACAAAGGAGCTTGACAAGTATTTGGTGCAGAGCTAGTCATTCTCTGCCTCCCTATTTCCTGGAAGTGTCACGGAGCCATCTGATTGAACTTTTGCCCAGCTTCTCCTCGGCATTTGCACATTTCTTGTAAACCAGCAAAAAATTAATATTCATTGAGAAGCTATTACATGTTAAGCATCATTTCTGGTCTTTCTACATTCTTACTTGATCCCTCAAACAACCCTGTGCTGTAGGTACTCTATTTCCCGTGGAAACACACACCACACACACAAACACACACACACATACGTAAGTTAGTGAGGGCCCGCAGCTGGTGTGGTGGGACAAGACTCCACCTCAGAGCCATCTCTAAATCTCATATTCTTTTTTTAAAAGATTTTATTTATTTGACAGAGAGAGAGAAATCAAAAGTAGGCAGAGAGGCAGGTGGGGGGGAGGGTCATAAGCAGGCTCCCTGCTGAGCAGCGAGGCCGATGCGGGACTTGATCCCAGGACCCTGAGATCATGACCTGAGTCGAAGGCAGAGGCTTAACCCACTGAGCCATCCAGGTGTCCCTAAACCTCATATTCTGTTCATTGTGTGACATTAAACCGCATATTCTAGTCATTGTGTGACTATCTCCCAACCCACTGCTGACCTTCGTCCTGAATTTGGCTCAGAGCATGGATTCATCCACCCCTTCCAGGGTCCTCTCCCCTAGGTCTACAGCACGCTTTTGCTTTTGGCCTAATTAAGAGAGAACTGTTAGACACGTTGATGGTTATATCTGATGTTCTTTTATGAAAGATGGGACATCTTGCATGCAGCAGTGACATGCCACAGCTGTGAGTCTGCAGAACCACAGAAAAACAGTGGTCACACAAGCAATGCCTTCTCGTGGATCCCCAGGCTCCCTGGGATGTGATATGGTCCAAGAGTGGAGTCTTCCCTATAGCCCATTAGCCTCATGGGCAAGGATGTTCCTGAATGGCATCCATGGGGACAGAGTCAAAATTTCAACTTTGGAAGTAGAAGTATCGTTTTTGGGAAATCTGCATGCAATTCCAACACGTAAAACCGGGAGACCAACTTCCACCATGTCTATTCCTTCACAGCTGTAGGAAGCCAATATGTACTATATTTGAGTGGCCGTTTCCCGCTTTCTCAGTTGTTGAGGATTAGTATCTGCATTTACAAACTGGCTAGCATGTGCGTCAAGAAGATACAGGAATTTGAACCCTGCTGACACCTGTATTATCAGAGTGGCTATTCCACGCAAACATTTTGCTTTCCCGTGCGTAGAGTCAGAATATGTTCTGAGAGAACCTCTAACCCAAATCCCTCATTTCTAGAGATGAGGGAATACAATTACAGACAATCATGAAGTGAAATAAAAGTCGAAGTCAGGTATTATTTACAACTCATGAGGAAATTCTTCTGTCTTCAAGAGAGGAACAGCATTCCACGGCTGGCTGGCTGCAGTTTTCACAGCCCTTCTGAGGGGCGGAGAGAGGAAGTTGTGCACATGGTAAGGGTAAGTTCGTTCTGAATTTTCATCCAGTGTGAAAGAAAAATAGAACTTTGCCTTGAAAGTGATTTATAAATCAACAAGTAGAAGGAATCAAAAACACGTCTATAGCAACACAGCTCTGTGTCCATATTGCAAAAATTACCTTTGATTTTTTTAATTACTAAAGTTAGAAGAAATACTGTATACTATATATATTATATTCATTTATTTACTTGCTTTGCCAGTTCCAAAAGGGAATATTTTAAGTAGCCAGTAGCATGTCTTGATTTTGACTCTTGTTTGTCTGGATCCCACAAAGTAGTTCCTTCCCAGTTTCTGGAAGAGGCAGCTCATGTTCCCCATCCTTAAAAATACAGCCAGGTCACTGCCTGGAAGGAGGAGATGTCCATGAACTTCTGGCAGTGGGCTCTTTTAGAACTTACATTTTCGAATCTTAATGGTGAAACAGCGTCTCTTCTCTGCCGGTCTCTGTACCGTCTTCAATGGCCAGGGGCCATTCTTACATCTTTTGGCATCTCTGGTGCCTGGCACACTGTCTGGCCACAATCCTCCACATTCCACCTCTGTCCAGTACTCAGAAGCCATCTACCTGTCCTGAACCCAGGACCTGGGCAGAAGCGCAACATCCCACTAAGAGATGGGGTTAGAGAGGGAGGGAATCTAATTCTCTAGAGAGTTCCGAAACGGCTTATTTCCTGCCTCTTCTGTCTAGAAAGTTAGTTTTGGTTCAGAGTGACAAGCTGGACAGAATAAAGAGCGAAATGCATGACTGAGCGGTTGCCAAGCGTACTGTTACCACGGCCGCTTGGTGGAGTCCCTGAGCTTCCTGGTGAACAGTTGCTAATGGAACATTGTTATATTGCTGAAAAATCCTCTAATTACAATAATTTAATACACTCTGCTAAATGAAACCATGTTGGAGTCATATCAGCCTCCAGCAGAGCTGTCTTCTGCAGAGAAAGCCACTAGCAATTTGAGCGGTTTGCTTTCATTCGGTTTGTATTGGGGGCAGATACACCTTTTAAGACATTATTTCTCCTTAAAATGAGGCTTTCAAAAATGTGCTTCCCAACCACTAATTTTTTTTTAGTGAACACAGAAATTATTCATCTTAAACTTCCTCCTCACAGCCTTCTCCTAACTCTGAGACGAGGGAAGAGGTGAGAAGAGGGGTCTTCTTTGTATGGCATTTTCCAGAGAAACCTCCTCCCCAGCCCCCTGTACCAGCAACTGGTGGTCTGTGAAGCAGGTATAATAGCACCTGTCCAAGGGCTTCCTGCCTCTTGTTCCCCCAGCCCCCGAATTCTATGCTTTAGGAAGAGTTGACCTGGATGCCAAGGTTTTGGGGGTGACCTCATCTTGGAGCAATGGAAGAGCGTGTAGGGGATGGAATTCCTCCACTGAGTGCCTTCTGAAAACAGACTGGTTCTGGCTACAGTCCTCCTCATCCAGGGAGCTCACTCGGGCTCCTCAGAGTGGGTTCCCTGCTGTGTCTTTTCTTAGTCCAGAGTCTCATCTGCCAACTGAAGCCCTTTGAGTGTTTTCTTCTGTATCTGTCATCCACGGTATCAGGGCATGAGTAGAACATCAAAGCCGTCAATGGCCATGAGTCAGTGAAAAATCCCTCTCGGTTGCCACAGAGAGACCTGGGATGGAAACAGTTCCCATTTTCAAGCTGAGACGCAGGTTTCGGTATTGACTTGACCAACCTTGGAGCCGGCAGCGGGTGACTCCAAAGCACTCGTGAGTTGACCTTCCACTGCGACCTGTCCCCACACGCCCTCAGAACTTGAACGCTGTCCTGGAAAAGTAGGAAGGAAGAAGCCCACATTGATATGCAATTTCTATCACCCTGATGGAATGGTGCTTCAAATCAGAGGTTAAACTTTGAAAAACAAGTTACATTTCGTCACCTGATTTGGAAATAAAAATGTGAACCCAGAATACGTGGAAGCTTCTCTAGAAGGTGCAGGAAAGCTTGATAGTCATGACCTGGTAAAAAGCTCTACTAGTAGAACCAGGTCCCCTGGAAACAGTGGCTATAACCCAAGATGGACAGCCAGACTCTCCAACATCATGGCTGGTTTGTACAATTAAGTGACAGAGCTGACAGGGCTTCAGGGTGTGTCTGAGCAGATGGAACAACGGGATTCAGAGCTCAACGTGATGGTTCATTTTCTGCATCAGCGTAGCTAGACTATAGCAGTGCCCAGTTGCTTGGCCAAACATTAGTCTGTATGTTGCCAAGAGGGTATTCTGTACATGTGATTGACATCTACAATCCATTGACTTTAATTACCCTCCATAATGTGGGTAATTGTCCAATCAGTTGATAGCTTTAATAGCAAAAACTGATGACCGCTGGAAAAAAAGGAATTCTATCTCAAGACTGTAACACAGACATCCTACCTGAGTTTTTAGCCTGCTAACCCGCCTTTCAGATTGCAGGCTTGCCATCTCCCATAATCACATGAACCAACTGCTTCAAAACTTACGAATAATACATTTTTAACTCGCCAGTATTTTACAACAAAGCAGCAATTCCTTAAAACCTCTCTCTCTCTCTCTCTCTATATATATATATATATATATGAGCACAGAGATATACCCTATTTGTTCTTTTTCACCAGATAATCCTGAATGATAAACCCAGAAGACACCATAGAGACCAATACTCAGATCAGAGGGTGGAACAGAAATGACGAGGAATCTCAGAAACCCTCATGGATGCTGGCATATTGTGAGCACAGCATTAACTTCCCCTGCTCCAGACATGGTCCAGAGGCAGTGGAGACTCTGGCTGCAGAGGGCCGTTGAGGGTGGTGTTAGGAATGAGTCTTTAGCTCTCTTTCTGGACTGATGACACAGAATACCAAAACAAATTAATGCTTGCCCTCAAACAGGATATAATCCTGTTGAAAAGAAAAGGGGAGCCCAGAAACTGGGGTGACTGCCAGGATAAGGGCTTAAATACAAATTAAGTTCAGATATTTTCAAAGTCTGGGTTCTGAGACTTATATTTACTATACATATCTATGGTTTTCAACCACAAACTGTATTTCCCAATGTAAGTATAATCCAATTCCCCGTACACACTCTATTTGTTGCCGTTGATAGCAACAAACTCCAAGGGTAGCTTAATAGAGACACTGCATAATGACCAAAGGAACAGATCCCCCCTACAGGAACGCCCTTGCTCCCCAGCCAGGCATAGTCACATCTCTTGCTCTAATTCTGGCCTCTCACTTTTCTGACAGTATAGTCTGAATTCTTGAACTTGTATCACTCAGTGTGCTAGCTGGCATTGTGGTCTGACCTCCCACATTCTCCAACCGGTGTTCCTGGAGCCACAGTGCCTCAGGCTGCCTTAGCAGAAACTCTTTGAACTTGATCTTTGGACAAGTTGACTTCTAGCATCTACCAGCCCGACCTCATGCCATCTGTCAACCCCACCCTGGTCCCTGTCCTGCAGGACACAGACAGACAAGACTTTGTAAAGTAAGCTCCTGCCCACAGATATACAAAGAACAGGTGGAAGGACCCAAGACTGAAGAAAGGAAAGTAAAAGATGGGATTTCCACATTTCACATCAAGCTAGATGAACATATCATCGTTGCTAAGGTACCAACTTAGATATTTATTCAGAGATAGTGAAAGAAATAATTTTCAGTTTCAAGGCAATGGAGAGAGTTGATATGAATAATACATTTTTGTCTGTGCCAATATTTTAAAACAAAGCAGCAGTATCTTATTTGCTCAAATCTGTCTGTGTTTTATATTACATTTGAGCATGAGTGTTTTAGCAGAAGTTCATTTGAAATGTGAAATTGTTTATGCTGCTGATGCAAATTCAAAATAATCTGCCATCTATAGATTTGCCATTGTAATGGATTTTTAAACACATTTGTTATCACAGAATCACTGCAGAGAAGAGAGACCAGAGAAGAGAGTCGCACAAGTATGCTTCTCTTCATGACATTTCCCAAGGAGATTTCTCTCGCAGGGACTGAAGGTCTACAAGCAGTTCCAATCCCCTGAAGAGACCAGGCTCAGACAAAGGAAAGAGAGACTCTAGCTCAAAGCCAAACACTCATTTGCTTCACCTCTGCTTCAAAGGTTTCCCAGACAACACTTAAATGAAAAGGAAACATACCAGGAGCAGGAGCCCGGGAACAAATCTAGAATTCTAAGTGGTTAAATCCCAGTGGTGTTTCCAAACCACTCTTCAGAATGGTCACGTGTCCCACATTGTGTCCAAGGATCTCAGGGAACTCTGTACCAGTGGTTGGGAGAAAAGTCCTATGGACATTCAGGGTCTGGTCATCTTGCCACACAAGTGAAGTTTTATGTGTCCAACAGTCTGGTGCAAATCAAAATATACCCTCCTCTGTAAAGGACAGGTCGTGGCACCTTGTATCTATCACATGCCACGAGAAGGCGGCATGGTGCTCGGTATGCTTCTTCCGCGGCCCCCTAGTTCCGCTGCTGTTTGGGTAGAACCATGTTCTGACGTCTGACATAGGCTATTTCCAAAGTCCAGCTTGAAGTGTGTTCTAGAGCAGAGGTTTCTGCCACAAACCCAGTTGCCCTCCCCACTGAGCCACGTGCCTTGCATATCCAAGTCACAGGGAGCACCAAAAGCTGACAAATCTCCGGCAAACCCCACTCAGAGAGTCTCGGCACAGACCCCTAGTGAGCCAGAGTAAGACTATGTATCCTCCTGAGTAAAAGTTCCCGATTTGCAAAGCAATGCCCAGCTTTTAGCAGAGACTGTGTGCTTGAGCATTACCGGGGCACTCCAGAATAGGTGTCGCCAGTCATGGGAACCTGTGTGGTGCCATAGAGGCTGAGTCTCTGCAGCCTGCCTCCCTCAGCATATGAGTGGCCCCAGGAAAAGTGACATAGTAAGGCACTTCTCTGCAGCGTGGGCAGGACCTATGGGGGCTGACTGGGGGAGTCCACTCACTGACTACACTCCCCACAGCTGGGCAAAATGTTCTTTTTTGAAGGGGGATCTGGGCGAGAATCTCCATGCGTAGAATTGTCCCTCTGATGAGGTGATTCCTTTATCATTAGGAAGTGTTCTTGCCTTTGATAATACTCCACGCCCCAAAGTCTAATTTGTCTGGTATTCACGTCGCCATTGCGGCCATGTTAGTCTGCTTTGGCTGACATGACAAAATACCATAAGACTGAGTGTCTTCAACCATAGAAACCTATTTTCTCACATTCCAGAGGCTGAAAGTCCCAGATCAATATGCTAGCAGGGTTGGTCTCTGGTGAGAACTCTCCCCGTGGCTTGTACACTGCCACCATCTTGCTGTGTCCTTACGTGGCCTTTCCTCAGTGCATGTCTGGAGATAGGGTCCTGGGGTCTCTTCATCTTTTTATAAGAACGCAAGTCCTAGAGAATTAGGGTCCCATCCTTGTGACCTCCCTTAACCTTAATTACCTCCTTAAAGGCCCCACCTCCAAACGCAGTCACACTGGGGATGGGGCTTCAACATACAAATTTGAAGGGAACACAATTTGGTCCACAATACCAGCTTCCGTATGATTAATATTTGCATGATATATCCACCTTTGTCTTTTTACTTTTAACCAATCTTTTTTTCATATTTAAAATGGATCTATTTTTAACTTTTTGAGGAACCTCCACACTGTTTTCCAGAGTGGCTGCACCACTTGCATTCCCACCAACAGAGTAAGAGTGTTCCCCTTTCTCCACATCCTCGCCAACACATGTTGTTTCCTGGCTTATTAATTTTTGCCATTCTAACTGGTGTAAGGTAGTATCTCAGTGCGGCTTTGATTTGAATTTCCCTAATGGCTAATGATGTTTAACATTTTTCATGTGTCTGTTAGCCATTTGCATGTCTTCTTTGGAAAAGTGTCTGTTCATGTCTTCTGCCCATTTTTTGCCAGTATGAAGGTTCCTCAAAAAGTTAAAAATAGAGCTACCCTATGACCCAGAAATTGCATTACTGAGTATTTACCCCAAATATACAGATGTAGTGAAAAGAAGGGGCACATGCACCCCACTGTTCATAGCAGCAAGGGCCACAATCGCCAAACTGTAGAAAGAGCCAAGATGCCCTTCAACAGATGAATGGATAAAGAAGATATGGTCCATATATACAATGGAGTATTATGCCTCCATCAGAAAGGATGAATACCCAACTTTTGTATCAACATGGACAGGACTGGAGGAGATTATGCTGAGTGAAATAAGTCAAACAGAGAAAGTCAATTATCATATGGTGTCACTTATTTGTGGAACATAAGGAATAGCATGGAGGACATTAGAAGGAATGGAAAAATGAAGGGGGAAGATCAGAGTGGGAGATGAACCATGAGAGACTATGGACTCCGGGAAACAATCTGAGGGTTTTAGAGGGGAGGAGGGATGGGAGATGGGTGAGCCTGGGGGTGGGTACTAAGGAGGGCACGGATCGCATGGAGCATGGGTGTGTGCATAAACAATGAATCATGGAACACTGCATGGTGACTAACATAACATAATTTAAAAAAAAGAAAAAGAAATAAAATAAAACAAAATGGATCTCTCAGAAATGGCATTTACACAGTCTTGCTGTTCTTCTTAGTGTATAAGCTGCCTTTTAATTGGAGAATTTCGTGTCTTTCTATTTCATGCAATTGTTGCTTCGGTTGGAAGAAGTCTCCTGTTGCTGTGTGCTTTCTATTGGCCTCACCCGTTGTTTCCTTTTTCCCACATTCCTTCCTTCCACTAGGCTTATTAGCTGGGTTTGTTTTTTGTTGTTCTTTTTTTTTTTTTTTAGTACTCCTAAATCCATGTAATTACCTTTATTTATTTATTTATTTTTTTAGGTTCTTCAGAGATTTCCCAACTTGGCACAGGGGGCCAGGGCTTCAGGCTACAGGCCAGCCCAGAGAGAGGGGGTGACCCAGGGCAAGGTGACTACACAGCTGACCATGCCACAGGGCAGACAGGAGCCACCTGTCAGAGCAACGACACAACCCGGGAGACGCGTCCTTGAGTCTCGGGAGGGATCTGTGCAGCACACGTATGGAATGTTGTGGGTGCAATCTTGGTTGCTTTAAACTATTTGTTGTCTTTTGAGAATATTGAGCTTTGTTTCACCGGGTAATTAGTTTACTTGAAAATCATCCTGGTCCTTTTGAAGCTCTGAGTCCATGGAGACTGGTGAACGCACTGGTTAGCACAGGACAGCCCCTCCCCCCAGCAAGGAATAATCAGTCCCAAAATGTCAGTAGAGCCAAGGCTGAGAAACTCTGGCCAGCAGTGGGCTTTATGCCGTGGCTAATTAAGTGCTCCTCCCAAACCGTGGCCTTCTTGGGGTGTCAACTGGGTACCCTCAGTGCTCAGCATGGCCCATCCACTCTGACTGGTCAGAACTGCGGTGTCTCCCAGGCCTGTGAGAAGGCCAGTGTGCCATGGAGCTCACAGGTCACTGGGAGTTGGCTTCGCTCAACAGTGTGGACTCTGGCCCCAGGAAAATTGTCACGGCCGGCACGACAAATCGACCAGGAAATGTGAGGGTAAGAGGATGGTGAAAAGAAATTAAGAGACAAAGAGATGGGGGCAGGAGGAGCACTGAGGATGATGTCCAACAGGGCTGATTTTATTCCACATCTTACAAGCATTTATAAGGCAGACCACAGTAGAAGGAGTAATAACACATCAGTATCTAGTCAGATGACCGCAAGTTCCTATAACAAGTTTACATCAACTACAAGCAAATCTCGTGATGCCAGGTAGTCACGGCTAATGCCTTTAGCAAGATAATCAACCAGGGGGGCGCCTGGGTGGCTCAGTGGGTTAAAGCCTCTGTCTTCGGCTCAGGTCATGGTCACAGGGTCCTGGGATCGAGTCCCACATCAGGCTCTCTGCTCAGCTGGGAGCCTGCTTCTCTCTCTCTCTCTCTGCCTGCCTCTCTGCCTACTTGTGATCTCTGTCAAATAAATAAATAAAACTTTAAAAAAAAAAAAAGATAATCAACCAGGGAGTGGGTTATGGGAAGTACAGGAACAACAAGGACCAACTAAGAATTCATGACCCTGACCACATTCTTCTCTTCTGTAGGGAGAGTGTGTGGGAAGTCACGTAGGTGAGCGCACGACACATAGCACAGACCCTTTCTCAGTGTTACTCAACCTTTCCTGTCTATAACCCTTTATTAAGGTATTTGGACTTAAAGGGAGACACAAGTCAGGGCCTGGTTTGATCCTCATCTCCAACCATGCCATGGCCTCCAACATCTCCCCCTTTTTTTTAACATCTCCCCCTTTTTTTTTTAAATAAATCAAGCATATGAATCTGTGCCTGAGCATGCAATCGTTGTTGTCCTGTACGAAACAAGGAAACTCCCCATCCTACAATCAATATAGCCAAGACAATGAATATAATGATAAAAATCCAAAAGGAATATTTCATTATATTTCCAGGATTAAATCCGTGCAACCCATCTAAAATCTGAGAAACTATAGTAGCAGGATTTTGTACATCTAGTTGTGAATGTCCTATATTAGCAATTTCCTTTTGTAACTCTGCAAGATCTAGACGCACATTACTATGAAACCATATTCCTTGCAAATGATGTTTAACAGCATCCCAAGAATAGTTCAAGGCTTTTAAGGGAGTGACACAAATATGTTGAAATCCTCCATGACATATTAAAGACATTTGAGTTCTTAACACCGATAATTGCCCATCCCCCCCGAAATTCTACTGCTTCTTCCAGTCCTTCCAACTGGCTTAAATTTTTTGGTCTATATGCTCCTGAGTAGCCAAGGCATGAGAGATATTTTGGGCTAGAGAATTCACATGTGTGGCAGTTTGTACAGATTGCGAAAGAGCTATAGTAGAAACAGTAGTTGTAGCAATTAGAGAGATTAATATAGTTATCCCAATGATAAGTAACCCTATGAAGCGCTTAACTCTTTTCACCTGTGCCTGTAATTCTAACGCTAACTGATACCCATAATTGGCATACCAGGGATCCTCTACTTCCACCGGGGGGAGTACATACGGAGGTTGCATTACTAAAAATATCATAATGGGGCGTCCTTTTAGAACAGAAGAAGAAATAGGTATACAATTATTTAATACACATTCATTACACTCTATGTGATACGTGAGGTATTCTCCTTTTGGCCCCTTAAACACCGAAGGTGAAATTGTACTGGGGCCCACAATTAATAAAAAAGGGCGGGGAACACAAGCTTTCACGGAAAATTCCTCCTGAGCAGCTCCATCCAGAGTGTTGTCTCCTTTTTTTCTTCCTAAGACAGTGAGTTTTCTGGGTTTCCCTCCCATCGTGAATGATGTCGCAGACAAAGGGAGGGGGATCTTTCAGATGCTGTCCTGCTCGCGTCCCTCGAGGGAACTTAGGAGCGTCTTAGCCAAGGTCTGTCCATATAAACCGTGGACCAGGCTACTCCGTGGAGTAGATGACCGTTATGCCATGTGACGCCCCGCGAGACTCAGGGTGCAGCCCACTCAGACTCCGTAGCCAAAGCGGTGGAGCCATACAGACGCATTCACACAGTCAGGCACTCTTCAGATTCAAACAGGTTGGACGCCCTCCCCTTTGGGTATCCCTGGTTAATGGGAGGTGATCAGTCTCCCCTTCCATTCTTTACGAATGGGTCTAGCTCAGACACTGGCCCCAGGGCTGTTACAACAGAATTCAGTTAAGCACAGAAGATGTTTACCAACAGATATCAAAAGCACAAACCTAGTTCCAGTGACCAGCGCTCAAGCATTTTATCCCATTTGATTTAAAGTTTCAGGTTAGCAAAGACTTTGAAAGCTACTTTAACAATTACCCACTAAAACTTTGAGACAGACAATTAATCATCAGTTTAGTCATCTCTTTGTTAACAGATTTTAACACAGATTTTAACAGATTTTAACAAATAACACGAGCTTATTTGACTTTAAGTAAAAACTCTGAAGTTTCACATTTACTACTGTTAACTCAAAAGACATGTTTACTCTAATTAACCCAACAAACTTAACTTAGTTCAAATACTGATTTACTTTCCACCTGGTTCCACTCCGTTTCGAATGTTTACCTGAGACCTGGGTGGGAAGATCTGGAGTGGGGGTGTTAGGTCCGGGGGCGCTCTTCTTGTTAGAATCATGAGAAGCTACAGAGGTTAATTCTATAGAATGTTGCGGATCTAAAGCCTCTTGAATATCTTCCCAAACTTTCATGGTTCCTTCAGGGCAAGTACATGGTCCTCTAATTCTCAATTGATTTTTAATCTCTTGCCCTACTTTCTGCCAAATTTGTAAATTTACCGTTCCTCCTTTAGGGAACCAAGGACAAAGATCAGACACCACACCAAAAAAACTGCTGTAAGGCCTACTTTGAGTGCTTAGACCCCTTCTGCTGTAAAAGGGCCTGCAATGCCATAACAAAAAGATCCTCCTGTTCCATAGACTGTGTTTGCCCCATGTTATTTTACTCCTGCTGTCGCCCATCAACCTGGGCTCCTCTTACCTGAATCTTGATAACCACTCACCTGTACTTGCGCGCTCCCTTGAAATGTGCTCACGGTCCCTGTTCGGGCGCCACTTGTCGCGGCTGGTGCGACAAATCGACCAGGAAACGTGAGGGTAAGAGGATGGTGAAAAGAAATTAAGAGACAAAGAGATGGGGGCAGGAGGAGCACTGAGGAGGATGTCCAACAGGGCTGATTTTATTCCACATCTTACAAGCATTTATAAGGCAGACCACAGTAGAAGGAGTAATATAACACATCAGTATCTAGTCAGATGACCGCAAGTTCCTATAACAAGTTTACATCAACTACAAGCAAATCTCGTGATGCCAGGTAGTCACGGCTAATGCCTTTAGCAAGATAATCAACCAGGGAGTGGGTTATGGGAAGTACAGGAACAACAAGGACCAACTAAGAATTCATGACCCTGACCACATTCTTCTCTTCTGTAGGGAGAGTGTGTGGGAAGTCACGTAGGTGAGCGCACGACACATAGCACAGACCCTTTCTCAGTGTTACTCAACCTTTCCTGTCTGTAACCCTTTATTAAGGTATTTGGACTTAAAGGGAGACACAAGTCAGGGCCTGGTTTGGTCCTTGTCTCCAAACATGCCATGGCCTCCCACAGAAAATGCAGCTTGGATTCAGACAGGTGACTCTTTGCAGATTCCCAGAGGTCTCCTTCTAAACAGGTGTATCCTCGCCCGCACCTCACCTTGCCAAACCCCTCTCCAGCAGCCCCAAACCCCCAACCTGTCTCAGGTCAGTAAGCATGATGTGCTCTCTGCCTTCCCCTCCCTACGTCATGGTCCAGACGCCCACCAGGCAGAAAGCCAGGCGATTGCAAAGCTCACCTTGGCTTTTCCTTTTCTCTTAGGTCACAAGCCCATGCTGTCTATTGTCACAACTGGAAACACTCATTTAATACATTGTGTCCAGCTTCACAGCAGGCAGGAAAGTTTAGTCCGGTCCCTGAGACTTCAGCACGACCAGAAGCCACGTCTCCCAAGTCAGGTTTGGTGAATCTCCTTCTTCTTTCCATCTCTCGCTTCCCCACCGCACACTTCCCCTTCACCCAACTGCGGGTTTATCAGTGTGTATGTGTGTGCATGTGTGTGTGGGGGTGTGCATGTGTGATGTGTGTGTTTTCTGTAGACAAACATCAGTAAATCTCTCATGAGTACCGAAAACCTGCTCCTGTCACTAAATACAATTCAGCGGTCCCCAAATCATAAATAGCACTCTGACTTGGGTGCCTGGTGGCTCAGTCATGAAGCCTCTGCCTTCGGCTCAGGTCACGATCCCAGGGTCCTGGGATCAAGCCCCACATTGGGGGTGGTCAGCAGAAAGCCTGTTTCTCTCTCTCCCACTCCCCCTGCCTGTGTTCCCTCTCTTGCTGTGTTTCGGTCGAATAAATAAATAAAATACTTTTAAAAAAGAAATGTCTCAATCTTGCCCCCTTAATATTTTGATTTCATTAAAAAAGTAGGTCTGCAGTCACGGAGCCTGCCTTGCTGCCCAAAATGGGCCAAGCCCCTGACCCAGCGGCCCCAGACTCTGAATTGTCATGGCATTTTTTAAACATCAGGTTTGGTCTATATTTAACACACGTCCATGCCAGGCACCCCTGGCAACCCCTCCCACTGCAGAGGAAATGCCCGCACCCATGGCTAGTGTCCCTGCTCCCCCACACCTGGGATGGAAACATTTGAACAGATCGCTCCACCTGTGGCCTCCCGGGACGATGGGCGCACACTCCTGGAATTCTAGCAACTGGTTCGCATGTCATGTGAGAGTCACTAGATTATGTGCCCATCCCTGAAACTCACATTAAGCACCTTCTTCAGCTTTTATCCCAGTTCTTTCTGCTTGAGCAGTTTCACATGCCTCGCATGTGGCAAGATCTCCGATGGCATCTTCTTGTTCATATACAGAACGTATACAACCTTAGTCACAGCACGATCCAAACTCCTTACTGGGTGTGGCATTCTACACTTCTGACGTTTCGGTTAACTCTTCCAACCATCTCTGCATTTTTCAGACCATTTCATTTTCCGTTGATTTCCATCAGCTCTAGCCGCTGGTGCTCTTTGAGGAAGCCCGTCTTACAGAGAGATGGAACCGATCGCTGTGAGTCGGTCAGGGAGAATCTGGAGAGGACATGCCCACACGGGGTTGGGAGACGTGGCCATGGGAACACGTGGACACTGGTGGGTGGCCAGCCTCCCCTTTGGCGAACTGCCTTCCTCCCCCCTGGAACAGACCCAGAGCCGCTGAGTCAAACACACCCTCGATAACATTCTGGCACGTGCCTGACCCTCAGGGTGACGCCTGAGGAGGGAAACCAGGAAACCCAACTGCTGAAACTCAGCCATAGTGCCTCCCAACAATCACATATCACCTCTGTCCTGCCAGGTGAGCTCAAGAATGATTAAAAATGATTTGATGACTTCAAATGAGATCTCGAAGTCCAAGATTCAAAGCCACCTATTTTCTTGAAAGAAGATGAATTATATCCACTTTGGGTTGAATAACAGGAGAACAAAATAGCTTCATGAGCCCAGTGTTCTCTATTCGTGGTAGCGCTTCTATTTACAGTTCCTCCTTATTTGGATTATACTGTCCACCGTTCCAATGGGACATGAAATCCCATCTCTAATAGGCAAGGGCAGCTTTAACAAGGCAGCCGAGGGCCCCCAGGTGTTTGCTTCCCATAGTCGCTCTCCTCAGGTGTCACTTCCATGCTGATGATCACAGCGGGGGGAGGGGACCGTCGGGCTCTTCATCTGCCAGGTTGTTCAGCCCAAACCCCTGCATATTTGTTTCTCTAAACTCAATTATTTTGCAGGCTCATATTATATTGAGTTACACATCTCACAATATTTGAAATGGCTCATTTGTTCTGGGAATTACATGCCTCTAATTGCATCACAAAAATGCTGACACCCGGCAGAATGGGAATGAAACACGGCACACCATGCCACGGTCTCTAAAATGCAGAGCAAGATGGCATATTTAAACATTGCTACAGTGCCGGTCAAGTGCAAAAGGTATGGGAGCAAATGCTATTAGGTATAATAATGATTTGTATTGATGCCACTCGCTTCTCTGCAGGGCTTTACTGTAAACCTCAGTGCCTTTGGGTTAGCGTCCTATCTCAGTTTGAAGGACTCACTCGGTTGTTCTTTCAAAGGCACCTAACCACTTCCAAATAACCATTTTGACCCTGACAGTAGATTACTTAAGGAACAGCCCTGACTTCCTATAATGGGCACCATGGTAGGCCACCCAAATTCTCCTTCAGGGTAGCAGAATTGTTCCCCCAGCAGCTGGGCCTGCTGACTGGCCTCCTGGGCTGTCACCCTCTCCGAGAACTGTCCTCCGATGAAGGCAGCTCCTTCACTCCAGGTCATGGCACCAGAGGAAGGGGAAGCCCACACCTAATGACCGCCCGACTTGGACGGAAACCGCCAGGCACCGTGTGTACGGCTTCAGAGCCCCTCACAGCACAGCCAGCAGAGGCGCTGTGGGGCCCATCAGTGCCAACTCGGCCCCTGCCAGTTCTCCTTCCTTGGCCGTTGATTTGGAAGTGCTCCTGGTTAACTTCCTGCATCCAGTCTGCACGTCCGAGTGTACCTGGCACCTTTATCCCTTCTCCCTCAAGTTCAAACTCCTCAGCCTGGCTGCTGAGCCCTCCAAGCTCTAGCCCCACTTTTTCCAAATGTCAGTGATTAAAAAGATCAGACTTCTCACGCCCCCCCATTCAGGCTATATTCATTTATGCTTGGGTCTTTTCATTCTTCTCCAACATGGTGCATTTTGTGCCCTAAATATTCATGGCTAACCGTAAGACTGATCAACTCAACAAAGACAGCTCAGAGGCCCCTTGGAAATTGATAGAAACAAGAATGGAACATGTAAGGTGGCAGCCAGTTTTGATGGGAGAAGAAAAAACTATCTATTGCTGTGACCACTCCTCGGAGAGAGACTCAGGTGCCGCAGGAATATCACGGTGATGATCCAGGATCCAGCTCTGAGCGACATGGAACCAACCAAGCAAAAGAAAACCAAGATGAGAAAGGAGCGAAGATGGGAATATACCAGAGGAGAGGAAGAAACAACTCCACGTAGGCAACAACACTCACCCCAAAATGCCCAGGCCAGTCCCCTTTCCCCTCTGGGCCAGCTCTTGAGAAACACCAGGGGTCCACAAGCTTGAGGAATTTTCCAGGTCTGACGTCTGGTGATGGGTTCGCCTTGTGTAGGATGGAGGGCGGCAGAGTTGAGGGTAGGGACTGAGATACTTTTACAACCTTACACCCTGCTAAGCTCTCAAGTCCACCCTGGCCTCAGAGGCTGGAGGCTTGGTCAAGATCACAAAGTTAATGACAGCCAATCAGATCTGCCTTTCCCCGGCATCTAGGCCGTCTGAGTGATCACCGGGCTGAAACCTACCAGCGCTGTCAGCATGACCGAGGCACCAGAAACCAAAACTTAAATTAAGGATTAAATCCATGATGGTGACATTTCGGGCCACCTGCGGAATTTTAGTTCACATTAAACAAATGCAAATCCTTCATAATCCTTTTTAAAAAATACTTAAAACTGATTTTTCACTCTAACAAAAGCCGTTTCCAAAATCAATGAATATAATTCAACACTCTCATCTTAATGACATTTTCTGGAGTATGCTCATTCTTTCAGATCATTTTTCCCGGGGCCTGAAACCTTTAGCACAGGGCTGAGCTAGCACAGGAGAGGCATTGGGGGCTGTCTGGATCTAAGAGAAATTCTACGCAAAATAGTCACTGGGCAGTGTCACAGAATAGCTCATTTTCAGCCAACACAACAGACGCTGTGAACACATTAAAATATTAAAATATCGAATGCGCCGTGAAGCGGATAAATAAGGTTGTCATACAGAATTCGTAATTTCCATTGTGAGCTCCAGTGTGTCACATGAAGTTTTAAGCCCCGCTGCCATTTACAACAAAGGGAAGCAGCCCAGTAAGAACTCATCCACAGACTCGCTGATTTCCGTAACGAATATTTTTAGGATGTGGCTCCTTGAAAATCACCGTAAAGAGCACAGGAGGTTTATCGACAACACTGTATAGCAGGATTTTCCAAGGCCCTTATAAAAAAATGATGCCTGTGCCCTCCCCAGACATACTTTATAGACTCAACAGGGGCAGGGCTGGAATCTGCTTTTCATAAACTTCTCCAGATGAACCTGTTGAAGAGCCAAACTTGAGAAGCCCATCCCTAAGCATAGTCCTAAGCTTGGGAAGCATTCCTTCTCTCATCTTAGTAAGGTTTTCCCTGTCCTAGGAACTCTGGGTATTCTCTGGGAATACCAATCTTGGTATTTATCCAAGCCCTAAGATACATCCCGACGTGCACCCACTCGCCAAAATTCCCTACAAGTGAAAGTACTGAAGACGATTTTGCCAACGAGAAGGTCTCAGCTTGAATGTCATCCTACGTGCGGAAGCTGTGTGGTCGCATTGCTAGGAGGCTGGGTGCAATTAATGATAGTTCATGCAGTATGGGAGCTCACAGCAATATCAAGGGCTACTCCCTTTTGTAAAAGTGGGGGGAAAAAATTACCTGATAATTTAATCATCATCTGGTTTGTAAATGAAATTTATAAAACAAAATTCTTAAGAGTTGTTGTTTTTTAAAAAAGATTTTATATATGTATTTGAGAAAGAGAGAGAGAGCATGAGAGCATGAGCGAGATAAGAGTGGGGGACAGCGAGGGCAGAGGGAGAGGGAGGAGCAGGCTCCCCGCTGAGCAAGGAGCCCACTGTGGGGCTCGATCTCAGGACCCCAAGATCATGACCTGAGCCGAAGGTAGACTTTTAACCCACTGAGCCACCCAGGTGCCCCAGAGTCAGTGTTAACCATTTTGATTTTTTAACAACTAGTAGAGCACACTACTTTAAGGGGAAACAGAGAAGAAATGATTCTCCGGCTCTGCTGAGTGATCAGAGCTGCCCTTCTTGGCGAATACAGCCACATATCTTTGCAATGCTTGGCTGTTAATAAATTACCTTTTTTAAAAATTCTCATCACAAAGACTTTTTTTCATGATATTAGGCTGAATTTACATGTATAGTCTGCTCTCTTCAACAACACGAGAGCCAAGCAAGCATCTTTTAACTATTTCAAAAGTTACAGAAATGAGAGACAAAAACCTCTATTAAACATTACAAGGTCAGAAAGTTCATTGGCTCTCTTCAAACTTTGCTGCCAATTGTGTATAAATCCTCAACAGAAGCTCAAATAGAATCAATGCTCTCTCTCTCTCTCTCTCTCTCAGAGTATCTGCTTTCTGGCAGAAAGGCACAGGTGGGAAGGAGAAAATCTTAGACCTGAGAACAGTGACACCCTCTGGCCATGGATTCCCAAGAAATGCTAAACTGAAAAGGAAGGGCTGCCCCTGTGTGTGCTGCGTTTATGGCCAGAAGAACGCGAGCTGGAGCTAGGGAGAGACCCGGGACTTGCATGCCTGCCACCAGAGACGCCCCAGTGCCGTATCTCCCCCTCAATCCTGACCGCAGGCTTTGCTTCTGACTCCGATTAGCATTCAAGTCCTGCTGCTTTCTCTCTCTATTTCCCTTAAGTTAAAAGGCAGACACCATTCAACATGTCCATAAAAGACCCCGGTATGCCATGGGCATTCCTGCTTCGACCACAGTTTTCTCTAATTCTACGTCCACCTTGAACGCGGGAGACTTCGACAGACATTGCAGGGGAGTCTGATGACAGCGTAGGTGACTGTCCTCCTCATGCAGGCCCCTGCTGGCTGCCCAGATTGGCATACTTGGATTCAGAATTTCCAATTCCAGGTCCCCTGTTCTGATCCTAGGGAGTATCTGTACTGGGGCTTGTTCTTCCCAATGTCCCAAGCCCACGTTCCCCTGGCCCTGTCGTGGTCAAGATTCCTCACAGTCACCATTGTCTGAGCTGCAGTTTCTTGTAACAATTGTATTCATTGTCCTTTCTCTCCCAGAGATGTCCATAGTCCAGACCTTAACATGAAGCTTCCACTGGGTTTTTCCAGTCTTACATGTCATCCCTGTGAAAAGAGCTAGTCTCCTCCTCTCACAGATACATGGGATACGGCGGGGGTGGAAATGGGGGACAGGCAGTAGGTCTGCTTTGTAAAGAAGTAGGGCAGACCTCCAGCTTCATCCTAGGAGTTCATAATCACAAGGTGGTCCCCTGGGCCCTAAAACAGTCTATCTTCTCTCTGACTTTGAAAAACTCTACAAGAAAGGACAGGTCCTTTCCTTAAAATTCAGATATTGAGGATCTCAGCTTGCACATACAGTACCATCATAAGAATTAGGCAAAGATGCTCTATTAGGGCAAAAAACTTACAGAGGGCATCCCCATTTTCTGGAACAGTCCACAAGGACTCAGGACTTGCAAAGCAGAGGGTGGTCTGAATTCAGTCCTGTTGCTCCATTGGCCAGATGCTGTCGCTTGGGGCACAGCTTGTCCACCAGAGTGGTGGCCCCACAAAGACAGAGACACTGGCTTAGACCCAGGCCTCTTGAAATCAGGGCTTGAAAGCATGAAAGGAAGAGCAAGATAAAAGGGCAGGTCCTATCTGAGAGAAGAAAGAGACACACCGGAGAAGGGAACAAGGGAGAATCAAAAAGATAAACACAAACTTTCTTAAAAAAAAAAAAAAAAATTAGAGACTCTTAATCTCACAAAACAAACTGAGGGTTGGGGGGATGGGAAGAGGGTGGTTGGGTGATGGACACCGGGGATGGTATGTGCTACGGTGAGTGCTGTGAAATGTATAAACCTGGCGATTCACAGACCTATACCCCTGGGACTAATAATGCATTATATGTTTATAAAAGAATACAAAAAAATTTTTTAATGATTTTATTTACTTATTTATTGTCAGCGAGACAGATAGAAAAGAGAGAGCAAAAGCAGGGGGAGCGGCAGGCAGAGGGAGAAGCAGTCTCCCTGATGAGCAAGGTGCCTGATGCGGGACTCGATCCCAGGACCCTGGGATCATGACCTGAGCCGAAGGCAGCTGCTTAACCGACTGAGCCACTCAGGCGCCCCCAAACATGAACTTCCATCTGCTGAATAATTTCATATCTGGAATCTGACTGGGAGAAGTAGGGGTTCCTGCAGGAGACTCAGGTGAATATTTCTTTGTATCCCTGAGATTCCACTGGAAGTATTACCACAGTAAGTCTTCCATAAGCTTTTTGGTTGGTAAGAAGAAGAGGGGTGACAAGCTGGTTTCCAAGTGCCTAAAGGGTTAATTAGAGCCACGTCTGGTTAAAAGTTACAATCCACAGGAATACACCCCAGCAGGCCATTACTTAGCAAATGTGGTTTAACTGGGTCATCGATTCAAATATTCGACAGGAAATATGCACACATATACAGTGTCACACATCAGGGACATGAAGGACACAAACAAATCCTCATATGTAATCCTTAAAGAGCAAAGGGAAAAAAATACACCCTGCCTCATCAATTACACTGAAGACCGGAGAACGCCGAGCATAAAGGTGATTTGGCTACTTGCTGTGGTGTCTTTGACATATTGGTCTACCATTAACTGTGAGGTAAAGAACAACAGGTAAAATCTCTAACAAACAGGGAAGTCTTTAACCATTTGAACAGAACACACACATGACTTAACATTTCAAGGGGCTACATAGCACTGTTATCATAGAGCCCCACATAAACTCTGGCTCGGCTAAATCTCTCCCTAGGGCACAAATAAAAACAATAAATTTGTCTCTAGGGTGAGGATTTAAATCTATAACAGGACTACTGGTCCAAAGGCATTTGTTAGTAAAAATTCACAAATATTCATGAAGCAAGAGCAGTGGCTCTAACAGTGCCTTTTGTCCTCTGGATCAAGAAGGTGTAACAAAAATGCTGCAATCCAAATATTTAAAAGGTAACATTGGGGGACTTAGTGTCATACATTGCAAATAAAGATACTAGCTCAAAACCTTTTCATGAAATAAAAATGGTAATTTGCAGCCCGCACACCAGTGCAGGAAATAGGAGAAAAAAAAAGAAAGAAAGAAAGAGGAAGAGTTTTATTCTATATAGTTCAGAATTGCCATTAGAGGGAGAATTTTGGCATGGTGGTGTGAGGAGCCCAGTGACCGCTGTCCCTGGAAAATCTACCACTTGACTAGTGAAAACTGTTTTTTAAAATAATCACCTAAGATCTCTGGGAATTGTCCTAAGGGCATTTAGGAAATGGAGAAATATTTGTTTGAGAAAATCTCCTAAGTCTGTGTAAGTATATTACACAGAGCTGGGTGAGCTGGCTCAGGCAGGTGCAGACACCTAGCACCCAGTCTAGGGCTCCCAATTCACTTAGGGATACCATGGGCCCTTGTCATACCCCCAGAATCCCTGGCAGGCATGGCTGAAAGGATGAGGCTTCATTCCCCCTGCCAGCCCCATCTTATAGGGCAGAATGTCTACCCCAGGTACAGGAGGCTGACAAGAGTGAGACCCCAAGTGACCCCGTCCCAGCTCATTCATAGGAGGAGGTTGCACACCAGGAAAATAAGCCCAGAAGACCAGGGGCTGCCACTCAAACCCAGCACCTGCTCATACGGTAGGCGTGTCATTCCAGGAGAAGAAAGGATTAAGAAAATGGATTAAGCAAGCCAATCAAAAGACAGTTTGTCAAGCTGGATTAAAGAGCAAGACCCAATGATACGTTGTCTACAGAAAACACGCTCCGTATTCAAGAGATGTACAGGGCTGAAAATAAAAGGATGGGAAAACCCATATAAACAGCATCCATGAGAGGGGGTGAAGTGACTGCATTAATATCAGACTACGTGTACTTTAAAACAAGAAATTTTACTAGAATTAAAGAAAGACATTTATAATGATAAAAGGGTCTATCCATCAGGAAATTATAACCATTATAAACATGCATGCACCTAACAAAAAGGCTCAAAACTATATGAAGCAAAAACTGACAGAATTGAGAGGAGAAATAGAAAATTCAACAGTAATAGTTGGAGACTTCAGTGCGCCACTGATAACGATGGGAAGGACATCTGTGCTTTTTGTCAGATTCATTCTAGATTCACTGCGCATGTGTCTTAGCATGCGGTGAGAACTTTCTTAGAGTCCTCAGAGGCACGGCGAAGGTAAAGAAGACAGGTGGTGAGGCCAGTGGGAGTGAGAGACAAGAGGAGAGAGGGAGGAGGTGGTAGAGCCCAGGTAGATGGGTAAATTACTTTTTTTTTTTGCATTTTTTAAATTAACATATAATGTATTATTAGCCCGAGGGGTACAGGTCTGTGAATCACCAGGTTTACACACTTCACAGCACTCCCCATTGCACACACCCTCCTCAATGTCCATAACCCAACCACCCTCTCCCTCCCCCCCCCCCCGCAACCCTCAGTTTGTTTTGTGAGATTAAGAGTCTCTGATGATTTGTCTCCCTCTCTATCCCATCTTGTTTCATTTATTCTTTTCCTACCTCCCAAGCCCCCCACGTTGCATCTCCACTTCCTCATATCAGGGAGATCATATAATAGTTGGCTTTCTCTGATTGACTTATTTCACTAAGCATAATAGATGGGTAAATTACTTTAAGATAACAATTTTTCCTTATAAACTCACATAACAGGCAACACACATCTCCTTGGCATTATCAACACAACACGAAACAGTACAATTTCTTTGAGTATAGGGTTGCCAAATAAATACAGGATGTCCCATTAAAATTGAATTCTGGATAAACAATGAATAGCATAGCATAGGCATACCAAAATACACTAAAATGTATTGTGTACCTGAAATGCATACTTAACTAGGTGTCCTGTGGTATTTTCATTGTTCAGTCTCCCAGTTCTAATTGAGAGTCTATCTTGTACGTGAGCTAGCGCTTGCACTCAGCGTAGGGGGCCAGCAAACCTGTGTGCAACTGAGTGTAACAAACAACACTAATCTGACAACACACTAACAAACAACACACAACCTGTGTATGGACAGGATGCGGGGGAACTACCAAGGAACTGAGGGGCGGAAGGTGGTGGGTAGCATCTTGACCTTATGAAAGTGTCGACCTCAGGAAGCGAACACGTTGTTGGCTCCCTGGAGGAAAAAAAAAAAGGATCACCAGAATTTTGGTGAAAAGAACAGCTTTTTCAGCTCTGCCTGCCGTTATTACGATGATTGTAAGCACCATGGGATACACTTGTGGAACATGGGAAAGGTACAGCATATTATTTGAGCGGGCACTTGGTGAAGTCAAGGAAGGCTTCATAGAGGAGGAGTTGGTGCCCGACATCAGAAATGACAGGAGAGAGGAAGTGCACACACGTGGGCAGCGGCAGGCAATATGGTGGCACCGTGTCCATCCGCCCGGCGCTTGGAATGGTTAGCAGCCCTTTCACAGAAGGCAAGGCCTGTTCCCATTGTTCTGTGCCATATGTTGCGTTTGGAAAGACCGCTGGGGACAGCTGTGCCTATCATCCATAGCACTGAACTAAAGTCACCATTCCTATCACGGCATGCTGTCTGCAGCCACACGCTCCTGACTGGAAAACAAGGGCTCCGAGGAACCATGTGAAGGTTTAAGGTACAGACAATGACCAAAAAAGGATTAGCCTGGGTGTATAAGCCAGTAAAAGCTTTCCAGAAGAAAAGTTAGCCGTAGGTGAACAAAACCTCTAAATCCTTCGAGCCAGCAATTCCTCCCCCTCTGGGAATCGAGCTTTATAGAAGAATCGTGAACGTGCCCGAAGATTTAGAAACATGGTCACAGCTCAGTGCTCCCAGTAACAGGCAAGAAATAACGTCAATGCCCAAAAGTGGGGGATTAATTAGAACCAGCCTAAATCGCTTACACAGAGAACATTTAATACAAGAAATTGGTTTCCAGCAATTCCATCTCCTAGGTAATCGCGCAGCGGATGAGTGAGTGATGAGGATGAATTAGGCCCCTCCTTGCCCCATCTCAGGCCAACTCTGAAGGACCATCCCAGAACCCGAGCGCCCTTTGGAATCAGCGAAGGCAGCCAGCGCGGAGCAGAGCACAGACAACCCGTGTGGGATTGTCGCCAGCGTGCTGGATCCAGGGAACAGAACGTAACTATCAAGATGGCATTAGCTTTGTGAAGGAGGACCCAACACCCTGCGGAGGCCCCAGCAGACATCACTACTGTGCTGTCTTAAGGTGGGGCTTAGTGTGGGCCACTGCTGTCTCCAAGTTGTTGCTGATGTACAACCAGCAGGATCACCACGGTTGGCCGTGGGGTAAAGGCTCAAAAGACTCAGGGACGTGGTGTGCTAGAAGGAGCCACTATGCAGGCAAGAAAACCCACGAAATGCTAACACTCCAGGGGAGGACCCGGAAGACATTTCTTACAATAAAAAATAGCATAGCATAACACAACATAACATAACTAAAATACAATAAATAAAATAAAATAATAATAAAATAAAATAACAAAATAAAATAAATAAAATATACATAAAATACATAAAATAAAATAATAAAATAAAATACAATAAATTAAATAAAATAAAAATAATAAAATTGAATAAATTAAATAAATAAAATACAAAAATAAAATAAAATACATGGTGGAAGGGCACCAGGACAACTGAGGGGTGATGTAGTGGCTGCCTCCATAGGCCAGGGCTGCTGATCGCCAATGCCCTTGGAGGACTAGCCTCCCTATTTGCAATGGGGATGAGTGGCACTACCCGTGAGTAGCAGGATAGGCCAATCATAATGAGCAGCAAGGTCAAGGAGGCCTCCAGGAGCCTGGCCAAGAGAGAGCTATGGGGATGGTTAGCAGGTGAGGACACCCCTGGCAGGAATAGGGACAGGCCCCTAAATACAGTACTCCACACCCACACAACTGGTAGAAATTAGATATGGTTGACCTTCGGGAAGTGGAGAACAGCTGCCCAACAAAACACAAAGATCTCTTTCCCTGCTTCCTCACTAAGCCACTTCTCAAACTGGAAACACATTGACTGAAGGAAGGCCGGTCCCGACGGGAAAGGACCTGCAACAAAAAACACAATGGTAAGTACACCCAGGGAGAATTCCCCCAGTCCCTCCCCAAAGGGACCACAAGGTCCAAGTTGGCCTAGAAGTTAGGTATGTTTGCTATAAATACAGCAGGCGACTCAGATCTACTCCATTTGGCTTTACAGATCCACTCTCCTCTCTGCCCGCTGCCCCCGAAGTCTGACTTGCACAAATTTCACCGATGGGCTCTCTTACCCTCCGACTTGGTGGGATTCAGCCAAGGGGGCCCCTAGCAAGTGTTCAGAGACAAAAAGTCAAGTGCAGACAGGCTATCATCCCTGGCTCCATCCCTGCAAGGTTGCTTCCGGTTGGATACGTCCCCCACCCCACGGCCCCTGATCTTCTATAAGCAGTCTGCCTAAGCTTCTAATTATTCCAGCATCCAGGTTCTTACTTAGTAAACATGCCCTCCCTGTGTCCCTCTGATGTAAGGGTGGTAAAGGTCTTGCTGCAACTCCCTTTACCCAGCCCCACTTTTATAGCCCCAGTATTAGATTAACCTCAGACTACCACAAGGTGAGAGTGTCCCTTCTCGTTGGAACCCTGCCTGGTGCCGCAGCCCAGACCACACCTCAGGGAGGAACTTCCACATCCGTGGGGAAAGGCTGAGCCAGCCGCTGAAGCCACCTTGCACAATCACTCCCTGTCTCCCTCCTCACTTATCCTGAAGTCCTACGCACCTTTGTGCACTCTGCAGAAGCAGCAAGCCCTGAAGTCCCAACGATTTCAAAGGAAAGTCCTTTCGAGGCAGGATTGATTGGAAGTCATTAATCCAGTTGTATATACGAGAATACCAATAACACAATATAAAGCATTACTTTTAATTAACAAAAGCAATTAGCACTAATTAAAAAGCTCTCACATTTGTCAAAGAGCCATTTCACCTTAATTGCTAGGTGTGCTAAATAGGCAATTAAAAATAAATTAAAGTGAAGACCACAGATAAAAGGGAGGCAGGCAAATATGTCTGTGACAGCACACAGCCCTCTGCTTCCAAACACGCACAAGTGCTTTCCGTCCTCATTAGGCCGACTGCCGCCTAGTATGCTTCCCAAGACACCATCACAGATACGTGTTGGGGAGGTGAGCTAACGATATAAAGAAAGCAGGCTTGAATTCTGACCTGGGAAGATAAAGTGCTTTCTGGAATTTTGTACAATCCACAAATGAGCCCTCACTTGGTGTCTCCTCTGCCACCTTCCACAAGGAGCACGGAAGCCACCTCGCGCTCCCAGGGCTTAGACAGAGGTTGTCTCCTCAGACACGCTGTTGTCAACGTTCAGGTGGACGGCAAAGATGTGATGGTAGTAAGTACACTCAGTAAAAAAGCTTGGTAAAGGATGTCATACCAGACAGAATTTAAAAGAACAAGTAGAATTTACATCAGTCCTTGAAATCCGTGTCGGAAATGTTTTCAGCAGGAAGAAAGCAGCAAGGTATTCTAGGCAAGTAGAACAGCCCAAACAGGGGCTCAGGACCTTGGAACTGAAATGGTTGGTTTTACATGTGTCCCGTGTGTTCAGTAATATTGTAAGATATGTTGATTGGAGGTATGTCTGTTAACTGAGTTGCCCCCATAAGGGAGAAATTGAATATTTTCAATAGGATAAATCATACAGTATTCTTGGTAACATGACTCCAGTGGGCCCAGCGATGGCCGGCTCTTCTCCAAGCAGGAACAAGAGAAGAATCCTCTAATTCTCCAAGAAGCAGCGAGCTTCCAGAAAACAAGCCTGCCCACATTTATGTAAATGTGTGAACATCTGTGAGGTGCCGCATCTCCGAAGCCTATGTCCGGGGGAGATGGGACAGTGACAGCAAATTACCAGATTAATGGAAGATAAAGTACGAGCATATAGAGTTCTTTACACGCCTTACAGAAATAAATCACAGTCAGTACTATTGAGCTGCTGTAACTTCCCTGATGGAAGGGCAAAGTTTGGGGCATTAAACTCTGTTTCAGTGGTTGATTTTAATGAAAGTAAGAAAATTCAAGACTTCATTATTCTGAAAGCACTAATATTACAAAAGGTCTTGAGTTGATGTTGCCATCCCAAATGAAAAATATCTACCCTCGGGGATTTCTGAATCTTTCAGGAGCATTGCAATTAAAAACAAGAGTGAGGCAGATGTGTGGTTGGGGAAAATCACAAAAAAATAATAAAATGACAGGTATCTTGAGATTTAAAGTCCAGGGCTCAACAGTTTTTACCCTGAATGATGGGACAAAGTCAATGTATTTCCATATTACTTTAATCCTAAGTCAATTTCAATGACCCAGGAAAAACTGAAGAGTAAAAAAAGTACAGGGAGGGGGTGCCTGGGTGGTTCAGTGGGTTAAAGCCTCTGCCTTCGGCTCAGGTCATGGTCTCAGGGTCCTGGGATCGAGCCACACATCAGGCTCTCTGCTCAGCAGGGAGCCTGCTTCCTCCTCTCTCTCTGCCTGCCTCTCTGCCTACTTGTGGTCTCTGTCTGTCAAATAAATAAATAAAATCTTTTTAAAATTTTTTTTAAAAGTACAGGGAGGAAGGAGTCATACACATCTCTCAAATTGCTCCCAAGCTCTGTTCCTGAGAAGATACACCCATCATTTGCCAAACCCATGGGTATTTTTCAGTGGTTGACAAAAGGGAGTAGCTAGAGGTTGGTACCTACACCAAGAGAACATCTAGAAACTTTAGGGGTGTGGGGTTATTGTTTGGGACAGAATGGTGGGGAAAAGTTGATATTAGTGTGAGGGAACCAGAGATGTTAGACACTTTGAAATATGCAGGCTAGACCGATCCAATAAGAGTTGTTCTGCCCAAAATACCAATAGCATCCCATTGAGAAAACTGTTAGAGCAGCACTGACTCAATTCAGCCAAGTAAACCTGTGACCATATACTCTTCTTCCTGCTTGCTTATCCTGCAAGAGTGACAACAGACTAGAGGAAGCCACCTGGTAAGGATGTTGTCATGCTCACATGACTAACCATGATGTTCTTCCTTTAGCAGAGATTCTAGGAACATAGAAAAGATGAATAAGATTTTATACATCCTCCAATGTAAGCCCAATCATCAAATGGAATTCAAATCAGAGTTGGACCAAATCAGTTCTTCCTAAACTTTACAGATTATCAGTATCTAGGGGCATGAGTACTGAAGAGTATGGAGCTTTTCCTTGAGATGATGAAGGCATTCTAAAATTGACTGTGGTGGCAATTGCACAACTTGTGAATATCCTAAAAAAAATTGAAATGTACATTTTGAATAAGTGAATTGTGTAGTGTGTGAATTACATCTCAATAAAGCTGTTTTTAAAATGGAGGAGAAAACTAAAAGGGTTTGTTGTTATCAGAACTGCTCTATTAAATAAATATTAAAGAGACTCTTTCAGACCGAAACAAAAGGACACTTACAGCAACTCAAATCCACATCAAGAAATAAAGAGCACCAGTAAAGATAACTACATGGGTAGTTATAAAAGATAGTATAAATATATTTTTTGTTTGCAAATCATTTTTTTCCTATTTGTCTTAAAATATAACTGCCTGATGCAATAATTATGAATCAGATTGATTGGTCCACAATATATAAAGATGTAATTTGTGAAAACAACAACATAAAAGGGGTTACAGCCATACAGAAGGGAAGTTTTTTTGTACTATTAAGGCTAAATTTGTAGTTGTCTGAACTGTATCTTACAAATCCAGAGGTTAATGGGTGGTCCCCCAGGGCAATCGCTAAGAAAATAACTCAAAAATATACAGCAAAGGAAATAAGAGAATTATAATTCTACACAAGAAAAATAGATTTTTATCACAGAAGAAAGCAACAATGGACACACAGAAAACAAATCTCAAGGTAGTTGGTGCCAATCTTACCTTATCAGTAATTATATTAAATGTAAATGGATTGAAATCTCAAGTTAAAAAGGCGGAATTAGACTGGCAGAACAGTTAACCTAACACAATCCAACTATATGCTGTATAAAAAGAATACAAAAGGTTAGGGTTAGTTAGATGATGAACATCTCTGCCTTCAGATGGAAGAGGAGATGCTTTGCGGTGCCTCAGCAATGGGTATCAATTTCCCATTGCATCCACTACCAATTGAAAACCAAAACCAAAATAGTACACCAACTGCCTGTTTGACATTCCCCTGAGATGCTAACAGATAAATTGCTAAGTAAATGTGCAAGAAAGAAAATTAGAGGACAAAACCACTTTTGCACATAGATACTTTCTAAATTTAAAAAATAGCATGAACCCAAAATCTGTGTATATATAATAGTCAGTTAAGGTTTATGACAAGAAGTCTTAAAAAGTCATTCTTAAATAATTTGTTACTTACTAGATAAAAGGATAAATGTATATGATCATTAATAAGTGAAGAAAAATATTTGATAAAACTAAATACCCATTAACTATTTTTTTTTTTTTATAAAAACACTTGGGGCACCTGGGTGGCTCAGTGGGTTAAAGCCTCTGCCTTTGGCTCAGGTCATGATCCCAGGGTCCTGGGATCCAGCCCTGCATCAGGCTCTCTGCTCAGTGGGGAGCCTTCTTCCTCCTCTATCTCTCTCTCTCTGCCTGCCTCTCTGCCTACTTGTGATCTCTGCTTGTCAAATGAATAAATAAAAATCTTTTAAAAAAATAAAAAATAAATAAAAAACACTTAAGGAATCTAGTGGCAGTAGAGAAAAGTCATCAAACTTGATAAGGTGTGTGTATGGGTTTTTTGGGGGGTAAGTATCTTTTAAATCAAATAATATTTATGGTCACCTCTTCTATCCAACATGACATCAGAGATGATAGCCAGGGCAATAAGAAGAGAAAAAGAAATAAAAGTTACAAACACTAGAGAGAAAGAAATAAAATGTTCCTTTTCTGCAGGTGACATATTGTTTGCCCTGCTTGGAAAAGTTTCTCAAAAGATTATCTTGAGCAATTTTTCATGTGTCCATTGGCCATTTGTATATCTTGTTTGGAGAAATGTCTGTTCACATCTTCTGCCCATTTCTTGACAGGATTATTTGTTTTTGGGGTGTTAAGTTTGATAAGTTCTTTATAGATCTTGGATACTAGCCCTTTATCTGATATGTCATGTGCAAATATCATCTCCCATTCCACGGGCTGCCTGTTAGTTTTGTTGACTGCTTCCTCAACATCATGCAGCATGATGGAAATACAAATCAAAACCACAATGAGATACCACTTCACACAGGTCAGAATGGCCAAATTAACAAGTCAGGAAACAACAGGCGTTGACGAAGATGCAGAGAAAAGGGAACCCTTACACTGCCAGTGGGAATGTGAGCCAGACACCCACTCTGGAAGACAATATGGAGGTTACTCAAGAAGGCAGTTGTGTGGTTGGGGGAAACCACAAATAAATAATAAAATGGCAAGTATCTTGAGATTTAAAGTCCAGGGCTCAACCCAGCAATTGCACTATCACATATTTGCCCCAAAGATAAAAATGTAGAGAACCAAAGGGGCACCTGTACCCCAATGTTCATAGCAGCAATGCCCACAATAGCCAAACTGTGAAAAGAACCCAGATGTCCATTGACAGATGAATGGATAAAGAAGATGTGGTGTATATATACAATGGAATGCTACTCAGCCATAAAAAAGGATGAACTCTTACCATTTACAGTGACATGGATGGAACTGGAGGGTATTATGCTGAGTGAAACATTCAATCAGAGAGAGACAATGATCACACGGTTTCACTCACATGTGGAATATAAGAAACAGTGCAGAAGATCATGGGGAAGGGAGGGAAACTAGGAAGAAATTGGATAGGGAGACAAATCATGAGAGACTCTTAACTCTAAGAAACAAACTGAGGGTTGCTGGGGGGGGGTGGTGGGGGATGGGATACCTGGGTGATGGGCATTAAGGATGGCACGTGATGTGATGAGCACTTGGTGTTATATGCAACTAATGAATAACTGAACTCTACATCTGAAATTAATGATGTACTGTATGTTGGCTAATTGAATTTAAATTAAATAGTCTAAATTTTTTAAACACAAGTAGTAGTACCCTGGATCTTGATATCCAACAAGATAGGATTCAGGCCTCAGAGCATTAAATGGGAAAAGAAGCATAATATATATAAATCCTATACTTCACAGTTAATAATGTAACTGATGTAATAAAGTTAATAATGTGACTGATGGCTATGAACCCAAAAACACAGCAATAACATCCATAAGCCAGACACAACAAAAGATAATGGGGAATATGACACTTGGGACCCAAACGGGTCGAGCAGACTAAAAATTAAATATACAGAATGCCTACACAAATAATCCTAACAAACTTAATGTTGTATATCATACTTTTAGTAGAAACCCAATTTACAAGATTTTGAGAAAAAAGGGATGTTAAAAACACTGCATAACAATCTGTGAGATCTAGCTAAAGTGATGCTCAAAGGAAAATTATAGACCTATGCATCCATAATGATATTCAAATATATCCTTCAGGGTCCCAGCTCAATACACACGGTGCATTCAAGGAGTGTGACTGACTATTTGTAATTCAGTGGAGCTGAAGGTGTGTGTGGGAGGAGGTGGCCAGCAGGAGCAAGGAGCTTTTACCACACCTATGCCGGAACTGTCAAGAAGAAAGGTTACTGATCCCAGAGAGAAACCCCCACATTTGCAGTTGTAAGAGACCACTCAGTGAGGGCTGTGGCCAGCCTCTCAGGGCCTCTTAAGTATATACATATTTTTTAAATACCCTTAAAAGGAAAACATGGTGAGCATGAGAGATAAGCTCCTTGACATGGGTCTTGGCAATGATTTCTTGGATTTTACACCAAAAGCACAAGCAACAAAAGTAAAAATTAAAAAGTGGAACTATGTCAAACCAAAAGGCTTCTGCACAGTGAAGGAAATCAACAACAAAACAAGATAGCCTACCCAATGGGAGAAAATATTTGCATATCACATTATCTGATAAGAGGTTAGATCCAAAATATATAAAGAATTCATTTAACTTCAGAGCACAAATACAATCTGATTTTAAAATGGGCACAGGAACTGAATAAACATTATTCCAAAGAAGGCATATAAATGGCCAACAGGTACACAAAAAGGTGTTCAACATCACTAGTCATCAGAGAAATACAAATCAAAACCACAACCAGATACCTCCTCGCCCCTGTCAGAATGACTATCATCAAGAGGACGTGGACAAAGTGGAACCTTTGTACAGTTAGTGGGAGTGCAAAATGGGGCATCTGCTGTGGGAAACAGTATGAAAGTTCCTCAAAAAATTAAAAATGGGAACTGTGTAGACTGCAGTTGGGCTGCGCGGCTGGCGGCTGGGAGGTCCCGGCTGACCTCACTGGTTGGTGACATGGCATCCAACTACTGCACAGGTTCAGACCAATGGAAGAAAAGAGCAGCAAAACTTGAACCGAATGAAACCCAAAAGCAAGAAATAAAGAGGCCTTTGATTTATTTGATGTTGATGGGTCTGGAACCATAGATGTGAAAGAACTAAAGATTGCCATGCAAGCCTTAGGACTTGATCCAAAGAAAGAAGAAATTAAAAAAATGATAGCTGAAATCGACAAAGAAGGATTTGGCACCATTACTTTTGAAGATTTTTTTGCCATAATGAGTGTAAAAATGAGTGAAAAAAATGAAAAAGAAGAAATACTGAAGGCTTTCAAATTATTTGATGATGATGATACTGGAAGCATAACACTAAACAATATCAAGAGGGTTGCTAAGGAATTGGGGGAAAATTTAACAGATGATGAACTTAAGGAAATGCTTGATGAAGCTGATCGTGATAGGGATGGAGAGATAAATGAGGAAGAATTTTTGAGAATGATGAAAAGGACCACTCTTTATTAATACTTTTTTTTATTCCTTCTGGAAAGTTGTTAACAACTTCGTATTTGCTATATGGTTCTATCATATCTGAATGTATTATCAATTTTTAGTTTATATGCACAGATTGGTCTCTTGATGTCTAATCCATGTGAGAAGTTTCATGTTTCTACCAATCTTTTGTTAAATCCATAGCATCAAGAGACAAAATGTAATGATTTCTGTGAACCATGGATCTCAAACCAGTATTAATTCTAACTGCTACTTTTAGAGCTCTAGGGTCTAAAGACTTAGAATTTTTTTAAGTTTAATGAAACTGACCCCACATCCAAATGAATTTTGCAAACAAGCAATTAGTTTCCCTATTATTTTCCTTTTGTGCAACTCTTTAAATCGGATAAATATTTGCTTTTTAATCAGTTATTCAGATATGTTAAGTATTAAGTAAAATTGCCTAGCACTATATTATTTGCTAGTTTTTCTCTTATAAGGAAATTCAAAGCAGCACTGTACTGTGTAGATTTTCCTATAAGTTTGACCCCTCGTGTGAGCATTTAATCTGCATGGGAGGTGCTAGGGATTTTACACATGTTATCTCAGTGTTACAACTTAGAAGCTGGTAGTATTAGCTCCATTTTACTACATAGGAGAAAACTAAAGTTCAGAGAACTTAAAAATTGCCCAGTTGTTCATAGATAATAAATAAAACATGGATAAATCTTGGATCGTTATGCTTCACTATGCAGCTTCCCTATAGAAAACAAAAATCTCAGGATAACTTAAATATATATTTTCTAACTCAAAAAAAAAAAAATTAAAAATGGAACTACCATATGATGCAACAATCCCACTTCTGGGTGTTTATCCAGAAGAGTTGAAACCGAGATCTCTAAGAGACAGCTATCCGCACTCCTGTGTTCGTGGCAACACTAATCACGATAGCCAAGATATGGAAGCGACCTGAGCATCCACTGGTGGACGGACGGATAAAGAAGGTGTGGTATATACAATAGAATATTATTCATCCCTTCAAAAGAGTGAAATTGGGCCATCGGTGACAACCTGGATGAATTTGGAGGACATCGTGTTGACCAAAATAAGGCCAGGAAGGATAGACACAGCGTGATTCCACTTTCGTAAGGAATCTAAACTAGTCCAAGTCATGGCGCCAGTAGAATGGTGGGCCTCCATCCTCTCTTTGCCCTTTAACCATTCCTAATCTAACCCACAGGGACTCTGGAGGCTGAAGCCCACTTGTCCTTGTGTTCGAAGATGAGCCCGACAGCCTGCTAGGACCGTGGCTAACCAGATGTAAATTGCAGACCGGAGGGCCGCACACCTGGCTTCCATAGACCTGCCTTCCCAGGCCTAGCACAGGGCTTCAAAGACCACATCTTTAAAACAAATGAGGAGTGCAGGCTGGCCCATGACGGCTGCTCCAGAGAACACATTTGCCTTGACTCAAGGTACCAAGACGGTATTTCTGGCAATCCAGGGGTGGGCAAGAAAGCTGTTTAATAAAGGGTATGTTTCTGGCCGAAGTTCTCATAAATCACATGGGCAGTCACCAGCTCTGATGACTCTCATGGTCAGATGGAAACTGCATTTGACCTTGCAGCCCATTTCCTCTCAAATAAGAGTGCCAGAAGACATTTTCCCACCTGAAGTTACTGTGAAATACAGGCATCGGGTTCTCGAGACTTGAGAGAGCTGGAGCTTACTGTGGAGATTCATGGCCTTGTTCTCAAAAAAGCATAGAAAACCTCTGCACTGCGGCTAACGTTGCATTAGCCCAGCCCGCGCCGGGCTCCCAGGAGTGTCTGCAGAATTCTGGATGCCAGGAACAAGCATGGGATAAGGGGACGTACGATCCAAGCTTGCTCGAGTCCAGTTTCTAACAGTGCTGGAAACTAAATTCCTCAAGAAGCCTTGACTGTCGGGCTATCACGACATAAGCGTGACCAGTGTCATGGATCAAACAGGCTCCCCCTGAACCCCTGCTTCAATTCTGTCATCTCTGCCCAGCCTGTACTACAGTAGGTTTCCCCGGTGAGTTTCCTTGAATTTCTGCGCAGTCCCAAGGCTGCCTGAGAAAGACAGGAGATAGGCAATGTCAGCATGAAATGGGAGATGGAAAAGCTAACAGCTTCTATCGCTGCAGAAGCCTCGCCCTGCCAAGGAATTCCCTACACCAAGGACCATGGGATGTGGACCCCGATGATGTGTCCGCGGTCCTACAGGTGAGCTGCCGAGACTAACAGGTAGGCGGACTTCTTACAGAGCCCACCTGAGCCCCATCCGCTTTCTGTGTGCACCCGCCGCGCAAGAAAGGGCCCACGTTCCAGGTTCGCATGACTCTGGACAACTTCCCACCATGCACGTGCTCACAGGGCACACACACTGCCCTGGACACTGAGGATAGGGCTGGAAAGGGTGAAAAACCTCTAGGCCACGAGCTTTTGCTTCCCTGCGGAAGACAAAACAAGAAATGACCAACTCTTCCGTTGCAAGCATTAAAGGTGTAGATGGTGATCAGGCCAGTAAACAAAACCCCCAGGGATCCGGACCATGAGGAATGTCAAAGCCTTTCTCCTTATCAAATTCGGTCAGGCTCCTCTCACCCCATTTCCAATTAGACCTGGCCCTCCGGCCCCATCCTTGCTGGATGTGCAGAACCTACTTTTCGCAAGAATCCTGCTAAGGTCCTAGAAAGAGAATCCCTCAGCCTTGACACCTGGTCTCCCTGGCCTGCCTGCAGCAGGAATCCCATGAGGTCAGCAGCATACCTGGGCCATCCCCTCCCCCCCGACATCTCCTCTTACTCACTTTCCATCCACTGACCCCTCCCTGACCCTGCTGCTTACCTATAAATGCTCACTTGTCCTTGTGTTCGCAGATGAGCCCAACTGCTCTCCCTGTCGTAACCCTCGACCCCTATCGCATCGGTCCTCAATAAGATTTCCTTCCTCTTTCAACAAGTAGCAGCATAAATTTTCCACTAACAAAATCCAAAGGAAGAGGTGTATTGTTTTTGATAAGTGGGTAAGGCAAGGCTTCTCTCACAGCCTCTCATAGCCTCGTCCTAGAAGGACGAGGAAGGGGGAAGGACAGCAGCAGGTGTGAGGCTGGCTCTGGTGTGTCCCCAAGCGTCACTTGCAGGGCTAAGGCAGAACCACCTGTGTGATGGGGTCCAGGGGCTGGGAGCTGCTGAGGAGGTGGGCAGGGCCACATCTTGCTGGCAGGAATACCCACGGATCGTGGGAAGGGAGAGCCACGGCAGGTTTGTGAGGAGCGGCGTTTCATGCTCCAAGAGCCTCTCCAGGAGAAGGCGGGAGTTAACTTCGGGGTTTATATCCACTATCCCTCTGAGGCCGAGCATACACCACGCACTGGCCCACAGCAGATTCATGGTTTGTCTAAAATTGTTGGCTCAAGACTCCAGAAGAGCTAACGAGCATTGAAGTTTCCCGTGAGGAGCTGGAAAAGGACGCGGGATAAGCCTACAGCCTGACTTCGGAAGCTCTCTTTATTGAACAGTGTCGCGGGCAGCTCGAGGGACCCGGGCTTCATTACCAGGCGCAGCTGTGCCCAGCTCTGTCCTCAGCACACGGCTGTTTGGAGGGAGGCCAGATCCCCCAAGAGTCAGAGAAGACAGTGTGTGGGCTTTAGAAAAGCTGAGACACCCCGCCGGTGCGGAATAGCGTTTTCAAAGCAGCCCGTCCAGTAAGAGCAAAGCAGGGCTGAGTGGAGGGAACGATTAGGACTGGTTCGTTTATTTCCCACACACCCACCTCCCCTTTACCCCGCACCTACTCATGGGTCACCGGGCGAAGAGCAAACCCAGGGGCCGGGGCTTCTCACATCGTAAGAACGCTTCCTCAGACGGTAAGATGACAGTATGTCAGAGGACACCCAGACACCAGAGCAGCACACGAAAAGGAGCTCGGCCCCATTCATGGGAGAAACACGGGTCAAAACCACACAAAGATGCTGTGTCACACCCACTACGATGGCTGTAATTTTTTAAAAATTAAAAATAACAAGTGTGGGTGAGGATGTGGACAAGTTCAAAGCCTCATACACTGCTGGTGGGAATCACACGCGGTGCGGCCACTGCAGAAACCAGCTGGGTGGTCCCTTAAAAAATTAAATATAGAGGGGCGCCTGGTGGCTCAGTCAGTTGAGCGTCCAACTCTGGATCTCAGCTCAGGTCTTGATAGCAGGGTCATGGGTTCAAACCCCATGGTGGGCTCAATGCTAAGCATGGATCCTACTTAAAATATAGGATATATTTTATATATTAGAATATATTTTATATGTTTTTATACATTTATAAATATATTTTTATATAAAATATATTTTATATATTCTATAAGACATAGAATATAGAATTAAATATAAAATACTGTATGATCCAGAAACCCCACTCCTGAGTATATACCCAAAGAGTTGAAAACAGGGACTCCAATGCATGCACACACATGATCGTAGCAGCACCATTCACAGTAGACAAAAGGTAGAAACAAGCCAGTGACCATCAGTGGATAGAGGGGTAAAAAACCTGTGGCATGTCCATACGATGCCGTCTTCTTCATCCATCAGAAGGAAGGAAGTCCCTCTGTAGGCTACAACACAGACAAGCCTCCAAACCACAACACTGAGTGAAAGCCGTCGTGAAAGATCACTTGTCATGTGATCCCACTTCCATGAAATATACACAACAGGTAAAGCACCGGGACGAAAAGCGGACCGGCGCTTGCCAGGGACTGGGGGCAGAAGGGGAGAATGGGAGCTAACTGCCTCATGGGCACAGTTTCCTTTTGGGGTCATGAAAATGGTTTTGCACTGAATGTGGTGGAGGTCACAGAGTGATGTGACTGTACTAGAAGTCAGTGACTCATGCACTTAACGTAATCAATGTTATGTGATGAGATTTTATATCAAGATTTTTTTGAAAGTTTACATTCAGCCAACACTTCTGAAACAAAACTGCTCAGCCCCCCATGACTCAGTTTTCAACATCCCTAGGTCAAAAGAGCCCCATCATTCCGCAGCGGTTGACCTTGTCCTTGGCCCAACCTCGCCTTCAAGCCTGCCCGCCAGAGGGGTGGTCCATGGGGCAGAAATAGTAATACCTCGTGGTTCCTCTCTTACCTTTGAGGACGTGTTATAGGGACAGTGTTCACATCAAGGATTCTTCAAGAACCAAATATGGAAAGCAGTGGTGTGATCTCGGGCACTGACTGACCTTGAATGTGGACCCATTAATATCTTTGACCCTAAGGAACCACACCAAATCTTCTTACCAAACCTCGAGAGCTTTTTGAGGATCAGATGCAATGTTACAGGTAAGTCAGTTCTGAATAGAGTCAAACATGATAAAAAAGATTTTGGATTTATTCTAATTCTAGGTACAATATCTTCTCTTCCCCTTTCAGATGTGTGACTAGTGAAATATCACTGGAAATCAAATATTCTGATTTATATCAAGCTGCCACACACATGAATTACAAATGCACTGGGAACAGACAGACAAACACCCTCTTTCCCACTCATAAATTACTGAAAACTGATGAAGTTCATCTCCGAATATCAAGAAGGTGCTTCGTGGTCAGTGTGTACACCACCAA